>NC_090649.1:122162714-122522987 GCF_040937935.1 Hyperolius riggenbachi | reverse complement strand
GCTAGAATACCCTGGTAAGCGGCTAAAAGCAGTCTGAGAAGCCTCTAACTTAACACAGAATGATGGCTGAACTCACTGAGGAGGAATACCAGTGGAGGAAGGTGAAATCTGGGAAGAAATACAGCTCTCCAGCCCTTAGAAGACTAACAGATTACTACCCTGCAGAAAAGCAAGATGGCCACCGCTTTCCCCAGCAGGCCAGGACCCCTTCTCCCCTGCACACTCCATCCCCTCTACAGCAGAGAAATCGCTTTGCCCCTCTATCTACATCATACCCCAGGGGCCACCAGGCGATTTATGAGGAGGACAGCGATGAGGAAGAACATCAGCGGCAACAGCCGTCCAAGAAGAGCCGCGAGCGGAGCCCACTGAAGCCGGGACACACAGTAGCGCAACTGGCCGACCCAGAGAACCAGGAAGCCGGTAAGCTGCTAGCGGGAATGCATGCGTACAAAAATCCGCATCCCAATGCAAACCCTATGGGAACCCACGCGTACACAAATCCGCATCCCGGCTCCCATGCGAACGAAAATCCGCATGCTCCACTGCATTCCCATGCGTACAGAAATCCGCATACAGATGCCCAGGCGTATGGAGATCCGCATACAGAGGCACAGGTGTATGGAAATACGCATACAGATGCACAAGTACACAAACAAGCAGGGAGGAACAGTCAACTCCTACCCAGACCCTCCTTCTACCCAGCTTCTGCTACTGACACATTAGATCCCCTTGAATCATTCCCAATAACGGACCAGCCCATCTCCCAGCAATTTCTCAAGGACATTTTACTCTCCTTCAGAGCAGATTCAAAAAGAGACATGCAGGCACTCTTTAACCACGTCACCCAACTGGAAGAGATAACCGACAACAGAATCTCCAAATTAGAAAGACGCATAGAGGAAATGACCATAGCTCATAACGAGTTAGTTGACTCACAAAGAAACCTCATAACACAAAACAAATGGATGAAAGAAAAAGTATCAGATAACGAGGATAGAAATAGGAGAAACAACATAAAGATAAGAGGGGTTCCAGAATCTGTGAGTACTAATGACCTCAAAGACTTTGTGAAGGACATCTTGAAAACAACTTTTCCAACTTTAACTGAAAGCGAGCTCACAGTGGACAGAGCCCACAGACTTCCCAAACCTTCTCATCTCCCTAAACATCTACCTCGTGATGTGATCACACGCATCCATTTCTTTCACGCTAAGGATATGCCACTCTCCGCGACTAGGGGAGGGAAGAAACTCCCCCGGCCATACCAAGACCTGGCTCTCTACCAGGACCTCTCCCAGGCAACCCTACATGCGAGAAGACAATACGCAGAGATCACCACCACTCTCAGACACAGGAAGATCGATTATTCTTGGGGATTCCCACCGAAACTTCTGATCTCGGACAACGGTGTGACTTATGCCGCTAAAAGCCCAAAGGAAGCCTATAGCCTCCTGGAAAAATGGAACATTCCTATCTTTATACCAAGAGATCCTAGGAGGGATAAACCAATCTATCAGGTTTCCTTATCCAAACAACTAGTCTCTCCAAAACAACCTACTAGGATTGAGAAACAACAAGAGATGGATACTACTTTGCCACCACCAAACCCAACAGAAGAAGACAACTCGGCTGAGGCTACCTCAGTTTCTTAGAAGAATGGGTATTTAGCCACAAACTTTTTTCCCCACAAGAAACCCTCTCCCTAGGGAACGAAGTACCATTCCCTAAGGCATACGGTTTTCGGATCAAGACCACATTGTGGTCATTGTTACCAACCTTCTTTGATCCAATCCTGAACTTTCGTTGTGTGACAGAGTCATTATGAATGACCCTGCTGTCACTAATGCTACTGTTATTGTTATTGTTATTCTATTCTTTTTCTCGTTGACCTCACTCTTTAAATCCACAGGTTTAAATATGGACTTTAGTTCTTTGTCAGATGACTTTAAGATGTCAGTCTGGAACCTTCTCTCCTTCCCAGGGATTTTTCTAAAAAGGAAATATCTACGCATAACTTTTGAAATAGTAAGTAATTATGTTACACACAGGTTTCTCATGTCTCTTATCATGTATGTTATAAAGCTAAAACTATTTAGTCATGGCACATGATCTAAATCTACTTTCCCTAAACGTAAGAGGCCTAAATTCTCATAGAAAGAGATATCTGCTACAAAAGTTGGTCAAGGAAGAACGTATAGACATATTGTGTTTACAAGAAACCCATCTAAATGAACAAGGAGCACAAAAACTGAAACTATACCAATTTAGCCAAATCTATCACTCTAATCTTGTTAAAAATAAAAAATGTGGAGTCCTCATTGCGGTGAAAGACTCAGTAGGCCCACAAGTCGAAAAGACTTTCTCCGCAAATGACGGCAGAATGGTGGTTATAGTCGGCAAAATCAACTCACAAGATGTAACTATAGCCAACATTTACGCACCTAATACACACCAGGTAAACTACTTAAACAAAAAACTGGCAAAAATCAACCAATTTAAGAAAGGCCACCTGTTCATATCAGGAGACCTCAACGCAGTGGTAGATATCCAATCAGACTGCACTTCCAGCCGAAAAAGACCCCCCACATCAATCCAACCCACTTTGACCAAAGCTGAGCTATATGATGTTTGGAGATGCCATCATTCTACAGAGAAAACGTACACCTACTACTCCCCAGTACACAAAACTTTCTCTAGAATTGACTACTGTCTGGTGGATAGGTTCTCTTTACCCCTAATAGTAAACATTAACATTGGCCCTAGAGTCTGGTCAGACCACTCCCCTATATTTACGAAAATTCAGCTTCAAAATACCACCCAACTGTATAAGAATTGGAGAATAAATAACTATATACTAAACTCTGAACACTCTTTCCCCCAAATAAAAACAGAACTTCTAGAATACTTTAAATTCAATGACACACAACAAATCTCCAGATCAATTCTTTGGAATGCTCATAAAGCTTTCATAAGAGGAGTTTTCATTAAACATAGCGCCATACAAAAGAAAAAATACAGGGAAAAAACAGACAAATTACTTAATAAAATCAAATCTTTAGAAGCCGAAATTTT
Organism: Hyperolius riggenbachi; assembly: GCF_040937935.1. Taxonomy (NCBI): domain Eukaryota; kingdom Metazoa; phylum Chordata; class Amphibia; order Anura; family Hyperoliidae; genus Hyperolius; species Hyperolius riggenbachi. Next base: position 122,519,912 of record NC_090649.1, on the reverse strand, counting down.
TACAAAAAATAAAACAGATCTAATTCCAATCTTAGAACATACCCGCCAGGAATTGGCAGAATGTTTATACACATACTACGACAAATGGCAAATAAGACTAAAAGAAACCTCCTACTATGAAAGGAATAAAGCGGGCAAAGCCATGGCAAGAAAGATTAAAGGCCGTAGAATATACCAACGCATTATAAAAATTAAACACCCCCAAACTAAGAATTTAGTATACCACCCACAAGATATAGTGGAAGCCCTCGCCTCATATTATGAGACCTTATATAATCTCCAATCAGATCCAAACACTCATGTCCCTTCCCCAAAGGAAATTGATAAGTACTTGAAAAAAGTAAAACTACCAGCCTTATCTGAATTTGAAAAACAATATACAGGAGTGCCCTTCCACCAGCAGGAAGTACAACTTGCCATTAAAACTTTAAAAAAGGATAAGGCACCAGGGGTTGATGGCTTCACTAATGCATACTACCAAAAATTTAGTGACATTTTAATTAAACCACTTACGGAAATGTTCAACGAGGTAGCAACCCTTGGTGCCTTCCCCAAAGAAAACCTTTCAGCCATAATAACTACAATACCCAAAGCCGGGAAAGACCCTACGGACCCAGGGAACTACAGACCTATATCGCTCCTCAACACCGACATCAAGATTTATGCTAGAGTCATTGCGAATAGGCTGGCCCCCCTGATTCCACAGTTAATCCACCCTGATCAAGTGGGATTTGTTAAGGGGAGATCGACTAATGACGGCACTAGGAAGGTACTTGCTTTGTTGCATGAACTTAGACTCTGTCGGACGCCTACTCTCTTCGTCTCCTTAGACGCTGAGAAGGCGTTCGACAGAGTCAATTGGGTATATATCTCGAAAGTTTTGTCAAAATTTGGAATGTCAGACTTTTTACACAAAGCTATATCTGCATTGTATGGTCAACCATCTGCAAGAGTATCTTCCTCAGGCTCCACTTCTTCTTCCTTCAATATCACTAACGGAACTCGCCAAGGTTGTCCCCTCTCACCTCTCATTTTCATCTTAACATTGGAACCTTTAGCTCAAAAAATAAGAGATAATCCCTTAATCCATGGTATACCCCTTAAATCATCAAACACTAAATTAGGCCTATACGCCGATGATATACTTCTTTATTTACAGAAACCCCTCACTTCCCTCCCCAATTTAAATAAGGAATTAGAACACTTCTCAAAGATCTCATATTACAAATTGAACCATACAAAAACAATTATCCTCCCCTGTCATGTACCAAAAGCTACGATAGACAAACTAAAACAGCGATGCCAATTCTCCTGGACAGATAAATCTGTAAAATATCTGGGCATCCAGATCACCTCCTCAGTAACCCAACTATTTAAGGAAAATTACCAACCTTGGCTATCCAAACTAAAATCACAGCTTGAAGATCTTGATAAATTAGAATTTTCCTGGATAGGCCGCATAAACGCCTTTAAGATGATGATACTCCCACAACTCCTCTATTTATTTAGAAACCTACCCATTAGAATCCCCCAACAATTTCTTACCAGCCTACAAAAATTACTTAACAAATTCATCCTGTTAAACAAACATTCAAGATTCTCAAACAAAATATTAACACTCCCTATCTCCAATCTTGGTTTTGGTGCCCCAGACCTAGAGAAATATTATCAAGCAATCATAGTAGAACAATCCAGAACGGTTTGGTCAGGGGACTCCTCAAAACAGTGGTACAACATTGAAGAGGAACAATTAGCTACTGAATCCTACAAGCTGTTTCTTATGTCCAGACTAGTTTGGAAGGTCAAACAAAATACAAAGAACCCAGTTTCAGCCAACATGCTCAGAATCTGGAAAATATTACTGAAAATATATAAAAAAGATACTCTAGCGGTTGAGATACCTACTCCTTTGGCAACACTCAATGCTGTTATTAAGGATATAAACTCAACAATCGAAAACTGGACTTCCTGCGGCATTATGGATATAAAGGACCTGCTTGTGGATTCTAAAATTAGATCATTTGAAAATTTGACTGAATTATATAATATTCCCAAAACTGATGAACCAATCTATCGTAAAATACACAGATTCCTAGCCAGACACCCTCTAACTCCAATAACCATCCCACCAAAAATTAAAAAACTAATTCTACCTGAAAAAACAAACCTGAAAGGCACATCCACTATATATAAAACAATATTAGAACTTAAAGATGAAGCACCTACTTGGCAACTTAAAGCTTGGCAAGAGCTTCTAAAAACAGAAATCAATCAGGAAGCCTGGGAACTAGCCTACCAATCATTAAGGAAATCCTCACACTGCACGAATCACCAGGAAAGCTTCCTTAAATGTGTGTGGAAATGGTATATGTCACCAGAAAAGATTAGTAAGTTCGATCATAAAGCCTCCCCCCTCTGTTGGAGAGGATGTAATGAAAATGGTTCTCTTCTACATATTTTTTGGAGTTGCCCCAAACTTAAAAGAATGTGGAAAGACATAGAATCTTGCTTTAAAAAACTCCCAGTATCTTTTGAAACTATACCCCCTTCTATGTCCCTCTTACACCTTGGAACTATGGACCTGCCCCCCAAAGAACGATTAATAATGAATCATATTTTTATCACCACTAGACACCTAATTGCTAGTAATTGGAAATCTACAAATGTACCTAAGATTGACGAAATATTAAAAACTGTTGAAGCCAACTTACTGGCTGAAAAGTCATGGGCCATCAGGAATGGCAATGTTCAGTCGTTTCTGGGAAGAGCAGGTCTATGGTCCATCATATACCCTGAGACAACCCTGAGCGAGTTCTAACATGTTCTAATATTCTAATATCCTTAACCACATCTCACACTCTGGAGAATCTACGAAGTCCTCTTACTAAGGAATAAACATACAACAGAGAGATCAACATAAACAGATATTATAATTATACTGCAATGAATATCTTGAGACATATGTCTGTTAACCTGTGGATACTATTACCTATCCGAGAGTTCAACACACAATATATATATGATTCCTGGGAATGATACTGTTACTGTTTTATTGTTTATTGTTTAACTGTTACTGTTACTGTCTAACGCATACGGTCACTCGTCTAATTGTACTAGTTGTTATAGACTGGTAGATTTGGCTACTTTTAGCTAAATCACTCCAGTTTAGTTATTATTACTTAACGACCACTAATGCAACAAAGTAATTACCACCCATAATGAAAATAAAAATATAAAGTAATTCATAATACTCCACAACTCTCCTGACCTATACACAGGTATACTCTGAAATCTATCTATGACCTCTCCGGATTCCAACTAAGGACCAGACTATTTCAGAGCTTGTGCCATACCTACCCTTTCCCACAAATCAGAACAATGGATTGTCTGAAATCTCTGTAGGGTGGTCTCATTCCCCCATTTTTCAGACAACCAAGTTCAACTCAAGTTCTAATTTAATAAGTATTAGGTTCAAGGTACAGGCTTGGAAGTTTCAACTACCCAATCCAGAACCTGGAAGACATAGAATACAACCCAACCTACCACACAGGATTGTTCTACATATGAACAAACTTTAACAGAATCAATCAAAGAATTACACACAACAACCTTATCAATATCATTGTAAATACTATGTGGACTACATGGTATATCACTACTCACTCCAATATATCATACATGTAAGATACATAAAGCTTTAATCACTTATAATGAAAGTTGTAAGCCTTAATTGTAAACTCATTGGATATACTGTCAACTGCATTACCAATCATTTATTGTCATAATGTGACTGTTTATATACAATTTGAAATTCTTTAATAAAAACTATTGAAATCGTATTCCTAGCATAAGATTTGCCTGCCAGATAGATAAAGTTCAACATGCTGGAAATTTATCTATCTTACCATCTATCTGCCGAGCAATTAGGCATTGCTCTACTCAGCAGGAGATGACCAGAAGACAATGCACCAGAGATAATGACCATAAAATAATCTAATTATGCATTCTAACAGAAAATCTAAAGGTCCGTACACACGCCGGACTGGAGGCAACGACGGGTCCGTCGTCACCTCCCGCTGGGTGGGCGTTCCAGCGACAGTCCGGCGTGTGTACAGTCTGTCTGCAGACTGATACGGCTGTTTCTGAGCGATTCGCCCGGCGGATCGCTCAGAAACAGCCGTATCAGTCCGCTGACAGTGCGTACACACGCCGGACTGTCGCTGGAACGCCCACCCAGCGGGAGGTGACGACGGACCCGTCGTTGCCTCCAGTCCGGCGTGTGTACGGACCTTTAAGGTCCGTACACACGCCTGATCAAAGGCACCTCCTGCTGGGCGTGTTTTCAGCAGACAGTAAACATGTGTACAGTCTGTCGGTGGACGCCAGGCGGATCGTTCAGAAACAGCCTTATCAGTCCACCGACAGATTGTACACACTCTGTACTGTCTGCTGAAAACACGTCCAGCAGGAGGTGACGACGGACCCGTCGTTGCCTTTGATCATGCGTGTGTACGGACCTTTATGCTGGGCATACACGGATAGATTCTTCTCATCAATCGAGCCGCTGATGGCTTGATTGATAATTTCCGACAGGTCCAATTGCCCGCTGGATCGATTCCACACTCGATACCCGGGGGCGGACAATAACGGAAAACGAGTGGAAGATAAGGAAGCGCCCGCTGGGACGCGGCGGGAGTGGACGCGGCGGCTAATTGAGCTGCAGAATCTATCAGTGTATGCCCATCATTACAGAAGAATCTAACAGAAAATTGTATGGTGTATTCCCAGCATTAGAGAGGAACTTTAACCCAGGATGAACTTCATCCCAATCAGTAGCCGATAACCCCTCTCCCACAAGAAATCTTTACCGTTTCTCAAATAGATCATCGTGTGGTTGACATTGTGGTGAAGCCCCTCCCACAGTGTGATGTCATGACCATGGTCCTGACATTTTGCTGTCTGTGAACCTCATTGCATTGCTTTTTCCAACTGCCAAGCAAGCAATATCTCCCTCTGTGCATTGAATTCTCATTAAACATTCTGTACAGATCACCCGGTAGAACTAAAGATGTCACCTCCAGTGATACATTTCAAAATGTAAATCAGGGAGAGGATAGATTTTACAATGGGCAAACATGGACTAAATCATTTATAAATTAATATTGTAAACAATAAGCAATTTTATTCATTATACTATTTTCACTACAGTTCCTCTTTAATAAATTCCAGCAGGAAATCTATTGAAAATCATCTGCTGGAATCGCAGACGCTTCCCACAAGGGTTTTGATAGCTTTGCGGTTTTTTAGAGTACCCATTGATTTCAATGCATGTGTTGTGCAGGAAAGTAGTGCAGGTTGTAGCTTTTTTTTTTTTTTTTTTTTTTTTAACGATCTCATGTCTCCAGAAGACACAGCAGCGCCATAGACCATCATTACATCCGATTCAGCATGCAATTTTTGTATACAGCAAAACATTCAGGAATCAGGAATTCTTTATTCGCCAAGCATGGCTGGGTCGTGCCCGGAATTGGTTTTGGCACAGTACATATAGCTCAGGAAGAGACAACGATAGGTAGCATAGAGCATCAGAACAGAGTTAACACTACACTTACATACACAGAGGATAAGCAATTACATTTACATTATATAGCACTTAACATTTTCGTTACATTATATTAGCAGCAATTTGGCATCACCCGTAACAGTACTGAAAAAGTTCAAGAATGGCCTTTCATCAATTAGTTTTTGTGTCAATTTGATTTTTGTGCTGATGGGAGTATGTGGAGAGAGTTAAAGGAGGCTGACGGCCGAGGGGAAGAAAGAGTTGTGGTGTCTGGCAGTCCTTGAGGAGATGGCCAGAAGTCTCCGTCCTAGTGGGAGCTGGCAGAAGTAGCGATGGCCCGGATGAGCAGGATCGTTAGCGATCCTCAGCGCCCTCGATCTCAGCCTTCTCCTGTGTAGGAGGTCGAGTGAGGGGAGAGGTCTTCCAATAACCCTCTCCGCTGCCCTGATGACCCTCTGAAGTGTGAGCCTGTCGCTGGCGGTGGCGCCGGTGTACCAAACCAGGATGGAAGAGCACACGATCGATTCAATGGTGGCGGAGTAGAAGCTGATCAGAATCTCTGGGGCCATGCCGAACTTCCTTAGCTGACGAAGGAAGTAGACTCTTTGCTGGGCTTTCCTTTGGATGGCAGTGATGTTAGGTCTCCAGCTAAGGTCACTGGAGATGGTAGTGCCCAGGAGACGGGCACAAGGCACTCTAGCCACTTCTGAACCATCAATGTGAATTGGTGGTGGGGTGGGAGTGGATTTCCTGAAGTCAATGATTAGCTCTACAGTTTTTGTGGTGTTGAGAACTAGCTTGTTCTCCTTGCACCATTGGGAGATTCTTTCCACCTGCTGACAGTACTCCTGGATGTTGTCCTTGGTGACGAGACCGACGATGGTGGTGTCGTCGGCGAACTTGATGACCTTGACTGAGTCTGCCTTGGATCTGCAACTGTTTGTGTAGAGGGAGAGCAGCAGAGGAGACAAGACGCAGCCTTGAGGGGCACCTGTGTTCGTAGTCATGGTTTGTGAGTAGATATCACCCAGCCTGACGGTTTGGGTCCTGTTGGTGAGAAAGTCTGTGATCCCGAGGCGTAGGCTTGGGTGAACACCAAGTGTGGGTAGTCCTTCTTGTAGGATGCGTGGACAAATAGTGTTAAATGCCGAGCTAAAGTCCAGGAGTAGTATTCTGGCATACGTGTCCGCCAGGGGTCGAGTGGGGCGTGGACTCAGGTGGACGACGTCCACTTGCTTTTTTCAGAAAGTGGACTCCGTCCACCCTGGCATCTGTGGAGGGAGAGAGCGCAGTGGAAGGAGAGCTGTGGGGAAGGGGGGCCATTTCCCCCCTCCTTCCCTCACCTTGGGGCTCTCCATCCCCCGCTCTCCCCTCCAAAAGTAACAAATGAGCAGCTGGCAGCGGGCGGGAGTCGAAACTTACCTCACTCTCGTCCGAAAAGCTGAGTAAGTAGTGATGTCCGGTTCATTTGAGCCGGTTCTTTCCTGTGAGTTGTGTGATCCGGCTCATCACACTGAACTGAATCAGTTCAGTGGATGAGACAGGAACTGCAGCTGAATACTGCAGCTGCAGTTCCTGTCTCCTCCACTGAACTGATTCGATTCAGTATGATGAGCCGGATCACTGAACTCACAGGAAAGAACCGGCTCAAATGAAACGGACATCACTACTTACCCGGCTTACCCGGAAGGAAGAGGTAAGTCACGCTGCTGTCAGGCTCCCACAAATTTTAGTTCTGGAGGGGTAGAGGGAGGAAGGGGGAGCCCTGAGGGGGAGGAGACATTCCCCGCGGTGCCCACCAATCCCTCCTCTCTGTGCTGCCTGACTACATATACTGGGGATATATACACCTGTCTACATATACTGGGGACATATACTCCTGGCTACATATACTGGGGATATATACACCTGTCTACATATACTGGGGACATATACTCCTGGCTACATATACTGGGGATATATACACCTGTCTACACATATACTGGGGACATATACTCCTGGCTACATATACTGGGTACATATACTCCTGGCTACATATACTGGGGACATATACTCCTGGCTATATATACTGGGGTCATATACTCCTGGCTACATATACTGGGGATATATACACCTGTCTACATATACTGGGGACATATACTCCTGGCTACATATACTGGGGACATATACTCCTGGGCACATATACTGGGGACATATACTCCTGGGCACATATACTGGGGACATATACCTCTAGCTACATATACTGGCACTTATACCCCTGACTACATATACTGGGCACATATACCCCTGGCTACATATACTAGGCAACTATACCTCTGGCTACATATACTGGGGACTACTATACTCATGGCTACTTATACTGGGGACACTTATAGACCTGGCTACCTATGCTGGGGGTACCTATTTTGGGGGAACTGCTGTCAGATTATCTGCATTTTTGTGAAACCACTGTTATGTATTTTGGGGAACAGCTGCCAGAATGTGTATGTTTGGGGGACTACTGCTGCCAGATTATATGTATTTTGGGGAACTGCTGCCAGATTGTGTATGTTTGGGGGAGCACTGCTGCCAGATTATATGTATTTTGGGTGTTACTTGTATTTTGGGTGACTCACTGCCAGGTTTTGCGTATTTTGGGGAACTGCTTCCAAATTATGTGTATGTTGGGGGAACTGCTGCTGCGACATTGTCTATTTTGGAGGAACCACTGCCATATTATCTGTATTTTGGAGGAACTTCTACCAGATTATGTGTTTTTTTGGTGAAATGCTGTCAGATTACATCTATTTTTGGGGGATACACTATGGCAGAGCTCAAACTTCCCTGGCAGACCTTTTAAATCACTGCTAAGGTCATGTATATTTGGCCCCACCCATGACCACGCCCACATTATGTTTGACTACGCCCATTTTTTGGCTGCTTTTTAGGGTGCGTCCACTCACCTTTTTTTCCAGGACTAGACCCCTGGTGTCCGCTCTGTCAAGGTGGTCATAAATGGACTCCAGGCAGATGTTTATAGCGTCATCAGTGGACCTGTTTGCCCTATACGCGAACTGGTGGAGGTCCAGAAGGGGCAAGGTGGAGATCTTGAGGTTGGCTAGGACCACTCGCTCTACAGTTTTCATTATGATGGACGTAAGGGCTACCGGCCTGTAGTTGTTCAGGTCAGAGACTCCCTGTTTCTTAGGGACAGGTATGATGGTCGACCTCTTGAAGCAACTGGGGACTATTCCTTCACTTAGTGATTTGGCGAAAATGGCGGAGAGGATGGGAGAGAGTTGCCTGGAGCAGGTTTTCAGGCAGGCTGGAGACACGCCGTCTGGTCCAGAGGCTTTCCTGGTGTTTAGCCTTGACAGGAGTAGCAGTACATCAGCTTCGCTCACCTCTAGAGAAGGGGCTTGGCTCATGATGTTCACCTCGAGGCGGGGTGATGGGTTGGGCAGTTCCAAATGTGCCCTTGGTTCTTCCTGCCTCTCAAACCTGCAGTAGAACCTGCTGAGTTCTTCGGCCAGCCCCGGACTGGGAGGAGTATGTTGGGGGGGGCTTGTAGTTGGTGGCGGCCCTAAGCCCCTTCCACACAGCTCGAGTGTCGTTTGAGCGCAGGTTTTGTTCCATCCTCTCAGCATAGACCCTTTTGGCAGCCCTCAGTTCTCGATTAAGGTCGTTCCTCGCCTTCCTGTAGTCCTCCTGGTTGCCGGTCTTGTGTGCAATTTCCTTTCGCCTTCGCAGCTGCCGTAGCTTGTTAGTGAACCATGGCTTGTTGTTCGGGTAGATCTTGAAGAATTTGGTTGGAACGCAAGAGTCTTCACAGAAGCTGATGTACGACGCAATATTGTCTGCCCACTCGTCTATGTTTGGTGCGTCCAAGGACTCCCAGTCGGTGCAGTCAAAACAGGCTTTGAGTTGGAGCTTGGCCTATTCCGACCATACTTTGGTAGATTTAAGAGTCGGTTTAGCAGATTCTAGGCGTCTCTTGTAGGTGGGGATCAGGTGGATGACACAGTGGTCTGAGGAGCCAAGAGCTGCCTCTGGGACTGCCTTGCAAGCCTCCTTCAGTGCTGTGTAGCAATGGTCGAGCGTGTTCCCGCCCCTGGTGGGGCACTCCACGTGCTGGTGGTAACGTGGCATCTCCTGGCGAAGATTGGCCTTGTTGAAATCGCCCATAACAATGAATAGTGAGTCCAGGAGGGATGTCTCCCACTGAGAGATGGTCTCGCTGAGGTCCACTAAGGCACCCTTGACATCAGTGTCAGGAGGAATGTACACACCGACAAGAACATAGGAGGCAAACTCACGTGGCGAGTATGATGGCCTGCAGTTGATGAGTATGAGTTCGAGGTCAGGGGAGCACTTCCTGATGAGTACTGACATGTTGGTGCACCATGAGATGCTGGTATAGAAGCAGATACCACCACCTCTTCTCTTCCTGGAGAGGACAGGGTCCCGGTCCCCCTTTTACATGAGAAATATAATGATTTTCACAAACAGACCATCAGGGGGCGCTGTATGACTGATTTTGTGCTGAAACCCCTCCCACAAGAAGCTCTGAGTACCGCGGTACTCTGGGCAAACTGGCACAATGTAACAATGTTCACAGACAGGAATTAGCTGTTTACAGCTGTCTCTAACAGCCAAAACAGCTAGGAGCAGCTACATAACCTACCCACAGTAAAAATGTCACCATGTAATAAATGTCAGAATGTAAATTGGGGAGAGGAAAGATTTTACAATGAGCAAATACTGACTAAATCATTTATACATAATTATGGTAAAAAATGAAGCACTTTTTTTACTACATTATTTTCACTATAGTTCCTCTTTAAATCTTCCTGTACTGGAAACAATTAGACTGATGTATCTGATCTTAATGTTTTATTTCTTAGCTGTACTACACAAACAACTCATAATGTCATAATTTTTTTTTCGCTTCAGTGTCTCTTTAAAGGCTCTGGAAAACAGGCAAGTTTTTAGCCTTTTCTTAAAGCTGTCTAGAGAAGGAGCCTCTCGGACTGACTGTGGAAGCGAGTTCTATAGAGTAGGGGCTGCATGGGAAAAGGCCAGAGCACCAAACGTTAAGTGTATCCTGGGAATAACCAGATTCATCTTTCTGGCAGAGTGGAGGGTGCGTGGAGGGGTATAAAGTTCCAATAGATCCGCTATGTATTTGGGTCCCATGTGGTTTAGAGCCTTGAATGTCAGCAGGCAGATCTTAAAATGGATTCTCCATTTTACTGGCAACCAGTGAAGAGCTTGCAGTACTGGGGAGATGTGTGAGCTGCGGGGGGCATTGGCTAGGAGTCTGGCTGCAGCATTCTGTACTAGCTGTAAGGGGCGCAGAACCTTATCTGTAGATCCGATGAACAGGGCTTTGCAGTAGACTAGGCGGGAGGACACAAATGCATGAACCAGGGAAGGTAGGTCTTCAGCTGGGATAAGGTCCTTGATTCTCACTATATTTCTCAGATGGAAGAACTGACGACAGCTGATACATGCTGTCTGAGAGTTAGCTTTCCATTCAGGATCACCCCAAGGTTTCGCACCAGTCTTTATACTGTATGGTATCTCCTCCAATTGCTAGTTTGATGTGGGGACTTTTTGGACTTTATCCATCATGTATGTCCCGCCTACCACCAACACCTCTGTTTTGTCAGAGTTCAGCCTCAACCAGCTGGTGTTCATCCAATTTTGTAATTCCACTAGACAGGCATTGATGGATACTGATGCGTCTTGAGTGCCAGGCTTGAAGGACAGATACAGTTGTGTGTCGTCTTCATAACAGTGGTATCCTAGGCCATAGTTCTGGACTATTTTGCTCACTGGGAGCATGTAGACTGCAAAGAGTAATGGAGGTGACACAGAACCCTGTGGAACTCCACAGACAAGTGGCACTGGGTTAGAGTAGTGTGAGCCCAGACATACTTGCTGTGTCCTGCCAGATAGGAAGGACTGAAACCAGCTAAGAACAGCACCCATAGTAATTCTTCAATCTCTGGATTAGTACTTCAAGATCCACGGTATCACAAGCTGCAGACAAGTCAAGAAGAATCAGAACTGAGCACTCACCCTTGTCTCTTGTTGTAAGGCCCCGTTCACACTTGCGTTTTGGCATGCAAACGGACCGGATCGGATCAGGACCTGATCCGGATCGGAACCGTATGGTTCCGATCCGGATCCGATCCGGTCCGTTTGCATCAGGCATGCATCAGGCTGCCATCCGGATCCGTGGGGTAAAAAATAAACAAAATTACCATAAAATTGTTGGGGTCTGCAGAAGGTGCACCTGGTGCACCTGCAGAATCAGGTCCTCCGCTGTAGGCCTCACCTCCACCTTCGACATACTGCCAAACAGCTCCAGCACGTGTGTCACTGCTGCTCCACTCCAGATATGCTGGGCCCATGTGTCCCCATCCGAAATGGCCGCTATAAATACGCATAGGAAGTGGGGTAGAATGTCCGGTGTTTGTCTCCAGTGTGTTCTGTGCTTTCCATTCCCCATTGGTTTCTATATCCGGATGGTGCAGTCAGGATCCGTTCCGGGTGTGTGGGCCGGATGATCCTGACCCAAAAAATAGCGCATGTTGGAAAAGCCTCCCGAGTCCGGATCCGATCCGGCTCCGTTCTGTACGGAACGTACGCATGTGAACGTCCGCATAGACTTTGCATTGCTATGCGGAACGTACGTTCCGTTTGTACAGTATACGGTCCGGATCCGATCAGGCAGATCCGGACAGGGAACGCTAACGTGAACCAGGCCTAAGTAGATCATTCATGACTCGGACTACTGCCGTTTCAGTGCTGTGCCTTTTCCTGAATCCTGACTGAAAGGTATCAACAATTGTGTTATTTGTAAGCCTGGCTTCTTGCTGGTTGGCAACTGCTTTCTCGATAACTTTTAATAGGAATGGTAAGTTCGCCACCAGTCTGTAGTTGGTCACAGAGTCCGGATCCAGTGATGGTTTCTTCAAGAGGGCTTTTATGATTTATTTCTTTAGTTCTACTGGTACCAGTCTACTTTCCAAGGAGCACTGAGTTATTTGTGAAGTGCTGGTCTGATCAGCTCTGGGCACTGCATTAAGGATCCAGTTGGGCCAGGATCCTGGTCGCAGGTAGTGGGGCCGAACGCCAATGAAAATAATGCAATAAAAAAGTGCTTTATTTTTACAATAATTATGTATAAATGATTTTATCAGTGTTTGCTCATTGTAAAATCTTTCCTCTCCCTGATTTACATTCTGGCATTTATCACATGGTGACATTTTTACTGCTGGGAGGTGATGTCACTGGAAGGAGATGTTGCTTGCATTTTTGGCAGTTGGAAACAACTGTTATTTCCCACAATGAAACAAGGCTCCCATAGTGTGATGTCAGGACCTCAGTGCTGTGAGGCGCTGACATAACCCGTGGGAGGGGTTTCACCCCAAAACGAGCCATACAGAGCCACCTGATGATCCGTTTGAGAAAAGGAATAGATTTCTCATGGGAAAAGGGGTATCAGCTACTGATTGGGGTGAAGTTCAATTCTTGGTTATGGTTACGCTTTCAATCCCTGCCATGCTTGGGGTTATTTTAACCTTACATGACAAAGTTTAACTATGAATTAGGAAGGAAATGTGAAATGATTAACAGAGAGTCCGTGTTTAGTTGTAAGTATATACAGTTTTTACATATGATTAACCACTTTATCCTCCACTACAGTATATCTACGTCCTCTATGACTTCATCTAAGCCACAAGGACGTAGATATATGTATTGTAGCAGAAGCAGTGTTGTGCAGGATTGGGCTTGGTCCTGTGCACACTTGTGATCTGATGCAGCACTAATTGGTGAAAGGAAATATATGTTCCCTGAGGTAATGAGATTGATTTTTACCATTAAAAATGCTTTTATTACTGGTATCTCAGTTCCTAGTGAAAAATACACACTGTAGCATTATTTCGGAATCAAATATCTTCACTATAAATTGTGACAGGAACAGAATATAAGTTTTGTGATACACTGTAAGAATCGCCGAACAAAATTAGTGTTTTTTTATCTACAGTAGCGCTTTTTATTTTTAAACTGGAATTGGTAAAACTGAGAAATAATGTGTTTTTTTCAATTTTTTCCTTTTTTTGCCATTAAAATGCACAGAAAACAAAATTGTTCGAGGGAAAAGATGCCATACAATGAAAGCCTAGTTTGTCTTGAAAAAAACCCCAATATATATTTTATTCACGTGTCATAAGTATGAATAAAGTTATTGATGAATAAATAGAGATGGCTAAACTGTCAAAACTGCTCTGGTCCATAAGGGGGAAACAAGGTCTGGATGCAAAGTGGTTAAACTGTAACTTCAAAGGGTTAATGTACACATCAGTATCCGTATCAGATTTTAAGAATCAGTGAGATTAAACAACTGAACATATGTCAATTCCTGGGCCCAGGAGCTACACAGAGCCTTGTTGCTCCTCCTTTTCTTCTTCTTCCTTCTGCAGGCACTAGAGGGCACTATAGGAAGTACTGGGAGACAGGCTACTCTTACGGGCTGAACTGTCAGTATAAATATAAGACCCGGAGTTCCCAAATGTTTGTGACAATGGTTATGAAAAGTACAGCTTCTCTATCTATCTACCGTGTTTTCCCCAAAATAAAGTGTCATATTATTTTTTGCACCAAAAAGGCGCCAGAGCTTATTTTCAGTGGATTTCATATTTCTATGAACACACAAGTTTCTGTGCTATGTGTCTTCCTGCCTTCTCCACTGTGCCACCTCTTCTTCTGCTGGATCCAGCTTTTGTGTACTCCTTTGTCCCCCCTTGTACCTTTAGTATCCTCCCAGTGCTCCACTCTGTACCCCTGTCCTCCTCTATTCCCTGTCCTCCTATATTCTCTGCTGTGTCTTCCACTGTCCCCATGTCCTCCTGGTTTCCCCGTGTCCTCCAATGTCCCCCTGCATCCTCCTCTTACCACCAGCTCCAAGCTGCACTGTCTTCTGTGTCCTACGATATAACCCTGCAGCCTCCTCTTTCCCCTAGATCCATGTCGCCGTGTCCCTGAGCTTCAGTCTATGGGGAAGAAGTACGGCAACTTGTGTTTCTGGGCTCCAGTAATAACAAAAGTTGCCATACTTTTTCTATCTTACTGCCGCTAGGGTTTACTTTCGGGGATGTCTTAATTTGAGGGAAAGAGGGTATCTATCTATAGAGCAGAGTAGATTTGGTTTAAATACATCCTGTATGTTTTTGACCTGCAATCTTAAGTGTTCATTTTAAAGGATACCCAAGGTAACATGTGACATGAGATAGACAGTGCCTAGCACACAAATAACTATACTGTGTTCCTTTTTTTTCTTTCTCTGCTTGAAAGCGTTAAACATCAGGCATGTAAGTGGCAGTTCCTGTCTGAGTCAGGATTGGGTCAGACTTCCGTGTGACCCTCACTAATAAGAAATTACAACTATAAAAACACTTTCCTAGCAGAAAATGGCTCCTGGGAGCAGGAAAGAGATAAAAAGGATCAATGGTTCATAGATTTTACCTATGGCATACTTCAATGAATGTGTCATTGAGAAAAACAATAAAACAAAACAACTTAAAAAGTAGATTTAAATATAAAATAAAACAGTAGAATATCTTAAAAAGTCATTTTTAGAAGGGTAGATACAATTGTTTATTTCATTTGCTTATTTTCACCTCGGGTGTCCTTTAACCATTTCCGTACCAGAGAGAACTGGCCCTTTAAGGACCAGAGCTGTCCTGTTTTGCTGTGCGATTACTGTAATTGGCTCAGGAAGGGGGGCCAATGAAATTGGTTCCTGATCGAGAGACAGAAGCTATGCTGTCAACGTGATAGCAGGATAAGTGCAGCGATACAAACGGCTAGAGCTGTCAGAGCGCGC
This sequence comes from Hyperolius riggenbachi, assembly GCF_040937935.1. NCBI lineage: Eukaryota > Metazoa > Chordata > Amphibia > Anura > Hyperoliidae > Hyperolius > Hyperolius riggenbachi. The sequence goes on along the minus strand of NC_090649.1, from coordinate 122,504,472 downwards.
AGCGGGGCTGATTATTATCTATGCCCTGGCAGGAATAACAGGACACAAACAAAGTGTAGATTTCAATCATAAGGGTCCGGAAACAGTTAAAGAGTTCATGAACCCTAGAACTTATTTGTAAACAAAGCTATGGTTAAATTCCGATCCCACACACAGCTGCTGCTCCTTCTAGTAGAGGTTCTTCGCCTTCCCTGTTGAGACTCCGGAAAGTGAATATCATTGCCTGACTTCCAGGGTGGAGGAGGAGTCTGGCGTTTACTGTGATGAATGAGAGGTCCAGAAAATCCCAATATGCAACTGGGATAATAGGGAGTTGATGGTGAGTACAATGCCACTCTAAGGCAGCCATCCCTGAGGCGACTTGGCAGTCAATCGACCATCTGATTTTATAATTATCAAATCGGGATGAGATTTGCTGAAAGCCTCAATTGGACGTGCTGGGAAATCGCGTGCCGTCCTGGTTGATCCAGTGCATGGCGGTAACGTTTGACACAAGTATTCTTGATAAATGGATATTGTGCTAGCTTGAATAAACAAACCTTTTTAGAACAATGCATGGTTCACAATTCCTAGTGTAATGGATGCACTTTCCTAAGAGAATCCCAATATAAAATAAAATAGAATACTAATCAGTTTGACACCAAGGGCTTGATTGACAAAAGCGTGCTAAGTGTTAGCACACCAGTGAAAAGCCCCCTAGCACGTGCAAACTGCCTCTTCACGCGCTAATATGCGCGTAACAGCATGCGCGCATAAAGTTTTGCGCGCAGCGGTTCACGTGCAAAATCAGCCGCTTTGCGTGCTAAGTAGCGTGATAAGCATACTTTGCATGCGAAGCGGCTGATTTTGCACGCAAACAGACTGTATCACATAGCGCTAAAATAGCACGCGAAAAAAGCAACAGCTTTGCTGTACAAACTACTTAGCACCCTAGTTTGCGCGTGCAAAGCCTTAACACGTGTTGAGTTAGCACTGGTTAGTGAATCAAGCCCCAAATATGAATGCACTACAAGATTCACAGGGCTAGGGGAAGTACAGATTATATACGTGTCATGTTTGCACTCTGTTAGCTTATTATTTTATTCTGATTTATTATATGGTGATGTAAAAATGTTAAAACTTACCCCCATTGAAATATGGCGCTTGCTCAAAAACTGCTTTGAATAATAGTGGGTGTGCCTGACACTCAAAAGATACCCAGCACACGTTCAATACACCCTTCAGACTTTTCGATTGGTTGGAGAAGCAAACTACATCGTTCTACCAAGTTACAGAAAATAGGGGCGGCATGGGTTGTTCTGGAGCTCCCTGCCACATAAAGATCTATTAACCTCCCTGGCGGTTTATTTATTTTGCCAGGGAGGCTGCAATGTGGTTTTTTTTTAATTAAAAAAAAAAATATTTCATGCAGCCAACTGAAAGTTGGCTGCATGAAAGCCCACTAGAGGGCGCTCCTGATGCGTACTTGTAACAAGATAGGCCGCAATGAGCGGCCTATCTTGTTTCGCTTTCCTCGTCGCCATGGCGACGAGCGGAGTGACGTCATGGACGTCAGTCGACGTCCTGACGTCAGAGCCGCCCGATCCAGCCCCTAGCGTCGGCCGGAACTGTTTGTTCCGGCTGCGCTGGGCTCGGGCGGCTGGGGGGACCCTCTTTCGCCGCTGCACGCGGCGGATCGCCGCGGAGCGGCGGCGATCGGGCAGCACACGCGGCTGGCAAAGTGCCAGCTGCGTGTGCTGCTTTTTTCAGAACCGAAATCGGCCCAGCAGGGCCTGAGCGGCGACCTCCGGCGGCATACCCCGAGCTCAGCTCGGGATTACCGCCAAGGAGGTTAAAGGAGTGCATAGGCTTTAGTGGGTGCCAGCTAAATAGAAGGTACCCAAGTCAATTGAACGTAGTATAGAATTTGCCAACATTCTAAAACTAAGTGGTAATAGCAAAAGAGTCTAAATAAACAGTAAGGAGGAATTTTCTAGGTGAATAAGGAAGTGTTCAAACGACCCGTCGTTCGGAAAAAATCCGACGTGTGTATGGGCCTTAAGGTAGCAAAATTAAATATTAAGTACCTTCTTAAGGCCCATACACACATCGGATTTTTACGAACGATGGGCCGTTTGAACGTCCCGTCGTTCAGTCGTCCGCGCACCAAATCGGGCGTGTGTACAGACTGTCGTTCAGGTGATAAGACTGATTTTGAGCGATCCGCCTGGCGGATCACTCAAGACCAGTCTTCTCACCAGAACGACAGTCTGTACACACGCCCGATTTGGCGTGCGGACGACTGAACGACGGGACGTTCATACGACCCGTCGTTCGGAAAAATCCGACGTGTGTATGGGCCTTTAGACACACATGCATTGTTAGATCACAGCACTGATGGGTGTTACTATAAACAAGCAGAAACATCCCAGGCTCCGGTTTCATAGCGGTGTCAGTGTGGCCAGCTCAGCCATCCAAGTAATCTCATCATTCCATACACATTTATGTATAATCAGAGTTCTTGGTACAAGAAGGTACTTGTCAAGGTTTTAGGTTTCTATTAACACTTGTTCTGTTATTTTACCTCGGTATGAATACAATCTCATCTGTTATACACAATTTTACCATCTTACCTTTTCTTATTTAAAGGAATACTGTAAGGGGGTCGGGGGAAAATGAGTTGAAGTTACCTGGGGCTTCTAATGATCCCCCACAGACATGCTGTGCCCGCGCAGCCACTCACCGATGCTCCGGCCCCGCCTCCGGTTCACTTCTGGAATTTCAGACTTTAAAGTCTGAAAACCACTGCGCCTGCGTTGCCGTGTCCTCGCTCCCGCTGATGTCACCAGGAGTGTACTGCGCAGTCCCAGTATGGTCTGTGCCTGCGCCGTGCGCTCCTGGTGACATCGGGAAGCGAGGTCACGGCAACGCAGGTGCAGTGGTTTTCAGACTTTAAAGTCTGAAATTCCAGAAGTGAACCGGGGACGGGGCCGGAGCATCGGTGAGTGGCTGCGCGGGCACAGGATGTCTGTGGTGGACCATTAGAAGCCCCAGGTAACTTCAACTAATTTTCCCCTGACCCCCCTACAGTATCCCTTTAATTTACCACGACAGTCCCTCCCACTACGTCTTTATTATTGTTTTTGCAATTACCATATTTTTAAGTTATGAAGTCATTCATTTTCAAATTAAGTAATGCTTTGTTTGGTATACAATTTTCTGTTTTTATTATCTTTATTTCATCTGAAATGTTGAATATAAAAGATAAAAAAAAGAAGAGTGAACAAATGATAGCAACTACAAACAGAGGAGCCCATATACTAATTGATTTTCCCTGTTATCGCATCTGCCGGAGATAGATGTTCCCTTAAAGGGACCCTGAGCGGTAAATAAAATCAAAATTTGGACTTACCAGGTGCTTCCTCCAGCCCCCTCCCCCCCCCACCCCCCCAATAGCCCATGAGATCCTATGGCGTCCTCTTCTTCCCTTTCCAGCTGGCGGCTCCAATAATCGTCGGCTACAGGTGAAGTCGAGAGGGAAGAGGATGCCGGAGAACCTCACGGGCTACGGGGGGCAGGAGGAAGCCCCAAGTAAGTCCAAATTTCGATTTTATTTACCGCTTAGGGTCCCTTTAAGGCTAAAACGAAAATATTGGTCAGCCTGGATAGAAGATCTTGTTTGAGTGCACTTTTTATTACGGATGGTGCGGGTGCGAGATGGTATGTAATTGCCCAAAGCCACAGAGACGGTAACAGGCCCCCCAGATCTCCCCACAAATATGTATCTCCCGCGGGCCCCTCCTGATTATTACCTGCAGCAGAGCGCACTCCCTTCAGTCTGTCCTTCAATCTCGATGCCTCTTTGCTGTGACATGTGAGGAGGGACATGCAGTTAGGTCATTGAGTACAGGACGGGCTTAAGGTGCCCAAACACCTATCAATATTCCCCTTATGCAGAAAAATCGAACAATCTTTCCTCAATCATAATCTGGTCAGATAGGGTTCTAAACCTTCCAAACACCATATATTGATTCTCAAAAGATTTCAGCACCATTGAAAATCAATCAAACTTCAGCGTTGCACTGTTCAATGCAGCGCACAGCTATGGCTCATCTATTGACCGCTGCTCCTACCCTGGCCAACCTACATCTTTTTACCTGTTTGATACTGCCCATCGATTTTAAGCCACAATTGATGGGTTTTCAAACGATCAGACATTTTAGCACAATAAATTCCCCAGCTTTACATTAGAATACAGAATTATCGTTTTGTTATGCTTTGTGTTGAACTATATAGAAATTATGTTACAACGTTGATTTTCTCAAGATGCGTATGTGCATCTTTTCCTTTTTTTAAAAAAAAATATTTCTTTAGGAAAAAACCGGATCAGGAAAAAAAAATGGTGGCTTTTATGTAAAGATAGGTGTGTCACAACTTTTTCACACCTCTGTACTTTTACATATAGTCAGTGCATGCCTGTATTTTATTTATACACCATTTGTTTCTCCATCTGGATCATTACCTTTCCCTGGTGAAGGGCTTGCTATCTTAGTGAAGCCACTTTGTTTTTCTTGGCTCAAAGATAGCTGCAGATGGTGACTGCAGTCGTGACATTAAAAAGACATTTACTGCTTGGAATGAAAGCTATGGTAAATCTGGAAAATATACTAAAGTGTACAGACATTACTTTGTCAACAAAGATCAGGGAGGTTAAAGCCCAGCTAAGGCAGCAAAAACAAACTGCATGACTAGTGACGACTAATTCAGCACTGCCTTCAATATCCTTCCACTTCCTGCTGTTATTTTGCTTTGGGTAGGTGTGCCTATCCTCCTACTCCTCCTCCATGGTGCCCATTACTCATGTCTGAGGTAGTGCCAAAGATTTTTTTCTGCTTCTGCCAATACTAGCTCTCCATTACAAAGGGCCAATTAGATGATCAGGGCTGGATTTCTGGAAAGGCCACCAAGGTCCAGGCCTTGGGTGGCTGCAGTCCCAGGTGACACCTGGACATAAAATAGGGGTTGCTAAATGTGAAAGAAAAGCAAATGGTGAGCAACAAATAAAAAGGGAAGCTGATGTCCAAGAGAGCTGTGCATGAAAGAGAGGGTTTTAAGTACAGGGAAGATGCACATGGAAAAATCTTGGAGGAATGGAATGGGGGAGCACCCTATATACTTGGCCTAGGGGTGAAACAAGTATAAATCCGACCTTGGGAGATAATAATTCTGGCTTGAATGTATGCATGCACGTTTGAAGTAAATTGTATGCATCGAATACGCCCCAAAAACAACCCGCATTTAATCTGCATGCAAGCTGAAACTATTTACCTTTCATTTACCAATCCTAGTCATCATAGATTAGCACAGGGTACCACAGGAATTAGAAGAGCTATGGTCCTAGCTCTGACATCAGACAGGTGCACCTGGATGGAGGAAGGAGGCAGCACTATCAATGCTACACTATGGAAAATAAAAAGAAAGAAGTTAAAGTCTACTTGTTGGGAAACAAAAGTGTCCCAAATGTATACTGGCCCAAGTAGAGGTTCCCCTCCACCACGTCATTCCAGTGGTGGGACCTCCCGAAGCTCTTCAACAAGCCATTGTCTATGGAGCATGGCTGCATTGCCCTGGAGGCTTGTGGCTAAGGAATAGCACAGAGGCGAACAGGCTCGACTTTTACCATCAAGACTGAGGCTCCTTATATACTGCACAGGCCATCCTGCGCAAAGCAGCGCTGCAAACTTCTGAGGGTCTTAGCACTGGATCGGTGGTCAGGAGGGCGACATGGTAAGCCTCTGCCAAGGTAAAGCGCTACATTTTCAGCCTGTAGATCTCAGGTTTGTTTTAAAGGTGGGATCTACAGAAATGCCGGGCACTGCTAAACTGTTCACATAGCCCTGCAGCTTGCTTTTCCTTAACAGAACTTTAAGGCTACGGTCTTCTGTGCAAAAGTAAATAAAAAAAAAAATACTGAGAAGACAACATTCACAGGAAAACACCCTGATGATAAGAAAAACTGAGGGAAGCACTAAGATGGGCAGCTGTTTGCCTGGAGTCAAACCTTGGGAAACATATTTTTTTAAGTCTTTATAGCAATGTACATTGCACAATTGTTACTGTGGTGGTTCTATATTCTGAAGGCTCAAGGCTAGAGCACAAGTAAACACTTTCATGCTTTCTTCTAACCTATTCTAAAAAAAAAATCACATCAGTGCTTTAAAAACATTGTGGATGAGTCATTCCTCTGTGTTCCACATGTAAACAAGTATGGGGACTCCCTGGAGCACCGCACATCATCATGGCTGAGCAGGAAGGAATAATACGTTAAGAGCGAGCAAAAAAAATAATAATTTAATTCCGTGCAGCAGTAGGTTATTGCATCAGTAAACACAATAAACAACAAAATGCTGATAATTTCATTTATTTCTGGTTGTTTTCTTGATGCTAGTGTAAACATTGGCAATTTTTAACAGCTGAAATCCAGCAACCACATCAATCTTTGAATCAGTGATCCTTCATGCTGTTTATCTTGCACGACCTCTGCCAATTCTTTCCGATGCAAAAGTTAGGCTACGAACCTGCCTAGGTTATGTTTGTTAAATTAGTGTCTGGCAGCACTTATTGGGATAGGCAAGTATCAGGCTGCCGTATTTTTCGTCGTATAAGATGCACCTAGATTTAGGCCGGAGCCACACTATAACCACTTTTCTGAGCACTTGATCATTGATTAGCACTTTTTAAAAATTTCTCCCATTCACTTTCATTAAAATCGCGGTAAAAATCGCCGCAGCCATATGCAAAAAATACGGCCGGTCCTGTGCCAGGGTAACACATACGAATGTGTGACTCTGGGTGCACGTGTGCCGATAGTGTAATCCCTGCGCAGGTACATAGGACCGGCCAGAGATGTTCGGCGGCTGCAGCGGACAGTAGTGGATGAGAGAAGAGGATCGCAAGAAGCAGGACTAGAGCCAGAAATGCAGTGGCAGGAGCAGCTAATGTATAGAACGCTTCCCTGCGCACCTCGAAATCCGTACCCATGCCGGGTAAGATGCACACACTTTTCTCTAAAAATTTGGGGGAAAAAAGTGCCTCTGATACAGCGAGAAATACGGTAATTAGCAGGAAAAAAAAAAAAAAGTTAGTGTTGTAACTAGTTTAACCTCCCTGGTGCTCCGTTTTCTGCTGGATTTCTGTGCAAAAAGTAATCCATTCATTTTAACCTTTCTTCCTGTAACTTACCAAAATGTGTCTAGCAAGGATCTAGTATACATTTTGAGTATAATAAAAGCTTGAAACACAAAATCAAATTAAAACAAACATTTTAAAATTTACCCCACCCTCAGTAATATTTAGCTCCCCAGTATACTGTAGGTACCTCCAATATACTGTAAGTATCCAGGTATAGGTGCACAGAGTAAAGATATCTAGATATTGGTGATCCCAGTAATAGTTAGCTAGCTATACATTAGCCAGCTATAGTAAGCCTAGTATAGGTGCCCCCCCTCGACCTGCCTCCTTGCAGCAATCCACGCTACCGTTGCTTACCCTGCCTCTTTCCAGCGAGGATCGCATCAATTCCACAGCGTACAGCCTTGGTAGCTCCAGTCTTCACTCTGCACACAATCGGGACTCGACTTCATGACGCTTAGCCCTGATGATGTGCAGAGAAGACCTATACTACCAAAGCTGTACGCAGCGGAGGTTGAACAATCCTAGCTGGAAAGAGGCAGGGTGAGTAATGGTGCCGGGGATTGCTGCAAGGAGGCAGGGTGTGAGGGGGCACCTATAATAGACTTACTATAGCTGGCTAACATACTGGAGCACGCATAGCTAGCTAACAATAACTGGGGACACCTGGCTATCTTAAAAAAAAAAAAAAAACCCTCTTGTGCGGCATTCCAGACACTGTCAGGCATACCGCTTTTAGCTTATTTTTTTAGCCCAACGGTGTCAGGCATACCGCTCAGGAGGTTAAAAGAGCACCATCTCAAAAATGTTAAATGCATGTACATTTTGTATGTGTAAAATGTACATACGTGCAAGAGAAAAATGCACTATAAAATGTCACCTTTCCTATGTTGTTGTCACTAAATACATTTTTAAAATCTGAGAGATCTGACAGGTTTTGGACTAATCTATCTCCTCATGGTGGATTCTCTGCGGGTTTTCTTTATTTTTAAAACCACTTACTGAACAGCAGTTGCTCAGTTCCGCTGCAGAATAATGTGCAATCGAGTAAAGAGGTTGGCTGGTATCTTTAGTAAGATCCTTGCCATAAAGTGCTTTTGTAGACAATAAAGAAAACCCTCAGGCTCCTTTATGAGGAGATGGGCTAGTCCAAAACCTGTCAGATTTTTACTGCCTAGCGATAGGGGAAAAAAAAAAAAAATTCACAGTAGTAGTTGTAAGGTTAGAACTAAAGCTGGCCATGCATGCTGGCAGGGGATCCATGGCTGCACAGCAATGCTCTGCATTGAGCAGTACAACAGTACTTGAAAAGTGAGTGTGAAGTCGATATTTGACTGGGGAAGGATTGATCAGTTTGGCATATCAGGCCATAACTGACCCATGTATCATTTGGCCAGTCTAGGGCAGAGTTACAATTAGTGAAAAGCTAAAGGTAAAAGAAAAGCTTAATTGGGGGTGGTGGATAGTGGTATGGATATAGATGGGTAGTAAAGTAAGCGTTATTGTTATTTAGTATTTATATTGCGCAAATACCTTATGTAGTGCTTTATGGAGTATATATAGTCTTGCCACTAACTGTCCCTCAAAGGAGCTCACAATGTAATTACTATCATAGTTTAGTGCCTCTCCCATAGTCATATGTCCATTGTGGTCTAGGACCAAATTTTAGGGGAATTTAACCTTTATGTATGTTTTTGGGATGTGGGAGGAAACCAGAATGCTGGGAGAAAACCCATGCAGGTTAGGGCAGTACACTGGGTTAATGTCAAAGTACTGCCATTTCTATGTTAAAACCAGTATTTCTACAAAAGGATGAATGACATCAAGAACCAAAGTTTAAAAGGAGGACCAGTGAGGGTTTATTCACACTTGAGTGGGAATTGCGCGATTCCCGTTCAAGGCAAACCGCTAGCAAACCGCACATGCAACACTATGGCAGTGTTCTCACTAGCGTTAACCGCAAGCGTGTTACATGCAGCGGTTTGCCGGCGATCCCGGAGTGATTGCAATTAGCATGTACAGAACCGCTAATCGCGATCGCTCCCAAACCGCTAGTGTCCAGTGATTTTTCTGCGTTTATTCGTGGAAAAATCACTCTCGCAAAGCGCTAGCGGTAATCGCCGGAGTTTTGCGGTTTTAGGTGTGAGCGGAGCCTAACTACTCCTAGCAGAACATAAAAAGTGTCCAGGATAACAATGTTTACATTATTATCCTGGTTTCAGAATCAGAAATAGGATGCTCTTTGCATAAGTAATGCGTGTCTCTGTGTCTTCATATAAACTGCTCAATGTGATGTGTGCATGTCCAGGTCGAGCTTGTGAGAGAGCAGACAGAGCGGTGGCACAGAGGCACATGGAAAGATGCGCAGGTGTCAGTCATCACAGTACACACCTCTGTGCATGAAATGACCTGCCTATGGCGATGCTACATAACTGCTCTATTTCTACCTTTGATACTGGCATTTATCTTCTTTAACTGTACCTTGAGGGTTGTCATGAAAATTGTACTGTGTTACACAATGACAAAGTGTTTGGACTTTATCACAGACGTGATACACAAGCATGAGTTAATAACCTCTCTCTAAGGTCCAGTTTTGGCATGTTGGCTTTGAAGTCGTTTTAAATACTCTGTTATTGCCTCTTAATCACAGCAAGACAATTAAGACCTTATACAATCTGAGTGCACCATGGAATTCCAGGAATTCATAATAAGTGTGAAAATAATCACCTGGGAGAAAATTTCACCTACTTTTTGGATACTTTTTTTAATTACAAAGTGCTGAAAAATTTTAAGAGAAGAGGAAAAAACTACTTCCTAGGAGAAAACTCAGGAGGAAAGGTTAATTGCATATGAGCCTAGTTTTCTCTTTGGTGATATTTTAACTCCTTATCAATAACATGCCATCTAGGCTACCCATAAGCAAGAAAATATTTTTGATATTACTTGTTCACCTACTTTAGTACTTTTTCAATTGCAGGGTGCTGAAAAGTTAAGTTTAAAGGGCAGTTAAAGTATCTCCTACGAGAAAAAGTGAATTTAATAAGGGTCCAGGTTTTTTTTTTTTTTCAGACTTAGGCTACTTGCTCACCAAGACGTTGCGTTAGGTGCCACGTTAAAGTCACATAACGTGCACCTAACACAACGTATGGTGCTGCAAGAGAAGACGGTAAAATGAGCCGCGTTAGGCGGCTCTATCCCTATAAGGTCTCCCAGAGTGGCGCTGATTGGCCGGCGGGACCACGTGATGCGGAGCGAGACACTTCGCATCACGTGGTCCCGCCGGCCAATCAGCTGCCGCCAGTGCAGTGAATATTAAGTAGCCATGTGCGCGGCTACTGTAGCTGGCTCTCCCTGCCTCCTCTCTGCCCCCCACTGAGCATGTGCAAAACAGTCTAACGCGGCTATAGCCGCTCTAACGCCGTAGCATGCTGCACTTTCCGGACAACGTGCAGCGTTACATGTAACACAAGTGGGCTGTGTGAACAGCCCACTTGTGTTACATTGCTGTGCGTTGGGGGAGCGTTACAGGCGCACCAACGTGTAACGTCCCTGTGTGTAAGCAGCCTTAAAGGGATCCTAAACTGAGCAGGATATGGATTTTTCCTTTTAAAATAATACCAGTTGCCCGACTCTCCTGCTGATCCCGTGTGTTTAATATTTTCAGCCACAGCCCCTCACCAAGCATGCAGATCAGGTGCTCTGACTGAAGTCAGACTGGATCAGCTGCATGCTTGTTTAAGGTGTGTGATTTAGCCACTACTGCAACCAAGGAGATTAGAAGGACTGCCAGGCAACTGGTATCGTTTAAATGGAAACATCCATATCCCTCTCAGTTTAGGTTCCCTTTAAGTCCAGAGGTAACAGTTCACTGAGAACAAATTAAAGGTCATAAAATTCACCTGTGGCTGAGAAATACTTCTGAATACAGGAAACAGATAAAAAAAAATGTAATAGTTCCAGGTTTGTCTGTATAGAAGCTGTATAAATATAAAAAATTGCCATCAGTAACCAATCAAAAATACGTTTTTTGAACCTTTAAAATCAAATTTAGAGTATGGGATTCCTGAAAAGTCCTATTCAAGATTAAGGCTATAGCTAACAATTATCAATTGCAGTTTATTATCACTTAAGGTTTACTTTAACCACTTGAGGACCCACCCTTTACCCCCCCTTAAGGACCAGCGCTGGTTTGATTGATCTGTGCTGGGTGGGCTCTGCAGCCCCCAGCACAGATCAGGGTGCAGGCAGGGAGATCAGATTGCCCCCCTTTTTTCCCCCCTATGGGGATGATGTGCTGGGGGGTCTGATCTCTCCTGCCTGCTGTGGGTGGCGGGGGGGGCACCTCAAAGCCCCCCTCCGCGGCGAAATTCCCCCCTCCCTCTCCTACCTGCTGCCTCCCCCTGGTGTTCCGGGCTGCACCGGACGCTATCCGTCCTGTGCAGCCAGTGACAGGACGTCCCCTGTCACATGGCGGCGATCCCCGGCCGCTGATTGGCCGGGGATCGCCGATCTGCCTTACGGCGCTGCTGCGCAGCAGCGCCGTACAAATGTAAACAAAGCGGATTATTTCCGCTTGTGTTTACATCTAGCCTGCGAGCCGCCATCGGCGGCCCGCAGGCTATTCACGGAGCCCCCCGCCGTGATTTGACAGGAAGCAGCCGCTCGTACGAGCGGCTGCTTCCTGATTAATTAGGCTGCAGCTGGCGACGCAGTACTGCGTCGCTGGTCCTGCAGCTGCCACTTTGCCGACGCACGTTATGAGTGTGCGGTCGGCAAGTGGTTAACCTCCTTGCCGGTTATCCCGAGCTCAGCTCGGGGTAACCTGCGTAGGAGGATTACTCAGGCCCCGTTGGGCGGATTTTCAAAAAAAAAAAAAAAAAATGTATTGCACGCAGCTAGCACTTTGCTAGCTGCGTGCATTTCTCGATCGCCGCCACTCCCCGCCGCCCCCCCTCCCCCTCCAGACTCCTTGCGCAGCCTGGCCAATCAGTGCCAGGCAGCGCTGAGGGGTGGATCGGGATTCCCTCGGATGTCCATGACGTTGGTGGCGTCATCCGCCCCATCGCCATGGAGACCAGGGAAGCCCAGCAGGAAATCCATTCTGAACAGGATTTCCTGCTTACTCTGATCGCCGGAGGCTATCGGAGTGGGTGGGGGGATGCCGCTGCTCAGTGGCTATCATGTAGCGAGCCCTGGGCTCGCTACAGGATTTAAAAAAAAAAATAAAAATAAAAAAAAAGGGCTGTGCTGCACCCTTGCCGCGGAAGTTGGACCGGCAAGGGGGTTAATCCACCATGAAAATGCAAAGACAATGGTATCACTGTTAACAGTGAAACTCCAGGAAAGCATCTAAACCCATCGGATGTCTTGGTTTGAGTTCACAAATCACATTTTTTAGTGTGCAGCTCCTGCAGCGAAGAAACAGTTTCAATATTTGGCCACATGACCTAAAACCAATAGCATGTGGCCACACCCACATTGCTTTGTGATAAGGGTAGACGACAACGATTTTGCTCATTATAAAAAGAAGCATTTGACAATAACAAAAGAAGACACACTTTAAACAGGTCTGGTAAATAGGTCTGTATTTTTACTTTGTAAATAGTACATTTCTTTAATATGAAAAAAGCAAAACAACTGAGAAACAAAAATAGCTTTCCTTGTATTAAGGGAGACTTTCCTTGACATACACGCAAAATTTGATCAAATAGGATGATATGGCCTATTCACAGTAACCACAAAAAGTAATGATTGTTCACTATTAACATACATATTGTTAAGGAAAATAAATCCATTAAATGGCTATTTACACAATTTTACATCATTTCTTCCATTATTGGATCTTTATATGGGAGCCAATACAAAAATAAAAACTTTATTATCCAATGTGTGCAATTTCCATTGCAAAACTTAGCTTTCTTGTAACCCATGAGACATCCTACCAACCACATCTATAAAACACGAGACTTAACAATGGTGATTTTGCTAGGAACCTACTTTCACAAACTTTAGGGTTTTTATTTTAAGAAGAATGTAAAATGAAGTGTGATTCACTTTATACTATATATCTGAATAAGTTAGATGCATGATTGAGCTTCAAGCCCACTTTTAGATTGAGCAAGAAACAGGCTTGTGTAAAGCCCACTTCCTGTCTACACAAGCGATATGCCATTTACATAAGTTGCAGCTCAAGTGGTAGTCATGTGACTGCTCTATGCCACTTCCTCCCAGTCCCGGATCTCCTATGATGGTCTCTGTGGGGGTCCAGTGCACGCCCACCCTCCGCACTTCACAAAGTTAGGTTTCTTACACAGGCCATATTTGAGCCTCCAGCTTTCTCATCTTCTGTTTGCATTACCAGTATGATATTAGCAAGAACACAAAGCCATTACAATGTAATCCTTTCTGAACTTCCACCATTAACCTCAGGTCTAGGTGAAAATGTGAGTGATACTTTAAGGCCTAAACATGTAGGAATGTGGTTATGTTGGGCCGCCATTTGTCTTTGTACTCATAAATTAATCCCCCGAGCAAGGTGCCCAACCAAAGGATTACATGGACACCCTGCTATGAAAGCTGAAAGTAACTTGAAAAGTTCATAGACTCTGCTAGAAGTACCTATATACCATGTGTGCATCAAGGTGGAGAATTTGACCTATACATAAAATCTGGGAATTATACTGTGAGAGGGTATTGAACATTGAGGTTTTATGACCCATAGTGGTCAGTGAACTAAATTTAGAGCCTTATACAATATATGATCCCACAAACTTGGACTTTATGACTGGGAAAGGTCTGTAACTCAACAATATCAGAACATAGTGGGGCTGCAAAAAGTTTCATAAATTAGGCCAGAAACCCACTAGTAGTGCTTTTCTGAGCGTTTAGTGATTTGAAAAGCTCTTGCTAATGTAATGCTATGGGTGTGATCCCACTTGAGCGATGTGATTTTTTAAAAATCCCCCATAGCGTTGCATTAGCAAGAGCTTTTTCAAATCACTAACTTAGAAAATTGCTCAAGTGGGTTTCTAGCCTTAGTGGGATTTTTTATTTATGGTATTTTTTTTTAAATCCAGGCTGTGCTAGATGTTCTAAAGATGCATTCTTGCTGTGGATGCTGCATGTAACTGTAATGGCTCAAGCTATTTCAGTAACCTTTCAGTTATCTTCTCTATATTCTGATATTACCTAGACGAGGGATTCATACTTTTGCCCCCAACAGATAATTTAGGAAATCCGATCCTGGTTTATTGGATCACTTGTGTTTCCAAGTCATCAGTGCACCCCAAAGTCACAGCCTGGTAAATTACGTATAAAGCTCTTCTGAGGTATAATGATCAAGATGGCAACATTTTGTGCTTAGGGTTTGGGCTTCCACTAGTGAATAGATTTTTTTACTCATGTACCTCCAGGTTCTGTATGATATGATAGTTAGTCATCCAAATTTAAGTCTTGAAAAGTACAGCTAAAAATAACAGTGACATAATGGCCTCAGGGTACCATATAGGCGACACAACTGCATCTGTAAAGTGCTGATCACATGGGATGAATTCCTCTACATAAAAAGGCAAGAAGAAGGAGTTTAAGCTAATAGAAACTGCGTTACACAGAACTGTAAACTAACAGCATTTATTAGGCTACAATGTGAAGCCAGTTCCACCCCATGTTGTACTGTACCTGCAGACTCCACAGTAGGGGTTATGTTGTTATAACAAGGTAGATAAGTGGTTGCAAGTTATGATTTTAAAGACAATACCATGGTAAAATAAAATATACAATTCATATGCTGTGTAAATAAAAATATGCTTCTGTGATGCTTAAAAACAAAACATGTATCCTTTCACACATTAGGGGGCCTTGGTCCAATTCAATTTGTCCAGCATCTTCTTCCCATCCAAAGCAGTATTCCCATGTTTTTCCTGGAATGGCAATGGATCAATAATTATCCAAGACAACTGGCGTCATCATTAGATTTAAAAATATGTATAACCTTCAGGCTCCAATTGGAGGAGGAGGTTAAGGGAAAGTGTTGTCACATTTTTGGGAAAGCAGCATTTTTTAATACACATTTCATGTATGCAGCTCTTCATACACTGCAGTTCTTTGCAGAAAGCGGTCCAGGTAGAATCCCATGGTCCCATTCCCAATACAGACCTCTTACCAGCTGCTGCTGCTCCAGACTGTAGATGCCTAATCCGGGAACAGGACCAAATGCATTCAGCCATCATCTGATTCAAATCCAGGAGAAGCCTCCTCCGAGGAGTTGTCCTTGTGAATTCGACCATCGCTCTTCATGCTGTGGAAGGTTTTTTTGAAAGCCACCATCATGGCATGGGCCAGCTTTTTTGCTTCTATCTTGCTCTCACACTCCACTGCATGGCAATCCATCTGGTAGGTCAAGTCGTCATTGATTTCCCGGTATACCCAAGCAAATATATTAGGACTGACATTGTGATCTGCTGTGCAGTAAGCGATTCTAGCCACCTGGAAGGTGTCCATGTGAATAGTAGCCTCACCCTTGACATCTTGGTGGTGGAGACGCACCTGGAAAGGACGGATTTCCAGGATGGTGTTGGAAGGGAACACATCTGCTCGGGCTAAAGTGTGTTTTTTCCACAACTCAATCACTGGTTGTTCTGTGCATCCTGATGAAAACTGCACTCCTGTGGCAGACACCTTTCCCAGATAGGTGACCTGCAAGACAAACACAAACATATGGAGTAACTGTTCACAACTCTAATGACAGAAGATGTTATAGTCCAAGTAGTGAAGCAGGTTATCTCAGCGCCCAGACCCAAAAGTACACCTCCCTCGGAGCTGCTACAACTCTGAGGGGGAATAGTATTTAGCGCTGCCAGGGAATGGAGCGGCAGCAGGGTGAGCAGTCATTCGGCTCACCCTGCACCCAGCTCACCGGCGGCGCCATAATACTTATGCTAAAGTAGGACCAAACCTACTGTGCTGCTAATATACCATCCTCAATGGTAAGTAGCAGCATCAGAAAAATCTAAGCAAGTAAAAAAGCTCATCAATAAAGAGACCCACATTGTCAGTATACAGGAATCAGTCTGACAAAAGGCTTCATAGCCGAAAGATTACTGCTTTTCTTCTAAGTTAGCCAATAAATGGTATCCTGATTCAAAACTTCTTGCAGATACACAAGAAGAGAGATGTATGTCATACAGCTAGTTCATTTTATAGCATTCTTCTGTCCATCATATCAACAGAGGCTGACATGAGACTGAATCACTTTATACAGATAAGTGGCTGCCTAGAAGATGTAGAGAATTGTCACTAGTGTGAAGATCTAATGTTTTATAAATGTGCGGATATTTTTCTTCTAGATTTATCATGACCTGGAAAACTGGGAATTTTCACAGATGTGCCAGAGACTTATAATGAAAAAAAATAATGAAAAGAAACGGATATCTAAATGTCATTTTTTTAATCAAACTGTTTTATGTGAGGTTTAAAATCTTAAAAAAAAAAAAAAAAAAAAAAGCTGATTTATTATTCCTGTCTCAGATTGCTAAAATAGATGAACTTGACCCCTTTTTTCATGTATTCCCAGCTCTCAGAAACCCAGTTCTATGCTAGGAAAGTATTTTATGGCTGTAATTCCTTATCAGTGAAATGTTATAGCCCCACTAGGTCCCAACTAGAGAAAACCTGTCAGTTGCATAGCTGAATATTAACTCTTTCAGCCAGAGAAAGAAGAAAATCAACACCGTATCAGTAGAGGGGGGAGGGGTTCTGTGTGAGAGTAGGGTCAATGTAGGTCATAGTAAAATATCTGCAATTACTAATATTTTACTGTCACAATTAAAATGCGATAAAACTGACATACCATATATACTCGCATATAAGTCAACATTTGCCTCAGAAACCAGGAAAAAGTGAATGCCTCCCGTATAAACCCCCTTCCCAGTATAAGTCCCTACACAGTCACATGTGCCTCAAGGATGATACAGCTGTGTCTCAAGAGGCCACTAGATGGCGTCATAGATATGAGACACGATGACTGCCACACAGAAAGAATTCCCGATCATGGTACCACTGACACATTGCTTGCACACTCCACCCAAAAGCCAGGGGACACAGGTAGTCCTGAGCAGCGCACTCTGCACACCATGTTGCAGGGGGGGGGGGGGGGGGGGCATGGACACAGCAAGGAGCCAGTTAGCAAGAGCAGGATCACTAGTGCAAGATCCTTACGCTCCTCTGTCAGTAGCAAAACCTGTTCCACTATCCATCCTGCGCCACTGATTCACCTATATGCCGCGGAGGTAACTTTTCAGCACATTTTTGTGCTGAAACATTAGGCTTATATGAGAGTATATAAGGTAACATGCAAGAAAAAAAAAGAAAAAAGAAAAAAAAGAAAGTTTTCCTACTTATTACCCATACATTTATCATATTTGCTTTTGTGCACAAGTAATATTGTCGGTTTACAAATTCCCAAAGTGCAGTTTACCTGCTCTGAAAGCCACCATTTCATAGCTGCAGTATATACACATGTTCAAATCTATCTAGTGATAACTTATCTTTTTCTGCTTCTCAGCTCAGAACAGCTCAGTTTCAAAGATTACAAAAATGTACTGTATTTGACAAAGGAATGTAAACAAAAGATAATGTTATCACCTACAGCCAGACACTTTTCATTGAAGCAAGGAGATTTAAAGGATACACCAACTGAAATGTGACATAATGAGATAGACATGTGTATGTACAATGCCTAGCACACAGATAACTGTGCGGTGTTCCTTTTTTTTCTTTCTCTGCCTGAAAGAGTTAAATATCAGGTATGTAAGTGGCTGACTCAGTCCTGACTCAAACAGGAAGTGACTGCAATGTGACCCTCACTGATAAGAAATTCCCCTTTTTTACCTCTTTCTTGCTCTCAGAAGCCATTTTCTGCTAGGAAAGTGTTTTATAGTTGGAATTTCTTATCAGTGAGGGTCACACTGTAGTCACTTCCTGTCTGAGTCAGTACTGAGTCAGCCACTTGCATACCTTATATTTAACTCTTTCAGGCAGAAAAATAAAAAAAGGAACACAGCATAGGTATCTGTGTGCTAGGCACTGTACATACACATGTCTATCTCATTATGTCACATTTCAGTTGGGGTATCCTTTAAATTTAAGAACAAAGTGTTGTATTTACCTGAATGCTGTTCTGATACAAATCTACAATTTTTTTTTGTGGGAGTAGATTTTATGCTGTAAATAATCTTTTATAACAAAGAGGAAATGCTGAGTTTCATACCACTTTGAGTAGTAAAATATCTGTAATTTTACCAATATTCTGCTAGAGCAGTGATGGCTAACCATGGTGTCAGGATCTCTCCTGTAGCATGTTCTGTCTGTTGCAGTGGAACTGCAACCGAGCAGTTTTGACTTATCTGCTTGCATTCAGTTGCGCATTCGCAATAAGTCTGCAGTACAGAGCAGCTCAGGATGCTGCCATGACGCTTGCTGCAGTTGAACTGCAGCCAGATAGCCCTGAATTTCCTACATGCATGTTGTTGCATAATATTGCATGCATTTGTTATGAGAGTCCTTCAGCTAGCAGCTTGTAATCAAGCTGGCTCAGGATTAAGTAATTAGCATTCAGCTGTGTGGAAATTTGCATGCCTGCATCCATTGGCTGATGTCGACATATAAGTCTGCCTCCCATTTCAGACTCCGCCCGACATAGCGTACAGCTCCCCGAGTAGTTGCTGGGTCATTCATGTGAATTGTATATTGCATATTGCATTGTTTAAGCTCGTTTCTTGCTTGGACGTTTGCTGTATCCGCGGGGATACAGTGAAGTCCTTCTGATCCTGATAGCTTGGATTCTGCAATCACCACGTTGGTGACCGGTAGTGTTCCTTCTTGCCTTTTTTCCTGAGGACGTAACTAAAGCAGCGGTTGCCATTAGTAACGCTCCTACCTGTTAGTCTTGTCTATGTCAGTGTGAATGTTTGTGGCAAAGCATTCTGTCTGTCGTTTGTCTTGTTAATGGTTTACTTGTGCTTTAGCTAGTTTCTTGATAAATATATATGCAGATCTGCGATCTATATTTATCTGTTTGTTATTTTTCTGAATTAACGTGTATTACATTAGCCAGTTACCGACTCAGATTCCACCTAGTCCATTGTACCGCAGCCATCTGATCTAACGTGTATGACCCTAGCCTGTTACCGACTACGTCTGTTGTGTATTGTATCACATTGCATCTAGCGTGCTGAGCGATATCGGAAGCCCAGAGCTGCAGTTGCTCTGGGCAATCTTGCTCCCTTGTTCATTACTCCTGTGGCCACCTGTGGAGCCCCTTCCATTACCCAGCTTACATAGTCTTGAGCACATGGCACTCCAGCTGTGACAAAACCACAAATCCCATCAGGCCTCTGCTTCCCCGAGTTATGCTTAGAGCTGTCAGAGTATTGCAATGCCTCATGGGACTTGTAGTTCCACCACAGCTGGAGTGCCAAGGTTAGCCATCACTGTGCTAGAAGCCGTCTCCGACGCCCTTTATACAAGTATGCCATTAGAGATGTCAATGAGATGCCAATCATTTTTCAGTTGGTGGAAATTTGATCTCAGTTTATGTAGCATGGAATTGGACCAATGCAGTAGCTCGTGATTTTATGATACGCACACTTATGAGGAAAATAAAGGGCACACTCTTTCAGTGTTAAGGTTCACATTGCTCCTATAAACATGGCTAGGATTCAGAAGTGGTTATATGCTCAGCAGATTTCTTTACTTGGCTGTATTTTTACATATGTAGCTCTCTGTGTTATAACTGTCACTTATCACACAGCTTAGCGTTATTCAGGCACCCTATAGATCACGGTGTGTCAGTAAACAGACATGCTCATATTAAACATGCCACTTAATGAGTCCAAGCAGCAGCTACAACGCTACTGGCAATGTGAGAGACGTCACAAAGCTTCAACTGTTCAGGGGATCCTTCCAAAGCGCAAGGACAGAAAGGAAAATAAAACTGGCAAAACAGGGATGTGTGTAGTCCTGCCAACGCAGACAACATCTCGGCTGTGGCAGAAATGCATAAAGTGACCCCTTTTCACTCTGTAGTGGGAAGAGTTGGCAAGCAGCATAGTAATGACAATTTAAATTCCTCTGGTTTCCTCCTGTTGGCAAGAGAAATGCAGCAGGAAGGCATGACTGAAAAGGTGACTGGAGCTGAGGAAAGGCTGATTAAATGTGACACAAGCCATTATTGGCGTCAGCTAATAAAAACATGAACACAATCAAAGCACATAAACACAAGATGCCTTATGGGAAAATAAAGACAGGATAGGGGGAAAAAAACAAAAACAAAAAAACCCCAGACTGGGCGTGTCTTTGCCTTCCCCTCATTCCCATTTGTAGCTGGCCAGCACAGCATGGGCAGAGAGCCATTTATGCTAGTTCCACTTATACTAAGTGGGAGGGGCTTCCCAGACCCCAAGATAGGAAAAAAAAAAAGTTTTTTGGTGACTGCAGAAATATTTCTTAACATTGGGCAGCACGGTGTCGTAGTGGTTAGCGCTCATGTCTTGCAGCGCTGGGTCCCTGGTTCGAATCCCAGCCAGATAAACATCTGCAAGGAGTTTGTATGTTCTCCCCGTGTCTGCGTGGGTTTCCTCCGAGCACTCCGGTCTCCGCCCACATCCCAAAAACATACAGATAAGTTAATTGGCTCAACCCCCCCCCCCCCCCCCAAAAAAAATGAGGGAAAGTTAGTGACAAGACAATATACTCTGTAAAGCGCTGTGTAATATGTCGGCGCTATATAAATACTTGAAATAAAATAATAAGCATTCAAATATTAGATAGATTCCACAAATACCAGAATGAAGTTTTGTCATGGCTTTGTGTGCCTCTATTGCCGACTTCTCTGAATACCATGGGTCTATTTTTGTATTTGTGGATTCGCTCTACAGCTACATTCATATTTTGGACTGAACTCCAAAGCAGTCTGTTGGTGTTACGTATTTTGATACTACTTAAGGGAAAAAAGAAAAATCTCAGACATTAGGTCATTTTCTGCTATTCATCTGTTTCCCCTCTTAATAAATGGTTACAGAAGACAAACAGCTTTTATGAATGTCACATGTCACCACCAGGACAGAGACAACCTGGCTTGGGCTGGCTCATTCTGGAGCGGAAACTGTTAAAAAGCTGCAGCTGAAGTCTTGCCTGCGTTAGAAGATACATAAGAAAAAACCCAAACATCTGGCGGGAGCTCCTGTGGAGCCAACGCACTGGATCCAGTTCTACATTCCAAAACCAAGCGTACTCAAATGCCCCCAACTATTAACCCAGTCTGTGCCACATACCCTGAAAAATCTACTAAGAGCACTGGCTGCACAGCTATAAAAACAGACTGGAGTGGTCCCGACATTCGCCTGCTTGTGTGTCCCAGACTGCTTCATTTGCAGAATAATCGGAGTATATTGCGTGATCATCCCACAACTCTACCTCCTGCTGTGCAGCGAAATAAAACATATATTCAGCTGGGCAAAGAACAATGCATGATGCAGAATGGATGTTCTCCCTGAAAAGGGGAGGGGGCTAACAACAGCTTCCTTGTGTAATTTACACATCTGCAGTCATTTTGAGGTGTCTTTGAATGGGAACAAATATGAGGAACAGAGGCTGGTACCATGCTGCAGATGGAAAGCAGAGCAGGGGGTGTATAAGAATGCTTTATAGCTAAGCTTCGGGCAGTTTTTTATGTGCATTTAAGCGAACATCATATTCAAATTTTATATGTAAAAAGTTAGTTTAAAAAACAAACAAAACAAAAACACATTTTGCTAAATAAATTAAAAATAGTTGCAGCACCATTTGTGATCTCCTCAGCGACTGACAGCTGGCTGCTTATACCCAGTTAGTCTGAAGCACTCCCTTTTAGTCACATGGGAATGCAGCTGGCAGAGTGATTGTTCTGACAGTTAAAAGCACGCCTCCCTGCGGACTTCTAGCCTATCCTGCGAAATTACACCAGGCAGTCGCAGACCTGTCCCTGCAAGCCATAGAGGCTGAAGGGATTCTTGCCACCGCAGGGTCATAAGTGTATAATTTTTGGCATGTACAACCAGGCTAGATGTTCCTTGCGTCAAGCAATGGAGAAGCCCCAAAGGAGAAGAAGAGAAATGAGGGTTAGTTCACACTAGGCGATTTTTCAGCGATTTGCAGATCACTCGCGATCAGCAAAATGCTGCTGCTAATGCAAGTCAATGGTAGTGTTCACACTGTGGCGATCGCTAGTGATTAGCAATTTGCTGATGGTGCATGCAGCCTTTTTGGAGCAATTGCATTTCAATGTTATAGAATCACAAAACGCAATCACTCCTAAATCGCTTTCCTGTACAGTTAAAAAACAAAACACCCCAGCTTTTTGCTGATTGCCGGTGATCAGCAAATCGCTACCAAAGCGCCCAGTGTGAACTGACCCTAACAGCTACTGATCCCATACCATAACTTACGACGTGACAAAACTGAAATACTAGATGACTTAGTGCAATCTATACCACTATGTTAAACAATAACAAATAAATATACAACAGATAACACTTTGTGATATCTTGGGAACCAGTACTGGGTCCATAACAAATGCCTAGAAATCAGAACAAGAATCGAGAGACTCTTCCTAGCGGGTCTACTGAATGGATACGGAAAGCTTCTGTCAGAGGCACGTAATGTGGCTTGACAATTGGGAATACAAAGCAGCATCAGAACACAATTTAGGAATTTAGAACAGGTCTAGACCAGCTTACAGCAATGGCAACTCCGATATATAACTGGTTGGACAGAGGTAAGACCTAAAATAATAACGTATGGTTCAGTTACAACATCATAGCATTGTATACAGTACATTTTCAGGCTGGATAAAAGGTTTCCTTCATAAGACAGGCAGTCACTGATTTTGTAAATGGTATGGGGCCTCTGATAAACCCATGATTGGCACTGGACATGTGCTTAAAATAGGTCTACAGAATGTGCCGCACTGGATGCAGTTATAGAAGGTACATTCGTCATTTACAAACACCCCAGTACATCAGGGCCGGTTCTAGACTGGCACATATGAGGGAGCAGTCAAAAATGGGTAAGGGGCAACATGTTCGGGGTGAAAAAATGGGCGTGGCCATGATGTCATGTGGGTGGGGCTAACTGTAATGTAGTTATATCAGCTAACGTAGTTACATAAAAAGAAATATGAAGTAAATGCACATAATGACAGACAGCATTTCCCCACTAAATGCACATAAGAGCGTTTCCCCAGTAAATGCACGTGATGACAGACAGCGTTTCTCCAGTAAACGCACATAAGAGACAGCTTTTCCCCAGTAAACGAACATAATAAGAGACAGCTTTTCACCATTAAATGCACATAATAAGGGACAGCTTTTCACCATTAAATGCACATAATGACAAACAGCCAGTGCTCACAGTATATGTAGCCAGGGGTATAGATGTCCCCTGTATATGTAGTCATGTATATAGCTGTCCCGACTCCCCAGTGTATGTAAGTGGGACTTACCGTGTCCCCAGGGCCCAGTATAGCCAGGTGTATAGATGTCTCCAGGTGGGTGTCAGCAGAGAGAGAAGAGGGAGGATGGGCACAGCGGTGGGGTCGGGAAGGGGGGACATCTCCCCCCCTCCTTCCCTCACCTTGGGGCTCCCCCTCTCTCTCGCTCCCCTCTCCAGAATTCAGCGGCGGGCCGGCGGCAGAAGATTTACTTTTATTTCCCAATCCCAGCACGGGAGAGAGAGATGGATCTGTGCGCCACGCCACTACTCTGGTCTAGTCCAGACCAGAGTAATGGCGTGGCGCACAGATCTATATCTCTCTCCCACGCTGGGAAGAGAGTAAAGTCTTCTGCCGTCGGTCCACCGCTGATTTCTGGAGGGGGAGCCCCAAGGTGAAGGGGGGGGGGGGAAGACCCCCCCCCCTTCCCTGACCACCGCTCTCCCTCCTCTCTCTGCTGACACCCCATGCTTGAGGGGGCATACGATTTATTTGAGGGGGCACCGCCCCCTCTCGCCCCACGCTAGAGCAGGCCCTGCAGTACACCTATAATCTGGGAGTTCAGTATAATCAGCGCCACAGACTATGTTCAGCACTATGGAATATATTGGTGCTTTATAAATCAATAATAATAACAGTAGTGGTTTCTGAACAGTCCAGCACCAGCCTGTAGACTACAATGCAGGCAGCTCGTCTCAGTGTCAGGCAGGCAGATAGGCGGGCTTATAGAAAATCCATGCAATATGTGAAAGGGTTGGTAGGATTTCCACCCCTGTCTTCTGTTCTGCTCAGAGTTACGTGGAAATAAACACATTTTCTCAGCCATAAAGAATAAAATGTCTCTCGAGTGTAAATGTGCTGCTGCTTCTAATAAAACCAATTTCAGAAGAATGACACTGGCAGGCCAGCTAGGCATTGCACAATAAACATTCTCAAGTTTGTAGTAAGCAACATTTGTTCAGACCTTGTTTATTGTAGGAAAAAATAAAGGTTTTCTAGGAAATCCTAACTGCAGGATTGATTCCATTCCACCAGGTCAGTTTATGTGCAGAATTTATCATCTGGCTTCCCCTGCAGAACCAAAGTGGCGTGTTCAAAGATCAAGCTCTTCCTCCTCCTGAGTGTATGTAATCACGACAGCCCACCATGTCCAATGACAATCAATCAATCTGCTCACAGCAGCACATGTTTATGGAATGTAGCATTCTGTAAAGTAACCAAAGGAAGCACGATTGTCAATGTGTGTCTGCTCTGTTCAGGTTTGCTGTGAGCTGTGGCAGTACCAGCAAGATAAAAGATTCCATTAAGGGCTGAAGATAAAAAGCTGTAGCTTTTGCACAAATCTGAAGTACCTTCATGGCTAACTTGTTTGTAAGGCATCTGAAAGCACCAAGTACATTTCTCCCAGAGTAAAATGCACTTTAAACTAAATTTCTGCTGTATTCCTATCGCTTACAGTAGCCAGTAAAAATCTGAATGATCTGACAAGTTTTGGACTGGTCCATCTCCTCATGGGGGGGTTCCTCAGAATTTCCTTTATTCTTTACAAAAGCATTCCTTATGTACTGAACAAAGATGCTGTCTGGCCTCCCTATTCGCTTCCACGCTATTTTGGTAGTTGTACTGAGCAACTACCATTTAACAAGTGCTTTTTAAAGTAAAGAAAACCCTGAGAATCCCTTATGAGGCGATGGACTAGTCCAAAACCTGTCAGTTCTGTGAGATTTTTACAAACTACTTTAAGTGATAGCAACATAGGAGAAAAGTAAATTACAGTTCAGGATACTGTACAGAGAAATGTACGTTTTATACATACGGATAAACCTGGATTTTAAATTTTACCTCTTTTTTTTTTTTTTTTTTACAATTTGTTACTGTAGGTAGCAGGTGTTTTTCTTGGAATGTCGTGTTCTTTTTCCTCCATGCATTAGGGCTGGAACCCACAGGAGCGCTTTTGGCAGCGTTTTGGCAGCGCTGCGATATGCTAGCACTTTGCCAAAACGCTGAGCTAATGTTAATGGATGGGGCAACTTCCACAGGAGCATTTGCGTTTCCCAGAAACGCAAACGCAGGACCTGCAGCATTTTGGGAGCGTTAGCGCTTCAATGTAAAGTATTGAAACGCTAGCGGAAACGCTCAGCAAAACCTAAACTGAGCGGTTTTGCTAGCGTTTTGCGGTTCAGCACACTAACAAAATGAAAAATAATTCACAGGACCAATCAGGATAAAAACGCGAAATGCTACGCAACCGCTGAGCAAAAAAATACAATGTTTCAAAACGCGACCGAAAACGCGCATGAATCCGCTCGCAAACTGCTCAGACAAAACGCTAGCGGTAGCGTTTCGCGTTTGCTGATTTCAGTGGGTTCCAGGCCTAACACCCCTTGTTATGCCCAAATACCTCAATTTTAGTTTCATCAGTCCACAGCACCTTATTCCAAAATGAAGATGGCTTGTCCAAATGTGCTTTAGCATACTGCAAGTGGCTCTGTTTGTGCTGTGGGCGGAGAAAAGGCTTCCTCTGCATCACTCTCACATACAGCATCTCCTTGTATAAAGTGTGCCAAATGGTTGAACGATGCACAGAGACTCCATCTGCAGCAAGATGATGTTGTAGGTCTTTGGTGCTAGTCTGTGGGTTGAATGACTGTTTTCACCATTCGTCGCTTCTGTCTATTCAAGATTTTTATTGGTCTGCCACATCGAGCCTCAACTTGAACTGAGCCTGTGGTCTTCCATTTCCTCAATATGTTCCTAACTGTGGAAACAGACAGCTGAAATCTTTGAGACAGCTTTTTGTATACTTCCCCTAACCATGATGGTGAACAATCTTTGTCTTCAGGTCATTTGAGAGTTGTTTTGAGACCCCCATGTTGCTACTCTTCAGAGAAAATTAAAATAGGAGAGAAACTTACAATTGACCCCCTTAAATACTCTCTCATAATTGGATTAATTTGTGTATGTACGTCAGGGGGTCACTGAGCTTACCAAGCCAATTTGAGTTCCAATAATTATTTCTAAAGGTTTTGGAATCAATATAATGACGACAGTGCCCACATTTATGCACCTGCCTAATTTTCTTAAATTATTGCACACTTTCTATAAATCCAATAAACTGAATTTCACTTCTCAAATACCACTCTGTGTGTCTCCTATATTATATATTTAACTGACATTTTTTATCGTGACAACCAACGATTTATACAGGAAAACCATGACGATTAACAAGGTTGCCCAAACTTTCGCATCCCACTTTATATTGTTACCCATGTAAAAATGGAAGGCATTTGCAATTATTCAGCTTTAAGTGAGCAAGAAATATCTCATTATGCATCACTGCTGTATATGCAAATCAATCCTTTATGTCCCTGAAGGCAAGACACGCATCTAGTACATGTATGCAAATTAGCCACACAGATATAGATGGGATTCGACAGCACAACGCACATAATGGAGTTTTAACAGCCCTTAAAGGAGTGATCAGGCAAAAATGACAAAATGAGCATTACTCACCTGGGGCTTTCTCCAGCCCCTTGCAGCCAACTGTCCCACGACGACCGATCCCCTCTGCCACCGTCCCGGTCTCCGTGCACAGTGCGAAGGCCGACCCTGAGGTCGTCCGCACTGCGCCTGCGCGATCTGCCGCTGTTAATCAAGCCCACGTTGTAGGCGGCTTACTGTGCAGGCGCAGAACTACTGCTCCTGCGCAGTAAGCCACGTACAATGTGGGCTTGATTAACAGCGGCAGATCGCGCAGGCGCAGTGCAGACGACCTCGGGGTCAGCCTCGGCACTGTGCACGGAGACCGGGACGGTGGCAGAGGGGATCGGTCGGCGTGGGACAGTTGGCTGCAAGGGGCTGGAGAAAGCCCCAGGTGAGTAATGCTCATTTTGTCGTTTTTGCCTGATAACTCCTTTAAGCTTGGCACTGCATAAATGGGACAACCCCACTTCAATGAGTGCTTGTGGAACAGCTTTTATTTATTCTTCAAAAAAAGATTAGAGATTTTTAGAGTTTAAAAAGTCCTCTCCAGTCACAGTAAGACCACTGTAACTCCATGGCCTATTACTACATGGAACATTTTTAATTAGACACTGAGATTATGATCTGCAGACCTCTCCTTTACATTGCTCTGACACCAAGCTACAACTCCCATAGAGAAAGGTAGAGCATAATATCCAATCACTACTTGATCAGTGAGATGAGCCTCTGCTTGCTCTTAAAGAGAACCCGAGGTGGGTTTGAAGAATATTATCTGCATACAGAGGCTGGATCTGCCTATACAGCCCAGCCTCTGTTGCTATCACAAACACCCCTAAGGTCCCCCTGCACTCTGCAATCCCTCATAAATCACAGCCATGCTGCTGACAAACAGCTTGTCAGAGCTGGCTGTGTTTATCTCTATAGTGTCAGTCTGCTGCTCTCCCCGCCTCCTGCAGAACTCCAGTCCCCGCCTGCATCCCTTTCCTCCCTGCTGATTGGAGGGAAGGGACGGGGGCAGGGACCAGAGCTCTGCAGGAGGCGGGGGAGCAGCTGAGACTGACACTACAGATGTAAACACAGCCTCACAGCATGGCTGTGATTTATGAGGGATTGCAGAGTGCAGGGGGACCTTAGTAGGGTTTGGGATAGCAACAGAGGCTGGGCTGTATAGGCAGATCCAGCCTCTGTATGCAGATAACATTCTTTAAACACACCTCGGGTTCTCTTTAAGCCCAATCTACACAATATGATTCTGTGTGATTCGATTACGATTCTATTTACGATCCGATTAAATCCAACATGTCCGATCGGCATACGATTCAATTCGATTTGCCATTGCAAAACAATGGCAAATCGAATCCCGATCGGACATGTCAGATTTAATCGGATCGTAAATAGAATCGTAATCGAATCGCACAAAGAATCGTATCATGTAGATGGGGCTTTTTGCCCATATCAGGCATCAGAGGAATACCCAGACAGCTCATGGTGACCACGAACCACCTGGAAGGTATATAGGTCTTAAAGAGACCAAAAAGCAATCTTTTTAAGCCCTTTATACTGTCCAGGTGGTTCTGGATCACCAAGAGCTAACTGGGTATTCCTTAGTACTGGCCCAAGCCCTATCCCATAAAGCCATATCAATCCATACCATGCAATGATGTGGACCAACAAGTCAGAAACAGGCTATATGCATGTTGGATTAATGTAGCTCTGTGAAATGTATTTGTATCTGGATGTGTGCCTGACTTTCAGGGACATAAAGAGATGATTTGCATATTCAGAAGTGATGCATCATGGGAAACCACAGTTGCTCACTTTCAGCTAGATTATTGCAAATACCATCTGTTCTAAGAAGGCAAAATTGCATAAGGAATCAGAAATATTATATTGGAAAAATAGCAAGAAGTACGCATGGCTATAATGAAGACAATTCCTAAGGATACCAGTTTCTGAAACTGTTGCTACAATTGTTCAAATGTTTTGATAAAGTTCAGTGAAGAAATCCATATGAAAAAGGGAGAGGCTTTATGGTCAAAAATCAGAAATTGTTTAAATAACAGGAAATGTTTCAGCCATAAATGGAATTGTTCATGCAGTTAATGCATGCAGTGCGTTCCTGCTCTAAGTCATTCAGAACAAGCACATGATCTGGGTACATTCAGCTAACATTACTGGACTGTGCCCTAAAAGTAGCAGAGCAGCTAAAATCAGCTAAAATCCAGTTCTGAGAGCAATATAATCTTACACCAAAACAGGTAGGATGGACTGACCCCTGGGATCTCAGAAGGAGGTTCCGAGTACCCCATTTCCCAGGCCGGACGGCCCAACTATCTACACTATGTCCTCTAGATGCTCCCCCATATTTTCTTGATGTTTAGTTGGTATGCTTATACCTTATGTTTTATCTGTTATGCTTTCAAAAGCTTTGTATATTTGTTGATATGTTCAATAAAGCTTTTTAATACAAAAAAAAAAAAAAAATCCAGTTCTGAATTGTGACTCTTATACTCATCACTAGATTTCCAGGAAGCGGTTTATTTAGTGAGAATTCAGCATAAACTATTTGTGGCCAGATCGAGTATCCATGAACTCTCCACCTACGTTGTAATCTGGTACTCAGCAATCAGGAGCCACAGTGTCGCATCCGTTGTGTGGTCATAGATTTCTCTAGATGTTGCAATACCAAAGCTTTTTTTTGGCCTACAACAGTAAGCAAGAATTTTTTTCTTACTCATGTATCCCATTAAGCAATCCTAAACCTCTGCATTTTGGTTTTACATTGACAGCAACAAAAGATCACCACACAGCGACACCGTGCCACATGTAACAGAAGCAGAGAAGGTTGGGCAGATTACTTGAAGCAAGCAGATTCCAGCTGACAATTCCTTCAGAGCAAGCTAGAAAATGAAAAAACATGCTTACATATGCTTTCATCTCCAGCCCCTGCATCAATAATGGGTACTTGCACATATCTTCTGGGCTGGAGGATTTAAAATGGCCTTATCACCACTGACAGCTAGCTCTCCATCCATCTTCTGCTAAAGTCTAGCTGTTAATGCTACAGTACCCTTGCAATTCTGAATCCAAATACAGCAAAGTCCCCGGTATCTGGCACCGGCAGGGATCATATGATGCCGGATACATGTGCTTGCCAAACTCCCCCCTGAAATACTTACCAAGGCTGCAGCAATGCCTGGCAGTCTCCCTCTATCTCCCCGCGAGCTCAAAGAGGCTTTCCGGCTTCCCCAGCGAACGGAAGCCAGAGTGTCAACTGACCTGCATCAGGTCATGTGCCACTCCAACTTCCATACACAGATGCCGGAAGCCGCGGGGAGATAGAGGCAGACTGCCAGACATTGCTAGAGGCTCGGTAAGTATTTCAAAGCCTGCCAGCACACACAGAAAGCCCCCCAAAAGAGGTTCCCGTAATCCCTCAGGCATGCCTGTTAGTTAAGACTACCGGTTGCCTGGACTCCGGATAACAGGAACATTGCTGTAACTGAACTCTGCCAAGATCAAAGGGACATAAAAGGGAATTGTAATATACAAAAAAAAAAAAAAATGCACACACAGACTTTTTTTTTTTAGGTCCCTACGTGTCCCTCAATTTTTGTTTATTTTACCTGGTCTGGGTGCCTTTGCCTAACTGCAGGAACTGTTCAGAGTGACAGAGGGCTTGTAGGAAGTTTTTCTTAAACTACAATAAAAAGCTTATCTTAGCAAATAACAGAAAGCTTCCTTTTTTGGATAAGGTAAACAAACTATGACCAGAAGGTAATTGAATCCCCTCCTCCCTTTAAAGAGTGATGTAAAGGTGGCCATACACTTATAGATTTGCGGCAGATTCGACCATCAGATAGATTTCTGGTAGATGCCTGTCAAGTCCAATCTGACAGGAATCTGATGTGTGCCACTGCCACACACTGGGAACAGATTTCCAATAGATTTCAGAATTAAATCTATTAGAAATCAATCTAAATGCATTAGATTCAATGCAACTCTGTGGGCCATCAATCTGCTGCCAGCAGCAGATCGACCTAGATTTTCCATCCTGTCCGATTTCGATCGATTTGATCCATCAAAATCGACCGCAAGTCGATCGAATGGGGAATTTGATATAATTGATTTCTGATCGATCGCTGAAATCGACCAATATATGGGTCCCTTAAGCCTGTTGTCTAGGTGATGTTTGCTGTGGGAGGGACCGTAAGTTGTGGCAGTAGGGAGGGAAAATTAACACTGAGCTGGTTTGAAGAAGGGGGAAAACCAAAAAGGCAGCCGTGATGCCACTTTTTGCATCACAGAGAAACAGTAAAGATGGAAGCCAGCTGAACTATTCTTTCCTTTTTTATAGCACATTTCTCCTAAATCTGACAGTGAATATTAAAAACAGGATAGGCAAGTTATACAAGTAACTAGCTGATGACCCGGCATTGCCCGGGTATGTATTTGGCTGGTGCTGGCTCCACCCACTTTTTCTAACCCTAACACACAATTACTCAAAGACCAAGTTTGTGAGCATTGGCATCAATTTGTATAATGCCATAGGAAGTAAACACATCAAATTGGATGTTTGTGAGTCTGCCCTTCTCCAGCATTTGAACCCCAGTCACCCAATGACCAACTGTAACAGGTTTGAGGCATCTGCTATTAACAGTGTAAAAATGGCAGCAATTTAAATATTCCCCTTGAAAATCAACAGGCAAATTTTGATTAGCTTTTTTAGGCTCCACACTCTTTTCTGAATATTAATCCCAGTCACCAACTGTGCAAAGTTTGAGAACCCTGCCATTAACAGTGAAGGGCTGCAGTTTACATTTTCCCAGAGAAATCTGTTTTTGACTCCACTCAATTTATGTAACCTTAACACACAGTAACTCAATGACCACGTTTGTAAACTTTCGGATTCCTGGCATCAAAATTGTGTGAATGGAAGTACTTTATCCAGCAAAGAAATCTAATTGGCTGTTTGTGGCTCGGCCCCTTTAGTGAATTTGAACCCCAGTCACTTAATGACTGACTGTAGCAGGTTTGAAGCCTCTGCCATTAACAGTGTAAGAATGGCAGCAGATTTAATATTTCCCTTGAAAATCAATAGGTGAATTTTGATTGGCTGTTGTATGCTCCACCTGCTTTCTGAATATTAATCCCAGTCACCCGGTGACCAACTGTGTCAACTTTGAGAACCCTGCAAGAATGGCTGTAAAAAAAGTTAGTGGTTTTTGGCTCCACCCACTGTTTGTAACCTTCACATACAGTCACTCAATGACCAAATTTATGAGCTTTGGGGTCCTTGGCATCAATAAGTTGCATTTTTGCATTGAAATTAAACAAATCTGATTGGCTGTTTGTGGCCCGCCCCCTTTACAGAATTTAAACCCCAGTATCCCAGTGACTGACTGTACCAGATTTGAGGTATCTGCCATTAAGAGTAAGAATGGCAGCAATGTAAATATTCCCCTTGAAAATCAATAGATGAAGTTCAATTGGCTATTATAGGCTCCACCCACTTCCCTGAATATTAATCTCAGTCACCCAGTGGCCAACTATGTCAAGTTAGGGAACCCTGCCATTAACAGTAAGAATGGTTGCAGTTTATATTTTCCCATGTAAAAAAAATTTAGTTGTTGGCGCCACCTACCTTTTCTAACCTTGACATACAGTCACTCAATTATCAAGTTTATGAGCTTTGGGGTCCTTGGCATCAATAATTTGTATATTCCCATTGAAATTAAGCAAATCTAATTGGCTGTTTGTGGCTTCGCCCCCTTTCTGAATTTGAACCCCAGTCAACCAGTGTCCAACTGCACCAGGTTTGAGGCATCTGCTATTAACAGTGTAAGAAAGGTGTTATAAACTGTTCTTATCACCTTGCTTCGACACCATCGTCTCACAGACTGTGAGATCACTTGACTCTCCACACCGCAAACAGGATATAGACTTTCTCAGGCTTCTTCAATGTTTACGTTATTTATTCAAGTCACAGAAAGACAGATAGATACAGTCATCATATCCTAGCTATGCCAATCTTCATGTTGCGTTACAAGCTCGTGATGAGACTCCCTGCTGAAGTCTATCAGGTACCTTCTTCCTAACTACGTTACACTAAACTACCTATGTACAGCATACATTATATCAGATTACAGAAAGGAAGAACATGCTTAGAAGTCGTCCCAGTCAGCCTTGCTAGCTAGTGCGGAAGGAAGAAGCAGAAGTGAGCTCTCGTAGCTCCCTCAGCCTTTTATACCGACTAGGAAAGAGTTAAATATGACATCATCTTCGCCACCCCCTAGACCAGATTATTGGTGGACCCACTCGTGGTGTCATCATACACACCTACTTGATTAATAATCAATGAGGCATTTGACCCATATGCAGGAACGTGGATGTTTAGTAAATATGGCCAATGTTTTATGTTCCTGTGGTGTAGTGTTAAGGTCAGGGTAGTCCAATGGCCTTCTTTTAGGAACATGTTCTCAGTATCTGCGTGTATCCTCTGCTACACGCAGACCCTGAGATGCCTCTGCCTGCATCACAAAACCTCTATTTATTTTAAAGGCATACACTGCGGACAAGCCTTTTACATAAAACTCAGGCCAAGTAACTGAGGCCTACTTAAATTATAACAAAAGGCAGCAATTTAAAAACTCTCCATGAAAATCAACAGAATTTTGATTGGCTGTTGTAGGCTCCACCCATTTTCCTGAATATTAATCCCAGTCACCGAGTGACCAACTGTGCAAAGTTTGAGAATCCTGCCATTAACAGTGTAAGAATGGCTGCAGTAAGCCCCGTACAACGTGGGCTTGATTTACAGCGGCAGTTCGCACATGCGCAGCGCGGAGGACCTCGGGGTCGGCTACCGGACCGAGAACGGGACAGCGGCGGGGAGCGGATGTGACAGCGTGGGACAGTCGGCTGCTAGGGGCTGGAGAAAGCCCCAGGCGAGTAAAGCTTTATTTTTGTTAAATTCGCCTGATGACTCCTTTAATCTTATTCACTCGGTGAACAAGTGTGCCAAGTTTGAGAACCCTGGCATTAACATTCTAAGAATGGCTGTAGTTTACATTTTCCCATTCAAAATGAATGGCTGAAATTTGATTGGCTGTTTTATGCTCTGCCCACTTTTCCTGGATTTGTAACCTCGGTCACCAAGTGACCAACTGTGCCAAGTGTGGGGACTCTGGCTTGATTAGTGTGAGAATGGCAGCCTTTTACATTTTTTCCATTGACATGAATGGGTGAAATCTGATTTGCTGATTGTAGCTCCGCCCAGGTGTGCAGGGAGGACGCGAGACCCCCAGAACATATCTTCTCAGGTAGTAAGGGATCTGTGTACCAAGTTTCATTCAAATCGGTCAAGGCGTTTGAGTGATCGACACACACAATCGATTGATCTGCGGCCGATTTCAATCGATCTGACATGCTAGAAAATCTAGGTCGATCTGTTGAGATTGCTTATTTTGCATTGGACCTAATGGAAATCTGATGGCAAAAAAATGCCATCAGATCGATTTTCAATAGATTTCATACTGAAATCTATTAGAAATCTGTTCCTAGTAAAAAATGTTCCTAAACACATCAGATAGATCAGAGATCTATCTGATGATCTATCTGCTGCTAATCTAATGAGCGTATGGCCACCTTTAGCAGTTCGGAAAACAAATTCTCATTCACTCGAGTGAGAATCGTTATAAAATGCCGCTATCAACTTTGCCGCGATTAACTGAACTTCCCATGTAACGTTTCTGTACTCATGAAACTTACTGGTAAAGCCAGAAGGTAAAACAATAAAACTAACATTTAATTTTCTGCTTAATATTTTCCTGCTTCAAATTAATATACTTTCAAAATGTATCTATTGTAGCACAACCCCAGTGCCCCTGGATGCTGTGACTGTACTGTGCATGAGCTGTATTATTTTCTGCAACACAATTTAGTTCACTAAGCCTTCTGTCATTACAGAAATCCTCCATGCCCAATTAATGTGCAGGCGCCTCTGAAAACCTTTTTTAATTCCAGAATATATTTTTAATCAGCATGGACACCTAAAAATTGCCTTGCGTATTCAAAATGGTTGTACTAATAAATGAAATAAAAAAACGCAAGATAATCTATCTTCTGCATGTAGAGAATCAGGTATACAAATGTACACAAGTGACAATCATGCTAGCCTTAGTTGCTGCAGAGTGGCACTCCTTCTACAAGGACACCCAGCTTTGATTACATCATAGTTCTACTTCATTCAACTCCCCTCTATATTACTTGCTAAGTTTCTTAACCTCCTGAGCGATAATCCCGAGCTGAGCTCGGGGTATATCGCGCAGGAGGCTTTCTCAGGCCCTGGTGGGCCGATTTGCATAATTTTTTTTTGTTACACGCAGCTAGCACTTTGCTAGCTGCGTGTAACGTCCGATCGCCGCCGATCCGCCGTCGCTCGCCGTGCCGCGCAGCCCCCCCTCCCCGACCCCTTACGCAGCCTGGCCAATCAGTGCCAGGCAGCGCTGAGGGGTGGATCGGGACTCCCTCTGACGTCACGACGTCCATGACGTCAGTGACGTCATCCCGCCCCGTCGCCATGGCGACCGGGGAAGCCCAGCAGGAAATCCCGTTCTGAACGGGATTTCCTGCTTACTCTGATCGCCGAAGGTGATCGGAGTGGGTGGCGGGATGCCGCTGCGCTGCGGCTATCATGTAGTGAGCCCTGGGCTCGCTACGATTTAAAAAAGAAAAAATTAAAAAAAATAGTGCTGCGCCACCTCCTGGGCGATATAATTGTATCGCCCAGAGGGTTAAAGTGAACCTAAAGCCGGTAAAAAAAAAATAAAATAAAATATGAGATTAACTCACCTGGGGCCTCCCTCAGCCCCCTGCAGCCGATCGGTGCCCTCGCAGCTCCGCTCCGATGTCCCAGGACCCGCCGGCGAGCACTTCCGGGTTTCGCCGTCACCGGCCGAAAGGCATGGGAATGCGAGTGATTGTTCGCGTTCCCAGCCTGTATATCGCCCCCTATGCTGCTATTGCGGCCGCAATAGCAGCATAGGGGGCGATATACAGGCTGGGAACGCGAACAATCACTCGCGTTCCCATGCCTGTCGGCCAGTGACGGTGAAACCCGGAAGTGCTCGCCGGCGGGTCCTGGGACATCGGAGCGGAGCTGCGAGGGCACCGATCGGCTGCAGGGGGGCTGAGGGAGGCCCCAGGTGAGTTAATCTCATTTTTTTTACCGGCTTTAGGTTCACTTTAACGAACAAGCGACACCCATGCTAACCTAGAGATAAAAAACACATATATAAGTAGATAAATACTACTTCTACTTACATAACAGATGTATTGTGCTATCCACATAACGATTCCTGTGAATTTTATAAAGGAAAAGCAGAGAATCCTATTCTAGGCAGTGGCCATCTTGCCAAGCTTAATGCTGACATCATATCCTCCCTGACTCTTGTTTCCTTCCCCCTCCCTTCTCTTGCTCATTGTGTATTAGCTGCCCTCCTCCAAGAGTCTTTTTTATTTACACATCCAATCACTGAGTCACCTCAGCCTTGCTTGTAAACATAAGTGATCAGCTAGGCAGGGAAATAAATGGAAGAGGAGGAATATATTATAGATAAAAAGAAATCCCAGCATTCAAAAGAACTTCCAGCGTTCAACTTTTTTTGCACTAGGGCCAGTGCTCCTAATGTATGTGATAACTCCAAACCATAACAGCAGAAAAAGTTTTGAATGCAGGATTAGCATCTTTATCACTTAATACACTCAGACCAGTTGCTGTTGAAATTTGATTTTTATGGTGACAATACCGCTTTAAAGTGGACCTGAACTCTTGCACAGGACATAAATAGAGAAGACATAAGAAATAAAGAAGATAGAGAAATTCACCCTGTATGTATTTAGAGAGTTTAGCCTGTCTCATTCCCCCTCATTTGTGACTAATCAAGTGTAATTTGATCTTTCAGCTGTGTAAGTTCACCTTGACAGGGCAGCTAATTTGTAAACACAGGATGTTAACCCTTTGTCTGCTTCCATGAAAGCAGAATGTAGACACACTGTAGATTTAATTCAGGATTTAGATCAGCTGTAACATAGAAGTGTTTTTCTTTCAAGGTTATTATGCTGCTTATTTTTTAGAGCAGAGAGGAAGTTCTTAGTTCAGGTCTGCTTTAACCCGCATGTAGCCTACATTCCTGGTCCCTTTGCCTAAAGCCCCCCATCCCTTTCTCTGCTGTTCCATCCTCAGGTGTGACACTTATCTGCATACTTGTCCCAGGTAAACATGTATCTACAGTAATGTTCAACTCAAGCCAAAACGTTTTTAGATAGCATGGGGATGGGCAAGAATACTGGTCAGGATGATATGCCTGTCTGTGTCCCCAAGAAAGTCTCCTTACTTGTGAAGCTTGATAGAGGTTCTCAGTCTGCAGCTAGGCAGAAAAGGGTCCCTTTACTGCAGTTTTTCCCTGGAGTAAAGATTGTCACAAATTTCCTATTAAGGTATCCCCAATCATCCTGACAGGAAGTGAGAAGAATGTTCGTTAACAGGGACAAAGAGGAAACAATTTTAACAGTTCCAAAAATTTCTATTAATAAAAAAAAAGCTTTGCTTTGTGTTCTGTTTTAAAAGTACAGATGTCCTTTAAAAGATGGAAAGTCTGGAAAGAAATTAAACTGAACTCCATGACTACTGTTCTCCAGCTCTGGCTATATACTGACACATCGTGAAATTAAAACGTACTGAATGATGTGCTGGTCTATAAGGGAGATACACTTTTCTCCATTAAAACATAATAAACTTGTAAAGCATGTGAATAAATTGAACACGATGGATGTCTGACTTTACAGACTTGCTGAAAGACATGATACAATGTCTGCATGGAAAGGCCTGAGATGCTCACAGTAACCCTCTTTCATGCACTAAAAACAAGCCAATTAGTTTCCAGGAGCAACACTGATACTTTTCCCCAGACACTTTCAACAGCCTAATTTAGCAAATATGAGCAACACCTCTGTTGGTGAAATGGGGGAGGATCCTCAGGAGGCACAGATTAATCATCCTGTCAAAGGGATAGTGTAATGAAAAGACTTCTGTAATAGAGCACACGCGTCTAATCAGTAAAAAAGCGGTTATCCGTAATTTGCTGCAATCTGGTCTTTTGATGCGCTTATAGTGCCCAGGAACAAGCAAACATACAACTGTCCAGTTTCTTTGGGCAACAAGATTGTGCTTTAAAGAAAGCCTGAACTGAAAATTAAAAGTCAAAATAAAAACATATACAAAACATACTTACCTCCTGTGTAATCTACTAAATCTCTTTCTCCTCTCCTGCGTCCTGTTTGTCCACTGTGATCAAGGGAATTCTCCGTCCTCCATCTTGAAAATGGCCCTTACCCCATAACCGCTTTCTGGTCAGCACAATGTTAAACTAACATCGCCCACTTGAGCCATAGGGATACATGGCACATCAGTTGTCCTCTCAGCTATAACTGACAGCAACTGCTATATTTCAGTTCTGACAAAATGTTGGCAGAACTGGAAGAGATTGTTGTCAAAAGAAAATTGTGCGCTTCTGAGAGGAACTGATGGCAAGGTAACTATGTAATGTTCATTTAAATAATTTTTCTCAGTTCAGGTTCCCTTTAAAGTGAACCTGAACTGAGTATTTAAAAAAAAAAAAAAAAAAATGTTTTTTAAACAAACACATGATGTACCTGCAAATGATTACATACGTACCTCACTGTCCGTTCCTCTTGAAAGCTCACCATTTAACAGCGATTGCTTCCAGTTCTGACATCTTGTCAGAACTGAAATATATCAGTTGTTGTCAGTTATATATCAGTTACTGTCAGTTATAACTGATGAGCATGGTAATGTGCATGTTTTCCTAAATGGGCGATATTACAGTTTAACAGTGCTGACCAGAAAGCTGTTATGGGGTAATGGCAATTTTCAAAATGGGGGACAGAGAATTCCATTGATCAGAGGACAAACAGGATGCAGGAGAGGAGAAAGAGATTGACGAGTAGACTGCACAGGAGGCAAGTATGACGCATGTATGTTTATTCTGACTTTTAATTTTTAGTTCAGGTCTGCTTTAATTGCACAGATTAATAAATGAATGCATAAAGCCTAGTGGCTGCCTTATGGCAAATAATGGTTTACAAGTTTAAGGGTGCTTATATGAAGCATAAGACCACCCAACATGCTGCTATTGGAGCTCACTGAACCTTGTGGAGCAAGAGTCTCACAGGAGATATATCAGAATGCTTCCCATTGGGATGGACAGCAGTTAAATGACACGTTCTATTCCAGCTGCTTCCAAAGCACAGCAAATAGTCAAATGGCAGGATATATCCACAGCAGGGTGCAGCGTAATATGGTTCAATAAACCCAACAGCAACATATGTGTGGTCTCTGTACCATCTCAGGCTGCACTGCCTGAAGATGGACACAGCAGTTTTGATAGTTACTTACATCCAACAACCAGTGTCAGGAAAACAGAGATCGGGGTCTCTGGGTTGCCAAAGAGAATTTGTCCCCCTGGAAACTTTTACCATTATTATTGACTTATAAAGCGCCAACATATTCCACGGTGCTGTACAAAGTAAGAAACGAACATAGAGTACATAAAAATACAGACAATGGCGTACACCAATATACAAAATACAGACTTGGGGACAAAATACAAAAAGTATACAGAATACAAGATACAGAATTGGTAATGACAGTGATAATAGTAACATGATTAATAAAACCAGCTGTTCTTAGCTGGTTTCAGTCCTTCCTATTTGGCAGGACACAGCAAGTATGTCTGGGCTCACACTACTCTAACCGAGTGCCACTTGCTTGTGGAGTTCCACAGGGTTCTGTGCCATCCTCATTACCCCGTTTAGCGGCGCTATAGCGGCGGTTTAGCAGGGGCACATGTGCCCCTGCTAACTAGGAGCTCTGAAGCGAGATTTATTCTCGCTTCAGAATCTCTTTAAAATAGTCCAGATCTATAGCCTAGGATACCATTGTTATGCAGACGACACACTACTGTATCTGTCCTTCAAGCCTGGCACTCAAGACGCATCAGTATCCATCAATGCCTGTCTAGTGGAATTACAAAATTGGATGAACACCAGCTGGTTGAGGCTGAACTCTGACAAAAACAGAGGTGTTGGTGGTACCGTGGTAGGCGGGCCGTACATGATTGATAAAGTCCAAAAGTCTCCCCACTTAAACTAGCAATTTGGGGAGATACAGTACAGTATAAAGACTGTGCAAAACTTGGGGTGATCCTGGATGGAAAGCTAACACTAAAACAACACGTATCAGCTGTCGTCAAGTCTTCCTTCTTCCATCTGAGAAATATAGCAAGTGTCAAGTACCTTATCCCAGCTGAAGTCCTACCTGCCCTGGTTCATGCATTTGTATCCTCCCGGCTGGACTACTGCAATGCCCTGTTCGTCAGATCCCCAGATAAGGTTCTGCGCCCCTTACAGCTAGTACAGAATGCAGCAGCCAGACTCCTAACCAATGCCCCCCGCAGCTCACACATCTCCCCAGTACTGCAAGCTCTTCACCGGTTGCCAGTAAAATGGAGAATCCATTTTAAGATCTGCCTGCTGACATTCAAGGCTCTATACCACATGGGACCCAAATACATAGCAAATCTATTGGAACTTTATGCGCCTCCACGCACACTCCGCTCTGCCAGTAAGATGAAGCTGGTTATTCCCAGGAGACACTTAACATTTCGTGCTCTGGCCTTTTCCTATGCAGCCCCTACTCTATGGAACTCGCTTCCACAGTCAGTACGAGAGGCTCCTTCTCTGCACAGCTTTAAGAAAAGGCTAAAAACCCACCTCTTTTCCCGAGCCTTTGAGACTGTATAACGCAGGTCACAGAGCTTTGAGTCTCCAGGGAGAAAATCACTATAAAAATATTATTGTGGTTATTGTTGTTGGAACAAGTGAGTTTTTAACTGGCTGTTTAAGTAACAAAGGTTGGCGAGTGATGGATGTGTTGTGGGAGGGCATTTCAGAGGAGGGGTGAAGTGCATGCAAAATCTTGCAAATGTGAATGGGAGGAGGTAATTCTAGAGGAGGACAACAGCAGGTCATGTGCAGATCTGAGATTATGATTGGGTTGGTATTTGGAAATTAGTGAGGATATGTACTGGGAGAGAGAGATTGTGGAGAGCTTTGTAAGTTAGGGTTATGAGTTTGAACTGGAGCCTCTGGTTAATTGGCAGCCAGTGAAGAGCTTGACAGAGAGGGGCAGCAGAGGAAGATCGAGAAGGATGGATGAGACGAGCAGCCGAGTTCAGTACTGACTGGGGCCAGTCCACAGAGTAGTAGGTTACGACAGTCCAGACGAGATATTATAAGACCACGTATTAACATTTTAGTTTTGTCTTGCGTGAGAAAAGATCATGACCATGAAAATGTTCCCAACTGCCAAGCCCTGCCAACCTTAAAGTGAACCTCCAGACTAAAAATCGACTCAGCAGCCCTGAAAAGGCTTGGTGTTTCTTTAACAGTTTCACAGCATCAGAACTTTGTTTGTCTTATGCAAGCCTCATTTTTAGCTGCACAGAAGAAAACTGCCCGGGCATTTTTCCTCTGATGCTGTGCAAAGCATGATGGGATTTCTGATGTTGTTGTTGTTCTCGTTCTGCTGTTTTGGTGTAACTTTTTTTTTTTTACATTTTGAATTTGACATTTGAAGCCTAGCGTGTGCAGCTGGGAGGGGTAATCAGGACACAGGACAGTTGGAACTGTGTCTCCTGCTCCCTGTCACCTCCTTTCAACCAAAAAGATGGCTGCCTCCATGACAAAGATGGCAGCCCCCATGAATCACAAACATTTACCTGTTCTTTTAAAACAGGGTGGGTAAAAGATTATATTACCTATCTATTCTAATTAACATAACTAATGTAACTTAATGACAGTATGTTTGTTTAGGCTGAAGTTCCCCTTTAATACAATAACAGAAAGGTCTGGTTGAGGTAACACAAAGTTATAGTTAGATGTCGTGTCCTGTTTTTGCTGTTGTCCAGACTCCAGTTACGTAGGTTTCACCTAATTTAAAGTCTAGACCTGTAGGCTTCCCTTCCTTTTTGCACTTTATTCACTATTCTGCAACTAAGAGGCACGTGTATAGTGTAGAAGGAAAGAGTTAAGTGTAAGCACCAATTTCCTCTTTGTAGCTTTCAATATATCTCCAGGACATAATGCGCTCTGACAAAGGGGAATCAATACTTCTGTGACCCAGAGTCTTCCACAGCCAGCAAAGTAAATGAGCAGCTTCTGATCTATTACTGCAGATTGATGCACCCAATAGAGCTACCTCCTAGAAACCAGATGTTTAAGTATTAATGTGTGTCTGATTGCAAAGGGGTTTCAACCAACACACCATTTGTGAGCTACCAGCAACCACATATGCAGATAGTATTAAAGCAATATACAATATTACTACTTTGCGACCCAACTTAAGCATGTCAGCATGGTTCTCCATGGACAAATTATACAATCCAGAAGCCCTGGGATACAGCCTGGACCCCTGGAAATCAAATGTTGCTATGGATCTACTGTGCCAAAAAATTCCCACAGGAAAATCCACAAACACTAGCCTTACCCAAGCTCAATTGGTGTGGAAAAGGGCTTATTTTCTATAGAACAGTAAGATGCTTGATCCACATACACCACTGTGGAATAATAAAACACTCCCAGAATGCACTACTATTCCAGACATTCCCTTTTGGCAATGCTCAGGTGTAATTTTTTTGGGAGCATATTCTACATCAAGTTAAACTAAAACCTTTTGTAATGCTTGCAGCCCAATTTCCTAGTTTAACTTCTCAATATTTCCGTTACCTACAGTTGTCTCATGCCTTCCGCAAACAATTTGATAAGGACCCTGTAAGGACATTGGCACACCCGCTACTTGCACTGATTAAAAATGGACCAACCCCCCCCCCCCCCCCCCCCCAAAAAAAACACTTAATCAGGGATTTCTACACGGAATTAATTAGTACTAAAGCTTTAGATCGCACGTTAATCTCCAAAAATAACCGGGTAGCGACAGGATTAGACGATGAGGACTGGGAAGATGCCCTAGTATTAAAGTAAACCTGCAACATACAAAAATACCCAAAACACGATGTTCGATACTTACCACAGTAGAGGGAAGCCTCTAGATCAGGCATGGGCAAACTTGGCCCTCCAGCTGTTAAGGAACTACAAGTCCCACAATGCATTTGCCTTTATGAGTCATGACTGTGGCTGTCAGACTCCTGCAATGCATTGTGGGACTTGTAGTTCCTTAACAGCTGGAGGGCCAAGTTTGCCCATGCCTGCTCTAGCTTGTCCAGAGACTTGTCATGTCCTCCTCAACCCCTCCCCCACTGCCTGGAACCCTCTTGCTTGCAGCTGTGCTACCCTCCATATAGGAGTGAGCACGACCTTGCCATGCATGTGCTGGATTGGTGGGCACATGGATCGACTGGAAAGCCTTTGGCCTATCCAGAGGCTTTCCTCTAATAAGACAAGTATGTGTATTCTTTCTTTCAGTGCATGTTCTCCTCAAAGTAAACCTGAATTGAGAGGAATACAGAGGCTCCCATATTGATATGACATATTTATTTATCTTTAAACAAGCCATTTGCATAGCCAATTGCAATGCGAATTTTCATGCAAATTTGCATGCATTTTCGCGTTCCTGTATAAGGATGCAGATTTAACCACATCAGTGCCTGTGTGCTTTTACTGTGCTCTAAAGAGATCCAAAGGTGGGTTTCTGCAATTAATATAGGACAAAGAGGCACATTCTGCATCTCATAAAATCAATGTAAGGGCCTGTTTCCACTAGCGAGGTTTGATTTCTATGTGAAAAACGCATAAATGAATTTGCATGCGGATGCGAATTTGTATGCGTTTTCACGTTCCTGTGTAAGGATGCGAATTTAACCATATCAGTGCCTGTGTGTTTTTATATTAATTTTAACGCGAAAACGTATGCAAATTTGCATGAAAATTCGTATTGCAAAACCACATGCGAATTTCCTATTAATTACATTATATGCGAATCGCACACTTGCTTGCGGTGTGCAAATTCTGATGGTTCTGCTGTGCAGATTTTTTCTGCACAGCAAAATGCTGGGTTTTCC
Source organism: Hyperolius riggenbachi (assembly GCF_040937935.1). Taxonomy (NCBI): domain Eukaryota; kingdom Metazoa; phylum Chordata; class Amphibia; order Anura; family Hyperoliidae; genus Hyperolius; species Hyperolius riggenbachi. The sequence goes on along the minus strand of NC_090649.1, from coordinate 122,460,135 downwards.
TGAGAAGTGGAAACAGGCTAATTAACTTGTATTGGTTATGCGAATCTGTGTGCAGAAAACGCATGCAGATTCGCAATAGTGGAAACGGGCCCTAAAGAGAACCAAAGGTGGGTTTCTGCAATTAATATAGGACAAAGGCACATTCTGCATCGCATAAAATCAATGTAAGGGCCCGTTTCCACTAGTGCGGTGCGATTTCTATGCGGAAAACGCATAAGCGAATTTGCATGCGGATGCAAATTTGTATACAAATTTGCATGCGTTCTCACGTTCCTGTGTAAGTATGCAAATTTAACCATATCAGTGCCTGTGTGCTGTTACATTGATTTTAACGCGAAAACATGTGCGAATTTGCATAAAAATTTGGCTAGCAAAACCACATGCGAATTACCTATTAATTACATTATATGTGAATTGCGCACTAGCGTGCAACATGCTAGGTTTTCCTGAGAAGTGGAAACAGGCTAACTTGTATTGGTTATGCGAATCTGCGTGCAGAAATCGCATGCAGATTCGGACAAGTGGAAACTGGCCCTAACTGAGCGGTGCTGATGCCAGCTCTTCAGGACGCACATTGCCATTTTAGCCCTAATATGCAAGAGATCGAGCATGAGAAAGCAATCTGTAAAATGATGGTCTGAAAATAATTTGGGAATTAGATTGATAGGAAATACTGTAGAGCAGTAATGTTAGTTTCAGAAAACCTGTATGGGGGAATTAGGTCAGGACTCAGGAGTTGAGAATATTTTGCCACTTATTAACACAAATGAAAGTAACTTCTTATTGCCACTTTATTTACAGTACTGAAGTTCTCCACAGACTGACGACCAGGAAACAAAAAATTCTAACTTTTATATGTATGAGGTGTAATAAATTCAAAAGCAGAGAATAAAACAATGGAGAGGTTTGTCAGACTGTCACTTATTTATAAATAGGTCACTGAATTACCAAGAGATGGTAATCCATTGAAATAAATAGGAGTTTAGGCACAATTCTACCTTCATGCATGATCAGCCACTGTACTGATTCTTTCTATGTGACAATGGTTTTGTATTTATGAAAAAAGAAATGATCTCCAACACTTAGGCACAAGATTTGACATGCAAGTTTCTGCAGTCCAAATCTGGAACTGACTTTTTTAATGGAATTTTGCAGCAATATATACTACAAAAGCCTTTATAATCACACAAATGTGTTTAATTGCGTTAAACTTATGCTAAAGCTACATACACATTTTCAATAAGCTTCACCCTAAAAGATCAATCTTCAGACACTTTTTGTCAGCCTGTTCTGCTCTATGAAGAGGGGAAAACAAGGGGGTGCACTGCAGGGACTGCAACAGAACAGAGGTCAGTCAATAGTGATCCAACATGACATGGAGGAGACATGCACAACATGTCTACTCAATGTCGTCAATGACATCGAGGAGACACCTGTGCATGTGAGAGCGCACACGCGCCTAAACCAAAGAGGTTTCTGGCAGGTGAAAATCTAGCATGTGTATACGAGTATATAGCTTTAAAAACACACACTATGGGCTGGAACCCACAAGAGCGTTTTTTTTTAGCATTTTGGCAGCGCTGTGATACGCTAGCGTTTTGCCAAAACGCTCAGCTGATGTTAATGGATGGGGCAACTTCCACAGGAGCGTTTGCGTTTCCCAGAAACGCAAACGCAGGACCTGCAGCATTTTGGGAACGTTAGCGCTTCAATGTAAAGTATTGAAACGCTAGCAGAAACGCTCAGCAAAACCTAAACTGAGCGGTTTTGCTAGCGTTTTGCGGTTCAGCACACTAACAAAATTAAAAATAATTCACAGGACCAATCAGGATAAAAACACGAAACGCAAAATGCTACACAACCGCTGAGCAAAAAAATACACTGTTGCAAAACGCGACCGAAAACGCGCATGAATCCGCTTGCAAACCGCTCAGACAAAACGCTAGTGGTTGCGTTTTGCGTTTGCGGATTTCAGTGGGTTCCAGGCCTATCAGAAATAACTTAAAGCGGACCCAAACTCTAGCACATCACACAATGAAATTGTTTTTTTTCCCACAGAGTGGCTAGATAAATTCACTGGACTCTGCTCTGTGATGGTTTAGCTAGATCATAGTGTCAGTTAGCTCTTATCAGCAGCTGTGAAATCATAGCCGTGTGCAAGTTGTGCGCCTGCAGCTCTCTGCCCTGTGTAACCCAATGCTTAACCCTTTCACTGCTTCTAGTGAGGTGCATCAAGTAGAAGGATTTCAGATTTCAATAAATTGAAATCAAGAGGTTTTCCCCCTAAAAGTTATCATGCCGTGGCTAATCTTTTAGGCCTAGTGCACACCAAAAACCGCTAGCAGATCCGCAAAATGCTAGCAGATTTTGAAACGCTTTTTCTTATTTTTCTGCAGCGTTTCAGCTAGCGTTTTGCGGTTTTGTGTAGCGGTTTTGGTATAGTAGATTTCATGTATTGTTACAGTAAAGCTGTTACTGAACAGCTACTGTAACAAAAAACGCCTGGCAAACCGCTCTGAAGTGCCGTTTTTCAGAGCGGTTTGCGGTTTTCCTATACTTAACATTGAGGCAGAAACGCATCCGCAATCCAAAATCTGCAGCAGCCCGGGAGTATGCGTTTCTGCAAAACGCCTCCCGCTCTGGTGTGCACCAGCCCATTGAAATACATTACCCTAGCGGATCCGCACCCGCAAGCGGATCGCAAACGGCAGCAGAACCGCTCTGGTGTGCACTAGGCCTGAGAGCAGAGAGGACGTTCTGAGCTTAGTAAGAAATGTAGTTTCGTTAAGAATCAGTGGTTGAAAAAAAACAAAAAAAAGTTAAATATTTTAATAATAAAAAGTTGATGCTTAAAAAAAGCAGATGACAATTTAAAAATTAAAACTAACATTTAATTAATACCATTACTGGAGGTAGCAGTGCTGTGCCAAAAAAACAAAACAAAAAAAACCCATTCCACATAAAATACATTGCGGTTAAGCAGCATTACCTGCGATTTGCAGGTGAATGCTGCAATTATCTTCCGGATCACATCGGGATACAGAAGTTGGAGAATCACTAATGATCACTGCTCAGCTTAGCTTTAGAAAGGTATGCAATGTATTACAGGCAGATGATCACAACAGCTAGGCAAGCAATGATTCTGATTGTGTGGTATGGCTGCTTCCATAACCTATAATATGCTCACTTCATGTTCCCTTTCCCCAAGAGAACCCCGAAGAAAATAAGAAAGCAACAGCCATCAGGAATCTCGGTGCTAGTCAGGGAAATTTTAAAGTGTACCAGAGACTATTTACAATAACCTTTTATACATACCTGGGGCTTCCCCAGCCTCATGCGCACGGATCTCTCCCATGCTGCTGTCTGCAGCCTTCTCCACCTCCGGAACCCGTAACTGCCAGCCGAGGCCAGTCTGCACAAGAGAAGTGCACCCGCCGGAGAGATACGTAGAGAGCGCACTTCTCTTGTGCAGACTGGGTGAAGTTATGAGACCTGGTACCGGCGATAAAGAAGGCTGAGAACGGCAGCGTGGGAGCGATCCGTGCGCATGGGGCTGGATGAAGCCCCAAGTATGTATTAAAAAACCCTTTTAATGTAAATAGTCTCTGGTTTCCTTTAACCTTTACACACATACACTTCATAAACATACATACATGCATACATATTAAAGCAAATGTGAATTGAGAGTAATATAAAAAGTCAAACTTACCTATGGAGAGGGAAGGGTTTGGATCTCATCAAGCCTTCCCATTCCTCTCACAGTCCCCTCATTTCAGTGCTGTCACCCCCCCCCCGGTTCAAATCTGTTGCCACTGGAGGCTACCTACTGCGCATATGCGTTCACGCATGCGTAGTACAGAGCGCACTGCCTTTGGAAGCACTCAGGCTCTCTAAGCTTACCGTGCCGGCAGATTTTGATAAGAATGACAGTGTTGGAATGAGGAGACCGTGAGAGGTACATACAAAGCTGCACATCAAAACCCACCAATCTCCCCCAAAAGCAACCCCCCCCCCCCCCCAAAAAAAAAGGTTGCATTGGATCATCTATAAAGCTAACCAGTAAGGATGCCTACATGGTCAACACCAGCAAGCTTGAGCACTGCTCCTGCCAAACTCCTGAGGCCTAGTTCACACTGGGCGATTTTTCAGCAATTTGCTGATCACTGGTGATTGGCAAAATGCTGCTGCTAATGCAAGTCAATGGTAGTGTTCACACTGTAGTAACTGCCAGTGATTAGTGATTTGCTGATGGTACTTGCAGCATTTTTGGAGTAATTGCATTTCAATGTTATAGAATCACAAAAAACGCAATCACTCCTAAATCGCTTTCCTGTGCAGGGAAAAAAATAGCAGGCAATCAGCAAAACTCTACCAAAGCGCCCAGTGTGAACTAGCCCTGAGAGTGCAGTTAGGGCTGGTTCAGACGGGGGTTTTTGTGGCGTTTAACGCAGCGTTTCAGACGCAGCGTTTTTTGGGATCTACTGCCATCCCATGCAAGTGAATGGGAGCGTTTAGAGCTGGCTTTTGCAGGCTTTCATGAAAGCCTGGCAGTAGATCCCAGCGTTGCGTCTAGTCTCAAAAGCAACATGCTGCTTTCAGAGGCAGTAAACGCGAGGAAACAATAGCAGAGACCAGAACTGCTAGCCTTGAACGCTTTTCAAAAGCTTTCAAAAGCTGGCTTTTAAACGCTGGCGTTTGAACGCAATGCCAAGCAAAAGCTCAGCAGACGCCCGTGTGAACCAGCCCTAAGTCCTGGCAGAGATGGGTCTATTCACAGAACTAACAAGGGGAAAAAAAAAAAAAGTCTCTAGAGTTTGGTAGTGAGAGAATGCAATTTGGAATGCAATTTGTGAAAGACAACAGCTATCCTTACAAGCTACCTTTAAAAAAAAATTTTTGATTCGGATTCTAGATAGGCAATGATGTAACGTCAATGGCAACAGCAGATGTCTGCTGGACAACTCATTGGATAAGCCAGTGGAGCAGGTTTGTAAGTCTGTTGCCACCCTCGTGATAACTAGCACACCACAAGGCAAACTGCCTTCCTCTGGGCAGCAGCACTGCCCTGCCATGTCTAGTGTCAGAGTTACCTTGCATCCTGCCTGCGGCCGTGGCTTCAGGAGTGGAGTTGCAGAGCAGAGTTCAATAGCTTCTGGCTCATGGAATATGACAGCCGGGAGAGGTTCCTTCCGAAGGGTCAACACATTCAGCTTTGATTTGATCATGGTCTGGAAGTGCTGTGTACAGAAGCAGAAGATTACATGGATTAGAAGTAAAGAACTGAGCAAAGGAAGTAGTTAAGCAAGCTTCTTAATTAAACAATAGCTCCCTTCAAGCAGTGTTTATTGCTCATTTGCCATTGTGTAACAAATCAATGCACAGAATAAAAAAAATAAACAGCCTTGAGGCACATGTGGTTTTTCTTTCCTCAGTGACACAGCAGCAAAAAGATCACATACAGTGGACAACACATATCTGGCAATGTAAACAAAGCTTTCTAACCTCATTGCTAAAGTACAGGCTTCCCTTTATGTGGCAATGCTAGAACAAGGTTAACCTCAAAACTGCCAAAGGGTCATAAAGGCAAAACACGGGTCTCATACTGGACACAGACACTTCATTTATGCATACAAAGATCTTTGTTCAGATTGGATTTATACAGCACCAACATAACTCTTTTTTTGCTGAAAATACTATCATTATTATTATGTATTTGTATAGCGCCGACATCTTCCGCAGCGCTGTACAGAGTATATATAGTCTGGTTATTAACTGTCTCTCAAAGGAGCTCACAATCTAGTCCCTACCGTAGTCATATGTCTATGTATGTATTGTGTAGTGCATGTATATTGTAGTCTAGGACCAATTTAGAGGGAAGCCAATTAACTTATATGTATGGTTTTGGGATGTAGGAGGAAACCGGAGTGCCGGAGGAAACCCACACAGACACGGGAAGAACATACAAACTCTTTGCAGATGTTGACATGGCTGGGATTCGAACCGGGACCCAGCGCTGCAAGGTGAGAGCGCTAACCACTACGCCACCGTGCAGCCCAACGTAAGTTACACTTTTATGTACAAGACAATAACAGATTTAAAAAGAGACTAACTTCAAAAAAGGTCCCCTGGGGGTACTTACCTCGGGAGGGGGAGGCTTCTGGATCCAATCAAGGCTTCCCCCATCAAGACTTCCCCCTCCATCCTACGGTGGCAGCGCTGGGCACCCAATACCACAGCTGACAAGGAAAGTCAGCTGTGGTGCAGTAGTGCCTGACTGCAATATTTACCTTCCCCAGCTCCAGTGCAGGCGCAGTAGCAGCTCTCCGCTCGGGTTCAGGCAGAAATAGCTGATCCCAATCTGGTGTGCTCTACTGCGCAGTAGAGTGGATCTCATCGGGATTGTCTATCTCCGCCTGTCCCGGAGCGGAGAGACGCTACTGCACCTGCGCTGGAGCCGGGTCGGTAAATATTTACATGGCCACTGTTCGAGGATGGAGGAGGACGGGGAATCCTCTATGGGATCCAGAGGTTTTCCCATCTCAGGGTAAGTACCCTCAGGGGACGTTTTTTAAAGTTACAGGTCCTCTTTAAAGAGGAATGGTAGTCAAAGTAATGCAATGTATAAAATAGTTTTCTGCAATACTGTATTTATTCATAAACAGTTTAGTCACTGTTTACCCATTGTCAAATCTGTCCTCTCTCTGATGTACTTTCTGAAATTTATCACAGAGGGCAACATTTTTAGTACTGGCAGGTGATCTCTGTGGAATGTTTGTTTACTGAGAGTTCTAAACTCAGTAGAAAGGATCTCTGGTCTCCTAAAATGCTCTAGAAGGAGAATAAGCACAATAAACAGCATAGGCTACACCTCACTGGGAGGCCGAGGCTACATACCAATACAGTGGGATGCGAAAGTTTAATGGATTTACAGAAAAAGTGTGCAATAATTGTTTGACTAAAATTAGGCAGGTGCATACATTTGGACACGGTTGTCATTTTATTGATTCAAAAACCTTTAGAACTAATTATTGGAACTCAAATTGGCTTGGTAAGCCCAGTGACCCCTGACCTACATACACAGGTGAATCCAATTATGAGATAGTATTTAAGGGGGTCAATTGTAAGTTTTCCTCTTAATTTTCTATGAAGAGTAGCAACATGGGGGTCTCAAAACAACTCTCAAATGACCTGAAGACAAAGATTGTTCACCCTCATGGTTTACTTTAGAGGAAGGATACAGAAAGCTGTCTCAGATTTCAGCTGTCCGTTTCCACAGTTAGTAACATATTTTGAGGAAATGGAAGACCACAGGCTCAGTTCAAGTTAAGGCTCGAAGTGGCAGACCAAGAAAAATCTCGGATAAACAGAAGCAAGGAATGATGAGAACAGTCAGAGTCAACCCACAGACCTGCACCAAAGACCTACAACTTCATCTTGCTGCAGATGGAGTCACTGTGCATCGTTCAACCATTCGGCGCACTTTACACAAAGAGACGCTGTATGTGAGAGTGATGCAGAGGAAGCCTTTTCTTCGCTCACGGCACAATCAGAGCCGCTTGAGGTATGCTAAAACACATTTGTACAAGCCCGCTTCATTTTGGAATAAGGTGCTGTGGACTGATGAAACTAAAATTGATTTATTTGGGCATAACAAGGGGCTTTATGCATGGAGGAAACAACAGCATTCCATGAAAAACACCGGCTACCTACAGTAATATATGGTGGTGGTTCCATCATGCTGTGGGACTGTGTGGCCAGTGCAGGGACTGGGAATGTTGTCAAAGTTGAGGGACGCATGAATTCCACTCAGTATCGGCAGCTTCTGGAGACCAATGTCCAGGAATCGGTGACAAAGCTGAAGCTGCGCCTGGGCTGGATCTTTCAACAAGACAACGACCCTCAACACTGCTCAAAACCCACTAAGGCATTCATGCAGAGGAACAAGTACAACGTTCTGGAATGGCCATCTCAGTCCCCAAACCTGCATATAATTGAAAATCTGTGGTGTAAGTTAAAGAGAGCTGTCCATGCTTGGAAGCCATCAAACCTGAATGAACTAGAGATGTTTTGTAAAGAGGAATGGGCCAAAATACTTCAAGAAAAATCTAGAATCTCATTGGAACCTATAGGAAGCGTTTAGAGGCTGTAATTTCTGCAAAAGGAAGGAAGGAAGGATGGATCTACTACATATTGATTTAATTTCCTTTCTTTTTTGTTGTGCCCAAATCTATGCAGCTGGCTAATTTTGTTTAAACAATTTTTGCACACTTTCTGTAAATCCAATAAACTTCATTTCACTTCTCAAATGTCACTGTGTCTCCCCTATATGACATTTAACTTACTTTTTTTTTTTATCATAACCAACGATTTATACAGGAAAATCATGACGATTAACAAGGTTGCCCAAACTTTCGCATCCCACTGTATATAGCAGATTTTTCTGATGCTGAAACCAGGATATGGGTAACCAGCATAATTTACTGCATTCTACTATATGTTGGTAGGTTCCTCTTTAATTCTATTATTATATGTATTTCATCTTGTTTTTGTAACACTGCATACTGTTTACGCTCTATTGAGCAGCACCACTGAAGATTCCAGCGCTGCATAAAACACAATAATAACAATATATCAATATAAGAGACAACCAACAAATTGCATAATCACCACTGACACCAAAACTATTTACTTAACCACTTGAGGACCACCCCCAGCCGATGGGCGGTGGCAAGGGCTGGGCCCAAATGACCACAATACGCCCATCGGCGACGTGGTTATGCGGCGATAGCGTCATTCGTTCGGAAGCGCCGGCGGGCTGTCCGATCGCCGCTGACAAAGTGTATAATAGGCTTTGTAATGTATACAAAGCCTATTATACAGGCTGCCTCCTGCCCTGGTGGTCCTAGTGTCCGAGGGACCACCAGGGCAGGCTGCAGCCACCCTAGTCTGCACCCAAGCACACTGATCTCCCCCCCCCTGCCCCCTGATCGCCCACAGCACCCCTCAGACCCCCCCTGCCCACCCCCCAGACCACTGTTTGCACCCAATCACCCCCCTAATCACCCATCAATCACTCCCTGTCACTATCTGTCAACGCTATTTTTTTTTTATTCCCTAAACTGCCCCCTGGGGCTCCTGATCACCCCCCCCCCCCTGTGTACTGTATGCATCTATCCCCCCTGTAATAACCCACTGATCACCTGTCAATCACCCATCACCCCCTGTCACTGCCACCCATCAATCAGACCCTAACCTGCCCCTTGCGGGAAATCTGATCACCCACACCATCAGATCGCCTGCAGACCCGCCGTCAGATCACCTCCCAAGTGCATTGTTTACATCTGTTCTCTCCTCTTAACACCCACAAATTACCCATCAATCACCCCCTGTCACTGCTACCCATCAGATTAGACCCCTATCTGCCCCTAGGGCACCCAATCACCTGCCCACACCCTCAGAACGCCCTCAGACCCCAGCCCTGATCACCTCGCCAGTGCATTGCTTGCATCTATTCCCCCCTCTAATCACACCTTGAGACACCCATCAATCACCTCCTATCACCACCTGTCACCCCCTAACCATCAGATCAGGCCCTAATTTGCCCCGTGTGGGCTCCTGATCACTCGGCCAAACCCTCAGACCCCCTTCTGATCACCTCCCAGTGCATGGATTGCATCCATTTTCCCCTCTAACCACCCAGAGACACCCATCAATCACCTCCTGTCACCCCCCTAGCACTCCTATCCATCATATCAGGCCCAATACAACCTGTCATCTAAAAGGCCACCCTGCTTATGACCGGTTCCACAAAATTCGCCCCCTCATAGACCACCTGTCATCAAAATTTGCAGATGCTTATACCCCTGAACAGTCATTTTGAGACATTTGGTTTCCAGACTACTCACGGTTTTGGGCCCGTAAAATGCCAGGGCAGTATAGGAACCCCACAAGTGACCCCATGTTAGAAAAGACACCCCAATGTATTCTGTTATGTGTATGACTAGTTCATAGAAGATTTTATTTTTTGTCAAAAGTTAGCGGAAATTGATTTTTATTGTTTTTTTCACAAAGTGTCATTTTTCACTAACTTGTGACAAAAAAATAAATTCTTCTATGAACTCACCATACTCCTAACAAAATACCTTGGGGTGTCTTCTTTCTAAAATGGGGTCATTTGTGGGGTTCCTATACTGCCCTGGCATTTTAGGGGCCCTAAACCGTGAGTAGTAGTCTTGAACCCAAATGTCACAAAATGACCTGTGAAATCCTAAAGGTACTCATTGGACTTTGGGCCCCTTAGCGCAGTTAGGGTGCAAAAAAGTGCCACACGTGGTATCGCCGTACTAAGGAGAAGTAGTATGTGTTTTGGGGTGTATTTTTACACATACCCATGGTGAGTGGGAGAAATCTCTCTGTAAATGGACAATTGTGTGTAAAAAAAAAAAAAATATATCAAAAACTTGTCATTTACAGAGATATTTCTCCCACCCAGCATGGGTATGTGTAAAAATACACATTATACTACTTCTCCTGAGTACGGCAATACCACATGTGTGGCACTTTTTTGCAGCCTAACTGCGCTAAGGGGCCCAAAGTCCAATTAGCACCTTAAGGCTTTACAGGGGTGCATACAATTAGGCACCCCCCAAAATGCCAGGACAGTAAACACACCCCACAAATGACCCCATTTTGGAAAGTAGACACCTCAAGGTATTCAGAGAGGAGCATAGTGAGTCCATGGCAGATTTCATTTTTTTTTTTTTTTTGTCGCAAGTTAGCAGAAATGGAAATTTTTTTTTTTTTTTTTTATTTTTTTTTTTCACAAAGTGTCATTTTCCGCTTGTAACAAAAAATAAAATCTTCTCTGAACTCACCATGCCTCTCAGTGAATACTTTTGTCTTCTTTCCAAAATGGGGTCATTTTGGGGGTATTTATACTATCCTGGAATTTTAGCACCTCATGAAACATGACAGGTGGTCAGAAAAGTCAGAGATTCTTCAATTCACTTTTGGCACGATAGTTTGTAAACGCTATAACTTTTACCCAAACCAATAAATATACACTGAATGGATTTTTTTATTTTATCAAAGACATGTAGCAGAATAAATTTGGACAAAAATGTATACAGAAATGTTACTTTATTTGAAAAATGTCAGCACAGAAAGTAAAAAAACAAAACAAAAAAACTTTGACAAAATTCATGTCTTTTTTGATAAATATAATAAAAAATAAAACTTTGTCTCTGACATCCTTGGACAGCTCTTTGGTCTTTCCCATGTTGGAGAGTTTGGAGTCTGCTCGATTGATTGATTCTGTGGACAGGTGTCTTTTATACAGGTGACTAGTTAAGACAGGTGCCCTTAATGAGGGTGACTAATTGAGTAGAAGTGTCTAACCACTCTGTGGGAGCCAGAACTCTTAATGGTTGGTAGGGATTCAAAAACTTATTTCAATCAATGACATGCAAATCAGTTGCTATCTTTTATTTAAGGTTATTTTTTCGATTTTCCTTTTGATGTGCTATCTGCCACTGTTAAAATAAACCTACCATTGAAATGATACTGTTCTGAGACTTTTTCATTTCTTTGTCATTGGACAAACTTACAAAATCAGTGAGGGGTCAAATAATTATTTCCTCCACTGTGTGTGTGCGCGTGTATTGGATTTTAGGTGAATCCCTCTGTGTACTTGTGTTATGGCCCCCTGGGTATCCCATGTTATCCTCCCTTGTTTGCCGTGTGGGGCGGGCGTGGCCTGGCCGTGGGGGTGGCAAGAGGGGGAGGAGAGCGAGACACTCACGGAGCAAGCCGGCGGCTTGATCTGTTTAAGCCGGGCGCATCCGGCGGTTTACATTCACAGGTTGACGTGAAGTAATTATGATTGGAATTAACATCAACAGCGCCACCTGCGCCCGGCTAACAGATAAGTATCTATCTATCTATCTATCTATCTATCTATCTATCTATCTATCTATCTATCTATCTATGTACACACACACACACACACACACACACACACACACACACACACACACACGTATCTTATCGAGCCCCTATCTCTGTGTTCTCTTTTCCCTTTCCTTCTATTGCTGATAATATACTGTATTCTACTGAAGGCATTATATTTACATTCATACAGCTATACATCTGAGTTGTGTTTTTTTAATGACTGACTTGACTCACGGGTAGAATAAACATGCAGTACCTTATTGTAAAGCTATATTGCCCTATTTACTATTTACGTCAATTATGTCATTTTCTCATCAGTAAACCAAGTTTACTATTGTAAGTTTTGTAATACACATGTCATGACTACTTTAGCTTTTTTTTTTTTTTTTTTAAATATATAAAAAATTCTTTGAAACTAAAAAAAGTAAAACAAACTTTTAAATGTATCACTTACAGGCTCTATGGAGACACACAGGAGAAGTGCCCTTTAGGCAGTGCTGATGGATCAATCAGCCCCTAGAAGCAGCCAGAGGTATACAAAAGTGTTTTGGAATGTAAACAAAGATGCTGACTGCCAGAGCTAATGCACACAGTGAAACTTGGATGTCCTGGAGTAAATACCACTGCAGTCTGACACAGACCTCATGTCAGTGCAGTCATAACTAGCCAAACTTAATATACAGGGAAATAAAACCCAGTCTCACCCTCTGCTGTCCTTTGTAACTGGTGTGACCGTCACACACCATTGATTATGATGGAGCAGAGTGGTCGGTACACACAGATAGGCATCCAGTATAACGAAGATAAAAAGATGCAGAGATAAAATCATACACCACCTTCAGATAATGCAACTTACTTAGAATAGATAGGAAACACAATGAATACAGGAAGTCACAATACCATAGAGCTCTTCACATCATTCTACAGATAGTGACATCTTGTGATTGCTTTACTATACTGCAGTTTAGGTAATTCTGCTGATACTTTCAAAAGATCACAGTGAGCTCTCCAGCAACACATAAGGATGCTTAACCTCTTTTTCATGAATGATACAAGCAAAAGATTAATGGACATCGGTGTGGTACAATTTTAAGGCAATTTGATAAAGTGGTACACTTATACAAGTGAAAGGTATGTTAATTTTATTGTAATTGCTATTTATTTATTTTTTTTAAATCTGAGGTTATAAAAGTCAGTTAGGTCAAAATTAGAAGGTAAGCAGCTCTGCATGTTGCCATGGCTCCTGTCCATTGCAATCACAGTGTATACAAGCGATCATGATCTCCAGACAGTGGAACGTGCCACTGAGGCTTAGTAATCAGGACGAGTACCTTATATACTCTCATACAAGCCTAAATTTTTCAGCACAAAAAAAAAAAAAATTGCTGAAAAGTTACCCCCTCGGCTTATATGCGAGTTAGTGGAGCAGAATGGATGGTGGAGCAGGTTTTGTTACTGGCAGAGCATAAGGATTGTGAACTACTGATCCTGTTCTTGCCAGCTGGTTCCCTGCCGTGTTCATGCCCTGGTGGTGTGCAGAGTGCACTGCTCAAGACTACCAGTGTTCCCTGGCTTATGGAGCGGAGTAGGCAAGCAATGTGTCAGTGGTGCAGTGATCTGCGATTCTTCCTGTGTGTCAATCGCTGTGTCTTATTTCTATGATGCCATCTATTGGCATCTTGAGAAACAGCTGTATCATCTTAGTGGTATATCTGGCTATGGGGAGGGGGGCCGACTTGTACTGGAGGCACTTCTGGCTACTGTGGAGTGCGATATACTGGGGAGTGGGCTTCTACCCAAGTCACTTTTTCTTGGTTTCTGAGAGAAAAGTGGGTACCTCTGCTTATATGCGAGTCCGCTTATATGAGAGTATATACGGTATGTCCTTTCCTAGTCCTACTTCACCGAGTCTATCTGGACTGCAGAAAAGTATACCTGAACAGAAAGTAACTTTGGTGGGCTTGATATAAGATTTGTGGTGGCTAATCAGTTTATAGCTAAACCCTCCACTCTTCTAGCATACGGCTATTGAAGCAGCCTTCTCACATGATCTGGTTCTTACAATTCAGAGCCCAGGTATACCCAAAAAAATAAATAAAATTGTGAATTCTGAAAGCAAACATATTATCTAATTTAAATTATATTACTATTTCCACTGCATTTTATAATTTAGAAATCAGTGTTCTAGTTGTGCTCACCTGATACTCTACAGCAGAGGTGCCCTCACTTTTTCAGTTTGCAAGCTACTTCGAAAAAATACAAAAATATATATATATATATATATATATATATATCTAACAAGTAGTATGTACCTACAGATGCAAGCTACAACTGCAGCACATTGGCAGTCCATCCACATACACAGCGGAATTCCATAAGTGATTACAAGCGGCCAGTCAATTAAATTCATATCAGTCCTTTTCAATATGCCAAATAGTCACAATATCATGCTTACAAGATCATGCTCAGTGTCTGGCAAAATTGTAATCAGCAGCAGCACATAATGCTTCTATATGTATGGCTCCCCAACTTGCAACAACATAATCCTCTATCTACACTGCTGTGCAAAACTTCAGTACAGCATATCGCACTAAGCTCATCCGTGAGATAGAGCAGACCGCATACGTCATTCAGGCAGGTGGTATGGGATCTAACCAGAAGTCCTTTGCGATCTACTGGTTGGCACCCCTGCTCTACACCTTCTCAAGCAGTTCCAGACTCCATCACTTGGCCCTCTTCCTCTCGAACACAGTCAGAATTCAATCTTCCGGTGAACTACAAATCTGAACCTTTACATGGATACATAACAGGGAGGAAACACAGGATTTGTGCACAGCCATGTCACTGCCATTTGCTACAAAGGTTATCACTTCAGCAGTTCTGGGAATTGTACTCTTCCATAGTTCTACCTGGTTTCAGTGTCACATGGCAACATCTGATTGCACCACCCACTAACTGAATCCATGCACAGGTTGTTGAAACTGGAGCTTCAGTTCTAAGCACTTTGTGCACATGGGAAAAGGAATTCTGTCCACTTTGCTTGTTTACACTGAGTGTATCCAATTATTAATCGGATTGCCATTACAATTTAAGTCATAGCACTTTGGGTTTAGCTGGGCTATACGGAGTACAAATCTATGTAACAGGGATACAGAGGCGCCATAAGAATAAAAAGGTCTAAAAAAAGTTTAAAATTTGTGGAGGCAGTGGTGGACTTGTGTGACCCCGCTTCATCAGGCAATAGGTAGGAGTAGGTACCGTGCAGGTCTGTAGCTGAGCCAAGCGCGGAGTACAAATCTAGTCCACAGAGGTTTAAAAACAAAATCCGTGTACCTCATCCTAGGACTACTGATATTGTTTGACTTCATGGCATCTGCTAGTGATAAAGGCATAAGAAGTGTGCAATTCATTAATACAGTTTCCATTTGATGTCTTTCCTTAGAAGTGTCTGTTTTGTCAAGATTTCTGAAACATTATGTGGTGTTCCTCAGATGATAGGGATAAGCAAAAACAATCTTTCCCAACTTAACCCCCCCCCCCCCCCCCAAAAAAAAAAACCACATATTTCTGCACAAATCATCTGTGCTCTTTAAAACCAATGCTTCCGGTAATCGTAATCTCATGAATTTTTACTACAGAACTTTGTCCAGTTTTGAACTCTGGCCCACAAGGAAAAAACAGAGTGTCATTATCCAACATAATCAGCTTAACCCCCAGAGACCCAAATATAGAAAGAAAAAAAAATTATTTTCTTCAACCTTTCACATGTTATAGGAGACTTGTGATACCTAAATCAGTGTTTTTTTTTTTTATTTTGACATTTTAGTAACTTTTTGGGAGGATGTTGTAAAATTGCAACACTGGGCTTGTAGAGTAGCAGAATTTCAATAGTATCACTGACACTCTGAACACATGTAAGGAACAATTAATTTTTTTTTTACTTTACAGTTTATAAAGACCTACATAAGTTTATGTATATACACAATAACAATAGTATAATAAAGAAAACAAGTAATTTTTATCAATTTAATACAAAAAAAATGAGCATCATAAAAAACAAACAAAAAAAAAACACCACTGGATCCAGACTATGGCCTTGATTCATCAAGTGTTACCGAACACTTACCGAATGCTTTATCGAGCGTTCAGTAATTTAGTGCAAGCATGTAGCGGAAGTTAGTATTCATGAACGACATCGCATGTCAATATCGTGCGTGCTGTAATTGTGCTGTCAATTTTCCGAAACTAGTATTTAAGAAGCAGAAAGGGGGCATGTCAGGGCGGTAAATTCCAAGTGCAATATCGCCTGCACTGCCCTGTCGTTATTTATGTTTCTGCTATCGGTGTATTTAACAGGAACCTGTACTGAGTAAAATAATTTAAAATAAACACATGACGTGGCTGCAAATGAATATTACATCCTTACCTTTCCTCTCAGAAGCTCACCATTTTCTTCTTAAGGTGGCCACTAATGGTCCAATTTCTAGCGAAAAATCGTTCGAGCGATCAGAAATTCTGATCGGATTGGTTGTAAATATCTCCATTGGTGGACACAATGGCCTCAATTCACTAAGCTTAACTCCTGTCTTTAATAACTCTTCTGAGCTGTTTTACAGTTATCACAATTATATCACCATGGTGATGACTGTATAACAGCTCAGAAGAGTTATTAAAGACAGGAGTTAAGCTTAGTGAATTGAGGCCTATGAACGAGTGAAAAAAAATGTCAGAATGAATTTTCGTCGAACCAAAAATTGGATTTTCTTGTTGGTTGTGATAGATAGGAAGCAAAGATTGGTTCATTGATGGTGTAGTGAACGATGCATTATAAGATTTCACTTCCGATCAGAATTTCTGATTGCTCGAACGATTTTTCACTATAAATTGGACAGTTAGTGGTCAGCTTTACAGTGATCCCTTCCAGTTCTAACAAGATTGTCAGGACTGAAATATACCAGTTGCTGTCAGTTATATATCAGCTGCTGTCAGTTACAACTGAATGTGCAAGGCAATGTCCATGTTTCTCTATGGCTCAAGTGGGCAATATTACAGTTTAAGGCCTGGTGCACACCAAAACCCGCTAAATGCTAGCAGATTTTAAAACGCTTTTTCTTTTTCTGTAGCGTTTCAGCTAGCATTTTGCGGTTTTGGGAAATGTTTTTGGTGTAGTAGATTTCATGTATTGTTACAGTAAAGCTGTTACTGAACAGCTTCTATAACAAAAACGCCTGCAAAACCGCTCTGATCTGCCGTTTTTCAGAGCGGTTTGCGTTTTTCCTATACTTAACATTGAGGCAGAAACACATCCACAATTCAAAAAAATGCCTCACCCCGGGAGTATGCGTTTCTGCAAAATGCCTCCCGCTCTGGTGTGAACCACCCCATTGAGATACATTGACCAAGCGTATCCGCAGCCAGAAGCGGCTGCAGAAACGCTGAAAAAGCCGCTCGGTGTGCACCAGCCCTAACAGTATGCTGACCAGGAAGCTATGGGGTAATGGCCTTTTGGCCCATGAATTTACTCTAAAGGCTCTATAGCAGGGGTCAGGAACCTTTTTGGCTGAGAGAGCTATAAATGCCACACATTTTAAAATGTATTTCCGTGAAAGCCATACAATAGGTTTCACACTGGGACAGTGCAGCAGAGGGCTCACGTCCCTGTTGCTGTGGTGATGTGTACACAGTTGATTCACCGGGCAGCGGAAGTGTCAGACACGTCTTCAGCTTCTCTTGGGTTTCAGCAACATCAGCAGTTTCCCCTAGAGCCAGACAGGAGAAATACCGATTAATAGCTTGTACAATTAGCTGGCTGACTTGGGGGTTGATTCACTTTGTAGGGCGAGATCCCTGCACTTTGGTCCAATAGGCTGATTGTCAAGTAACAGGCAGCCTATTAGGCCAATCAAAGTGCGGGGAACTCGTCCTACAAAGTCACTGGACCTGACGGGATCCAGGGTGGTACAGTTGGAACAGCTGGTAGTTTTGGGGGAAGCACGAGTAACTTACACGTTACAGTAGTATTGTGCCTACTTTGAAAATGTTACTTGCGCTGCCACACTAAGCTGCGCTGCTTGCGCACTGTAGCTTAGTGAATCAACCCCTACTGATTTGTATGTGAGCCAGATGTAGCCATCAAAAGAGCCACATCTGGCTCCCGAGCCATAGGTTCCCTACCCCTGCTCTATACAGTAGGTAGAGACATACCCAAGTTAAACAAATTAGCTAATTGCCAGCACCTAACCACAGGTATACAAAAACTCTAATTAAATTAGCTGTTAAAGAACAGGTGATAACAGTTGATACAACAGGACACAAAAAAGGCTAGGAAGTCTGCCAGCAGGACCCTGTGATGTACAAATTGGGTGCCTGTTTCCAGTGGACTCATCAAACAATGAAAAATGTCATTAATTACCATATGTATTGGCAGGTCTGAGGGCTACAGGATATACCAGATCCTGAGTTCAATCAAATAACACAAAATATCCCTCTATGCTGAATCACATTAATAAAACTTAACGTTTATTGATTATATTAAAATTAGTCTGGCTGAAGATATCTAGAGGGATATTAGAGGGATGGCTTTACTGCCAGCTCTGGTCCTATCGCAAATAGGACCAGAGCTGGCAGTAAAGCCATCCCTCTAATGTTCACTGACAGAGTCGGTCCAGCAATATCTTGCAAGTTTAGTTAGATATCTTCAGCCAGACTAATTTGAATATAATCAATAAACGTTAAGTTTTATTAATGTGATTCAGCATAGAGGGATATTTTGTGTTATTTGGCTACAGGATATAGGCATTTGTGGAAGTTCCAGTGACTTTCCTGTCAGGCAGGAACAGCCAGGTTTGATATCAAGTCCATGTTTCAACTTCACACTTTCCACTCCACAACTCTTATCAGGTAGACATTGTCAGGAACCGGCCCGCGGCACGCCTGCGTATACGGTTCCTGACTGCGGGTTTGACCAGATCAAGCGGGGAGCAGCCTTATTCGAGCTAAAACAAGGCTGGGACCCCTCAGAACACCTCTCACTGCCACCACTAGCTGTTCGCTAGACACTTCCACTCTGCTGTTGAGTCCTCAGCGCGCACTCCGCGTTTTCATATTCGGGTCAGCTTTGCGCTTAGGCCGGATACGGGAACGCCACGCACCCACACACAGTTGCAATCTTACACTGTCGTGAAGCAAAAACCCACTAACAGTCGTTCCGAACGATACTGTTAGCCACTCTGCTGTCGCTACTCGCACTGGCGTTGTTCGTACGTTGGGTCAGCTGCGCGCTTTAGGCCAACGTATGACAAACGCCCCCACACACAATGCAATTACAATTTCATACGGTAGTGTTGCTCAAGCGTACAATTAGGCATGAAACTTATACACGGTTACACTTCAGTCTCTTCTAGGCTATGAGTGTTAGTTTAGTACGGCAGAAGTCAAGCTTATTAAATAATAATTTAATATTCCAGAAAAACATGGAACAGTGCAGAACAGAATATATACAAAGATTACAAAAAAAAAAGTAAAAATAGCTACAAGATAACAGTTACAAAGATAACACACACGGATATTTGCGTAAAATAAAAATGGGGATTAAAAAAACGTTACCAACTTGAAGGTCTCAACGTTGTCGGCAGGAGCATGCCGCTTGTTCGACCAGAAGTCGAGATCAACTCTAGCTATGCGCTAACTCCAAGAGCAGATGATCCCTAGGTATCTGCCTCTGCTTTTTATACTCTGAGCTACGCCTGGAGGCTGCAACTTCCTTGGGGAGGGGAGGAACTAGGTTTTAATTACATCCTCAGTCATAATTGGATTTCTAGAGATCTAACATCCACAAAAAATGTACTATAGCCCACATACATGAAAAGACTTCCTCCAATAATTCACAGTGAAATAGTGTTTCTTCACCACAAGTTGACATGTGTTAGACTTTTCCTGCCTAGGCTTGCTTTGTATATTGAGACAATGGGCCGTCTCCTGAGTTCAAAAAGCCAGGCAGATAATCCCATTAGCAGAAACTCAAAGCATTTCCTATGGTCAAGACAATACCCACTTCCTTGCCCCAAGCAATCAATGGCCACAGCTCCCTTCTAGCCGACCTATATGGAACACAGGCAGAAAAATTAAAGAATATGTTCCTGTTATCCTTACATCATAAGCACCCCAATATATCACCACACCTCCACCGTTAACTTGGTGCAAGGCAGACGATCTTCCCAGATCATCCTGCCAGCACCTACACTGTTGGTTCTGCTTGACGGGACAGCCCATCCGCATTCCCATGATTGCTCCCCTTCCTATGTTGAATAGTGAAGCTATATTGTTGGAGAACCAAGCTCCATCTCAGCAATTTTCCATTGTCACCAGAAACCCGATGTAACCAACTAAGAGGGTTGTGGTCGGTGACGACCGTGAATACGCGACCATAGAGGTAGTGCTGCAGCTTTTGTAGGGCCCATACAATTGCCAAGCACTCTTTCTCTATGGTGGCGTAGGCTACCTCCCGGGGTAGCAGCTTCCGACTTAAATACAGAATCGGATGTTCTTCCTCAGTCTGGTTTACCTGGCTTAACACAGCACCTAGGCCAAAGGCTGAGGCGTCCGTCTGGACCACAAACCGTCGGCTGAAGTCTGGCGCTTGCAACACGGGAGGGCTGGCTAGGGCCCTCTTCAGAGCTGTGAATGACTGTTCGCATTCCGGCGTCCAGAGAATCTGCTTGGGCAGCTTCTTTTTGGTGAGATCTGTCAATGGCTTGGCGAGGGCACTGTAGTTGGGGACAAACTTTCTATAGTACCCAGCCGTTCCTAAGAAGGACTGAATCTGTTTCTTCATTTGGGGGGGTGGGCCAGGACACAATGGCATCTACCTTCCCCGTATCTGGACGAAGCTCTCCCCCCCACCACATGTCCCAGGTACTGTACCTGTTTCATGCCGATCTGACACTTGCTAGGCTTGACTGTTAGTCCTGCTGCAGTGATGCGCCCCAAAACCTGTGACAGCTGCGCTAAGTGGTCGTTCCAGTTGGCGCTAAACACGGCGATGTCATCCAGGTAGGCGACAGCGCAGTGTTCCAAACCTTCCAGGAGACCATTTACAACCCGTTGGAAGGTGGCCGGGGCGTTTTTCATTCCAAAAGGCATTACATTAAATTCAAACAGACCTGAGGGGGTGATAAAGGCAGACCTCTCCCGTGCCTCAGCTGTTAGAGGGACCTGCCAGTATCCCCAGTTTCCTGGGTGGAGGCCAGGATGTCAACCAGGGCCTCTGCTTCACCGTCCGGTAGCAAACTGCAGACAGGGAGAGCGCAAGCGGTTCTAGCATGATGTTCCTTCAACATATTTACATGGTATGTCTTCAGCTGCTTACCTCGGTCATCCAGCGCGACCACATAGGTCACATCACTAATCTTCCTATGTATGGTATAGGGCCCATCCCAAGCGGCCTGCAGCTTATTCTGTCGCATCGGGTTTAGGACCCATACCTTGCGACCTACCTCAAACTCTCTCCCTAGTCCCGTGGTCATACCACTGCTTCTGGGTGGCCTGGGCTTGAGTCAGATTCTCTCGCACTAACCCCACCAGGGTGTCCATCTTTTCCCGGAACTTTAGAACGTATTCCACTATGGAGACCCCGGGACCCATATTCTGCCCCTCCCAGACCTCTCGAATGAGATCGAGGGGTCCGCGTACCCTCCTCCCATATAAGAGCTCAAAGGGCGAGAACCCGGTGGATGCCTGGGGCACCTCACGATAAGCAAACAGTAAGTGGGGCAGGTATCGCTCCCAGTCTCTCCCTTGCGATTCAACAAACACCCTTAGCATCTGTTTCAGAGTACCATTGAACCGCTCACATAACCCATTTGTCTGGGGGTGGTAAGGGCTGGCCATGATGTGTTCTACCTGCATTTGTTTACAGAGGCATTCCATTAGGCGCGACATGAATTGCGGGCCGTGATCGGTGAGCATTTCACGGGGAAAACCGACCCGTGAGAAAATGCGCACCAATGCGTCCGCAACCTTGTCTGCCCGTATGGAGCTCAGGGCTACAGCTTCAGGGTAGCGAGTGGCATAATCGACCACCGTAAGAATGAAACGTTTCCCTGTGCTGCTGGGTATTGCTCGAGGCCCAATTATGTCCACAGCAACCCTTTGGAAGGGCTCCTCTATGATGGGCAAGGGCCTCAGTGGGGCTTTGTCTGTGTCACCTGCTTTGCCGACCCGCTGACATGCGACACAAGACCGGCAAAAATCGGCAATATCTGTCCCCATGTGGGGCCAATAAAAATTGTGTGCAAGCCGGGATTTGGTCTTGCGGATCCCCAAGTGACCAGCCAGGGGCACCTCATGTGCTATTCTTAATAGCTGCTCCCTGTACCTGTGGGGCACAACCAACTGCCTGTCTGCCTCCTCCACTTCAGACAGCTCAGAGGGAGTAACCTCTCTGTACAGTCTGCCGTGCTCCCAGTACACCCTCACTTTGTTGCCCTCCACCGGTGCCCTGTCCGCCAGACCCCTGAGTTCTTCCAGGCTGCTATCAAGTCGCACAGCCTCGGAGAACTCAGCGCTGTCGGCCACCGGCACCAGGGAGGTGGCAAACTGAGAGGCCTCTGGGTCCTCAGAGCCAGGCTCTGAAGTGGAAGAGCCCGACCCAGTGACATCAGTCCCTTCAGTGGACAATTCGTCTGCTGCAGCCCGGTGAGCACTTTGGGTCACCACTGCAGCTGACGGAGCGTTCACTGTACACATGTCATTATGCAACACATCACATATTACATCAACATTATCTGCATTCATGGTAACAATGTGTCCTCCTCCAGGCCTGGGCACTGGAGACTCACTAGGGCTGGCTCCTAGTACACAGTCCGTAGCCCCTGGGGCTTCACCAGCACTCCCCGCTTGCACAGCATTATCACACAGTACCTTGCAAGAGTCCTGAACTTCTACGGGGGATGCAGGCTCCATGGGGTGTGGAGTAGGCTCATACCGGGCCACTAACCGTCCCAGGTCAGTACCCAACAAAACGTTCGTGGGGATGGCATCCGTTACCCCCACTTTCATTCCGCTGCCGGCCCCCCAATCCAGGTGGACCAAGGCGGTGGGTATGGCGGGTTGACAGCCATAGTCTTGCCAGGAATGTACTCCTCAGGGTTCACAAGCTGGGGGTGCACTAGAGTCACCTCTGCTCCAGTGTCTCTTAGACCGGTGGTAACTGTATCCCCAACCGTGACAGGTTGCAGATTCTTTGCATAGCTACCTGCATTCCTGGTGGCACACAACACATCCCGGGCCCCGCCAGAGTTTGGGGCTTCCTTCTTCTTTTCTGGGCACGTAGCACTGATGTGACCTGGTTTGTTACAGGCAAAACATCTCCGAGTGTCAACGGTGGCGGTTCTACCTCCAGGCGGCTGCGGGATTTGGCTTCGCTGGGTGCTCAGAGGAGAAGGTCTCGCAGTCTTTTCTCCCTTCCAGCTGGGCGCCGTAGTCCTCCGAAAGTCAGATGCTCGATTGGACGTGTAGGCATCAGCAACTTTCGCGGCCTCATCCACGGTCTTCGGCTCTCGGTCCCGTACAAACTGCCGGACCTCAACAGGACAAGTGTGGAGGAACTGGTCTTTTATTATCAGTTCCTGCAGGGCATCAAAAGTTTCAACCGCCAGTCCTTTTAACCACTGCTGGAAGGCAGTGCGCAGGTTGCACGCATGATCGGGGTAACTGTCATTAGGACCTCGCTGCACTGTCCTGAAACGTTTGCGATAAACCTCTGGCGTGAGGTGGTATCGCGCAATGATGGCTTTCTTAATTGCCTCAAAGTCTGTTTCTTCCTCCTGGGGGAGACTCAAATGCCTCCAGGGCCTTGCCTCTCAGCCCTGGTGTGAGGTATCGTGCCCACTGCTCACGGGGCACCCCATACTGCCGACAAGTCCTTTCAAACCCCTGTAGGAAAGTGTCTATGTCAGAGTCCTTGTCCATAGCGGGGAACTTATCCAGGGGGATTCTGTGGACTCGCTCACCTTCGCGTTCTGCGGGTCCAGCAGACCGGTTCTGCTGCTGAAGTTTAGCCAGCTCCAGCTGGTGTTGCCGTTCAGCTCTTTCCCTCTCGGCCTGGTGTCGCTGGGTAGCTTGTTCCCTCTGGGCTTGTCGTATTTCCCTTTCTGCTTGCCGATGTTCCAGAATCAGCTTTAGGCGCAGTTCGGGCTCAGCCGAACCTAGTAGCTGTAGGTCGGCTTCCAGAGATGTCATCTCCGTGTTCGGTGGATCATCCAGGACATTGTCTCCACTCGCATTCTGTGGCGGGAGCGATTCCTCCTCTGGCGTGTCGTGAGCTGCATCCACTGACGTTGAAGCACGGGCTCGCTCTGCCTCATCATGCTCCTCGAGTGCACGAACTAACTGCTCCTTAGTCTGGCCGCTCACCGTCTCGATGCCTTTGTGCTCACACAGGTTGAGTAGTATCTCTTTGTTTTGCCTTGCATAGCTGGATGCTTTGTGAGCCATCGTGTTGCAAAAAATAAAGAGAAAAAAGGGGGGAAGGGAAAGCAAATACCAAGTGTGTATCCTTGAACAAAAAAAAAAAAAAAGTATATAGATTCTGCATTGAGTAGACTTCTGTAGGCTAGTTGCTTCTAGCAAGCTTCCAGCCTTTAGTACTCAGAATAGCGAGCTAAACTGCGTACTAATGTACTAAACGATCCCACCACTGCCAGCCAATTATGTCAGGAACCGGCCCGCGGCACGCCTGCGTATACGGTTCCCGACTGCGGGTTTGACCAGATCAAGTGGGGAGCAGCCTTATTCGAGCTAAAACAAGGCTGGGACCCCTCAGAACACCTCTCACTGCCACCACTAGCTGTTCGCTAGACACTTCCACTCTGCTGTTGAGTCCTCAGCGCGCACTCCGCGTTTTCATATTCGGGTCAGCTTTGCGCTTAGGCCGGATACGGGAACGCCACGCACCCACACACACACACACACAGTTGCAATCTTACACTGTCGTGAAGCAAAAACCCACTAACAGTCGTTCCGAACGATGCTGTTAGCCACTCTGCTGTCGCTACTCGCACTGGCGTTGTTCGTACGTTGGGTCAGCTGCGCGCTTTAGGCCAACGTATGACAAACGCCCCCACACACAATGCAATTACAATTTCATAAGGTAGTGTTGCTCAAGCGTACAATTAGGCATGAAACTTATACACGGTTACACTTCAGTCTCTTCTAGGCTATGAGTGTTAGTTTAGTACGGCAGAAGTCAAGCTTATTAACCTCCTTAGCGGTAACCCCGTGTGTGACACGGGGTAAGCCGCCGGAGGGTGCCGCTCAGGCCCTGCTGGGCCGATTTAAATAATTTTTTTTTTTGCTGGACGCAGCTAGCACTTTGCTAGCTGCGCCAGCACCCCGATCGCCGCCGCCGCGCGCCCGATCGCCGCTATCCGGTGCGGCGCGCGGCCCCCCCCCAGACCCCGTGCGCTGCCTGGCCAATCAGTGCCAGGCAGCGCCGAGGGTTGGATCCGGAGTCCCAATGACGTCCCGACGTCATCCCCGCCCCGTCACTATGGCGACGGGGGAAGCCCTCCAGGAAATCCCGTTCTTTGAACGGGATTTCCTGATCGGAGATCGCCGAAGGCAATCGAAGCGGGCGGGGGGATGCCGCTGAGCAGCGGCTATCATGTAGCGAGCCCTGGGCTCGCTACATGATTTAAAAAAAAAAAAAAAAAACTGCTGCGCTGCCCCCCTGGCGGTATTTTTCATGCCGCCAAGGGGGTTAAATAATAATTTAATATTCCAGAAAAACATGGAACAGTGCAGAACAGAATATATACAAAGATTACAAAAAAAAAAGTAAAAATAGCTACAAGATAACAGTTACAAAGATAACACACACGGATATTTGCGTAAAATAAAAATGGGGATTAAAAAAAAACGTTACCAACTTGAAGGTCTCAACGTTGTCGGCAGGAGCATGCCGCTTGTTCGACCAGAAGTCGAGATCAACTCTAGCTATGCGCTAACTCCAAGAGCAGATGATCCCTAGGTATCTGCCTCTGCTTTTTATACTCTGAGCTACGCCTGGAGGCTGCAACTTCCTTGGGGAGGGGAGGAACTAGGTTTTAATTACATCCTCAGTCATAATTGGATTTCTAGAGATCTAACATCCACAAAAAATGTACTATAGCCCACATACATGAAAAGACTTCCTCCAATAATTCACAGTGAAATAGTGTTTCTTCACCACAAGTTGACATGTGTTAGACTTTTCCTGCCTAGGCTTGCTTTGTGTATTGAGACAATGGGCCGTCTCCTGAGTTCAAAAAGCCAGGCAGATAATCCCATTAGCAGAAACTCAAAGCATTTCCTATGGTCAAGACAATACCCACTTCCTTGCCCCAAGCAATCAATGGCCACAGCTCCCTTCTAGCCGACCTATATGGAACACAGGCAGAAAAATGAAAGAATATGTTCCTGTTATCCTTACATCATAAGCACCCCAATATATCACCACAGACATATTATTCAATTAGTCATGCAAACACTTTCATCCTCGCCTCAAAGAAAACCATCACCTTCTCAAGTTTACTGTGCAGACAAAATCTTGCTACCACTATAACTCACCGTTGTAAAATTACAACATAGAAATAACCATCTCTAAATCTCTCAATATCAATATATTTGAGGTCACAAAATCTGCACGATCTACACATATTAATTATCACAGAAAAAAAAAAAGATTTCAAACTTTTTATTTACTTGAGTCTTGATGTATCCCGTCGAAAACAAGACGATGTACTGCAAAAAAGGTCACAGGGTTGTATGACTTCATGGCCAGATAAACAGACCTATTTATACATTCAACCATCCAATAGTGTTGCAGAACTAAACAATAGGTCATATTAGTAATGTACATGAGGTTTTAAAAAGAAGAGAATGGGGGAGGGGTTTTTTAGCCTTAAATGTGATGTTGTAATATTACAACACTGGGTCTCTGCACATTAAAAAGGAGAAGTTTTTCCCCTTTCTGGGTAGATTTGTGATTTACTTTACCTACTGGAGAGTGGAGAGCACCCACCAGTTGTAAGAACTTACATAGAGTAAAGGTGGCAGCTAACTAACGCTCGCCCTTGTTGCAACGGATTGTCCTAGCGATGGATATGGCACCCTGTACACTAAGTGGCAGATTCTGGGCATGCTAAAACCATTGGAAGAGGGATTACAAGAGTGTTTTAATGTTATGCAATTTCCAGATACAGAAATGCCAGGTATTTTAGAGGTTGCATAAAAATAATTGTAAATGAATTTTGAGGATAAAAACAATTTGTGACAACTATGGAGTATGTCACAAGAATACATAAGCAGTGAAACTGTCTTCCCTCATTTCCTGACTGGAAAGTAAAGTACATAAATCTCAGCTCAGCTCATAAAGCAAACAGCACATCACCGGTCTGTATACATTTTTTTCCTCAGTACTAAACACACAAGAATGTTTCAGGTTATGTCTGAGTTATATAGAGAGTGATCAATAGTTTCACATTACCATTCTCAGAATTCTAAGTTTCCACAGAGAATGGAGGAGAAAGGACCAATATCCTGTGGGACTTCCACCTCCAAATGTAAAGACTTGTATTGGTAAAATAACTTGACATGACCGTAGTAAACAAGGATTAGAAGACAACCGCAGTGACAGATTTTGTGCCAAATCACAGAAAAATAAAGGAGTAGAATGAGGCTGAAGAAGTGCCAGGGTCTGGAAGAGGAACTAAAGAGGATATAGAAAATGATGGCCAAAGTGGTCCCAGTAGTGGGAGGAGCACTCTGAACCCAGGCTCCTAAACTGGAAGAGTGGCTCAAACAAATCTAAGGAACAATATCAGAGCTTTCCATCAAGAGTGCAATGCTAGGGACCATTGAAATACTGCACAGAACACTCAAGCTGCCAGACCTGGTAGAGGACTAGAAGTTGGGGAAAATAAATATACAACCCATAAGATATGATCATCGAGACACAAATATTCATCAGGTATCAAGTTTGTGTCACTAAGATCTTTGATGAACATTGCCTGCATGGAAACCCCAAATATTCAAATTACATTAATACTCTCCAACTACTCACAGGGCTGAGAAGGAAAAAGAAAACATTTTTTAATACAACTGAAGTCAGAAATTTACATACAGAGTGCATTTGAAGAGTACTTTAGGTCAGAATACCCAGATAGCTCATGGTGACCCAGAGCCACTAGGAAAGTATAGGGAACTAAAAAAAAAACCGAAAAGCTATCTTACTAAAAGGCAACACTAAATATAAAATTTGCTTTCTTAAAACAAAGAAGAAATTGGTGATAATTCAGCTTTAAAGTGAGCAACTGTTTCTCATGATGCATCACTCCCAAGTATGCAAGACATGCATATCTGTACATGCACTTTAAGAAGGAAGGAGTTAAAATGGGAGGATAGGTACCAGGAAAGAAAAAAACAGGATCATATAGGGGTAGCTGACTAGCGAAAATAGAAGTGCCAAAGACAGATTAAAGTACTGCCACAAAGTCCATAACAAAGAGCATCAGTAAGGACAATTTACACTTCATCAGACTGGCCCAGTGCCCAAATTAAAGAGGACTTGAACTGAAAAAAGTCAAAATAACTATACACATACTTACCTCCTGTGTAGTCTACTCCGCAATCTCTTTCTCCTCTCCTGCGTCCCATTTGTCCACTGTTATCAATGGAATTCTCCGTCCTCCATTTAAAAAAAAATGGCCATTACCCCATAACAGCTTCCTGGTCAGTACACTGTTAAACTGTAATATCACCCACCTGAGCCATAGGGAAACATGGACATTACCTTGCACATTCAGTTGTATCTGACAGCAACTGGTATATTTCAGTTCTGACAAAATATTGTCAGAACTGGAAGGGATCACTGTAAGAAAATGGTGAGCTTCTGAGAGGAACTGACGTGAGGTTAGTATGTAATATGCATTTGCAGCTACGTCATGTGTTTATTTTAAAAAACCATTTACTCACTTTAGGTTCCCTTTAAGCAGTATTTGTCAGAGCTATATGCAGGCAACACATGCACTCAGTGACTTACAATACCTTGGCTGTACTAGTATTACAAATATTTTACCATAGAGTTTCAATGAAGGCAAATTTAGACTATACACTTTTCTTTACTGACCAAATTCAAGAAGAGTTTTCTTTAAAAACCTATTCGGGTTGGGTCACATGTTCCACATTTACTGATTCCTGTAGGACACAGGTGTGGAACTCCAGGCCTGGAGAGCCAGATCCGTGCCAGTGTTTAAGATGAACGGAGAAAGAGGAGAATGTGTTGTACCCGATGGACCACACCTTTCCTGATTCAGACCATCAATTAAAAAGTTAGCTGTGGCAAAAATGTGTGAGGACGTCAGCCCTCGAAGGACCGGTTTGACACCCCTGCTGTAGTAAAAGTATTTTTGGTACCTATATAGCCAGAAAGGCTTAATAGTATGGGTGGGAAACTATTACAAATGACGCAACATACCAGTACTCTCCTTCCACCTGTCCACATGACTCCATGTAAATAAACACATCTATCACATGTGTGCAACAGGATAGGAAGTGATGTCACCAACTATGCCCTCCCTACTGTAGAAAAGGCAATACATTTAGCAAAAATAAATCTATAAGAGAATACTGAAAAGCTGGCATTTCTGTAATATAGGTCTTTCCCTTTTCAAATATACTGTATTTTACCTCAGAAATAAGCTGCAAAATATTATAAAAACAGGCCATAGTAAAAAAAAGGTGAAAGGTTCAAAGTTGTGCTTTCATGTTGTTTTGTAGAAGAGATTTGGCCTTGTATCCTCTTGGCAAGGCACACATCAGTTTATAAACACAAGAGTAAAGCCTCTTAACGTAAAATAACTGGAATAACTATAAAATACAGCCAGGTTATAAAACAAAAAAAGGTTCAGGATATTTTAAAAATGACTGCAGGTTAATCTGTCCTGTATTCCAGCGTCATAATCACAAAATGACTGTGCTCCGGTAAAGGTGATTCAGGTTTTAGAGGACTGGAAAGTTCATTATAAATAGTTTTTATGTCTGGCCAGTAAAAAGAATTATATGCTCACAAGTGAAATGACAGGAGTTCCCTGGAATCCAGACAACATTCCACAATGAACACCGGCCAATGCACAAGGCTGAAAACAAAGCTCGGGCTAGATTCTTGAAATCGTACATTGGAAGCAGTAGTTTCTGCAAACTATCAAGATGAAAAGAAAAAAAAAAAAAAAAAGCTGGGTGGAAATCCAAGCAGCTTTACACTCAATTGCTGTTCAGTGGAAGATCACCATGAGGTATAATACCACACATCATATATGAAGACAGAGGACCACACATTATACTGGAAAGGGAAGGCTTTATTTCTGCAAGGTAGCAATAAGCATAGTTTAGGTGAATTTGTATGTTCAACAGGAATATTGCTGTGGACTGAACTAAAGGTGGCCACACATCAGGCGACTTGGCAGCCGATCGACCATCCAATTTGATTATTATAATCGAATTGGATGAAAATCGTTGCCGCCAATTTCATATCCAACCAACAAAGCGACTAATTTTGGGACAGAATTTTGTCGCTCTGTCCATCGCGCATGCTGCAAGATGTCGGGCCGAAGTTGGTTGGTCGGGTGTGCGGCAGTACGGCGGCAATTTCCAAGCGAGCGACAACGAAACCCCTGCCGCAATGTATAAAATGTGCCCACCATGTGCACTTATAGGTTACCTGTCCTGTTGCAGCCCCCGCGTGGCGTTTTGTAACGTCCGGGCGGCTATCCGCACACGCTACAGACGTTATGCGCCGACGTCAGATACTATGAGCCAGTAGCGCATTCGGAATACTGCACGGAGCTTACGGGACACCCGCGGAGGCTGCAAGAGGACAGGTAACGTATAAATGCGCACAGGGGGGGGGGGGGCGGGGCACATTTATACATTAGGAGGGAGGGGCAGCGGGCTCAGGCGATCCCCTGAAGATTTCATGCTGAAATTGGACGGGAATCGGCCTGCAGTGTATGGGCAGAATTGACAAGAGACAAATTTATCTCTAATCAGATTCGATTAAGAGATACATTTGTCTCTGTCGAATCTGCCCATAATCTTTAGGTCTATGGGCACCTTAAGGTCTAATTGAATTTGAAAGTCAAATGATGGGTTACTTGCCACGTGATTAATCAGTTGACAGGTAATCAATCATTAACCCTTTGAATCTGATCAGTCCAGTACTAGGTTCCCTTTCATTCCCAATGGAAACTATACTCACTGAAAAACAAATAAAAATGCCTTGTTGAATTTAAAGATCAGATCTTCATTAAAGGGATTACAAGACTTGTGAAAATGTTGATCGCCACCAACGTGCAGAAAAAAAAAGCTCATCAAACACGGTTCTTCCAGCGCCAGGCTGAAAAAAATGCCCTGCACTCTTCTCTCTTACTACACCACAAGAGTTGATTCTCTGCTCCTCCATCATTGCATGGTATGCGGGCACCTCCGCCAGGGACAAACAAGCTACAGAGAGTCATGAAAGCCACAGGGAAGATCGGGACCTTCCTTCCATTTCTAGACCACCTTTACTCCACCAGATTGCAATCCAGGGCAGCGAGCATTGCAGTGAAGGTTTACTTCTAAAATATAAAAATGGCAGGAAAGAAAAATGTCAGACCATCGAAACCGCTACTTAATTTTAAGGCCACAGGAGCAGTTCTGACCATTTCTCTGCATCGGTGAACACATTGCAAAGTAGGGAAATAGCAATAAACTGCATGTGTGTAGCTTTAAAAATGCGTATTGCAAAGAGTATTACAGTGTTTTAGGCAGGGCTGTGGAGTCGGTACAAAAATCTTCCAACTCAGACTCCTCAGTTTATGAAACTAGGACTCCAACTCCGGGTACCCAAAATGGCTCCAACTCTGATTCCTTAGTCTAATACTTAACAGGGCTGTAGATTTTGTACAAAAATCATCTGACTCGACTCAGTTTATGAAATCAACGACCCCGACTAACGAGACTCCGGATGCCCAAAATTGCAGACTGACTCCACAGCCCTGGTTTTAGGCATTGGTATAAACATGATATTTAAAAGTTAACTACTTATCAAAACTGCATCTGCGACTGTTTAGGATGAAGAGAAAGTTCTACTTTAAGCTTCCTCCTGGTCTCTGGAACTGCCATCTCCTCAACAGAAGATTCCAGAGTTATGTGAAAGCCACAAGACATCAAAGCTTTATGGATCAGCTCCTCTAGCAGAATTTCCCTATTTTACATGTGTTCTGCTCAGTAAAGGAGACCTTCAAAGGGAATCTAATCTCAAGCAAGAGCATAGATCTGGCTATGACAAAGTGTGCAGAGCATATGGAGATTCTGCAACCAAAGGAAAACTTTAGGCTCACATCTCACACTCAACGGTAGATTTTTCTTGTTTTGTTTTTCTATTAGACAGAAAAGGGTAGGGGGGGAGAGAATCACTGACTAGTTGTAAACATTTTATATCATTCTCTAAACAAACTTTAAAAAAACGTTGGACCTTTAAAGAGAATCTGTATTGTTAAAATCGCACAAAAGTAAACATACCAGTGCATTAGGGGACATCCCCTATTACCCTCTGTCACAATTTCGCCGCATTAAAAGTGGTTTAAAACAGTTTTAAAAAGTTTGTTTATAAACAAACAAAATGGCCACCAAAACAGGAAGTAAGTTGATGTACAGTATGTCCACACATAGAAAATACATTCATACACAAGCAGGCTGTATACACCCTTCCTTTTGAATCTCAAGAGATCATTTGTGTGTTTCTTTCCCCCTGCAGCTATCTACCACTGAAGTGTCAGGCTGTTTCTTCCTGCAGAGTGCAGACAGCTCTGCCTGTATGCAATTCCTCAGTATGTGAAAGCCCAGCCAGCTCAGAGGAGGATTTATCCAGCTTGTAAAAGATAAGAGAGAAGCTGCTCTAATCCTAAATAACACACAGGCAGTGTGCAGAGAGGGGCCTGGAGGGGAGAGATGCATCACAGAACCACAACACTGAAGAACTTGGCAGCCTTGCAGACAGAGATAGAGAGAGATAAGTTGATTTATTACAGAGATGGTGATAGTAGAACGTGCTGCAGTAAGCCAGAACACATTAGAATAGCTTTTGGAACTTGTAGGATGATAAAAAACAGGATGCAATTTTTGTTACGGAGTCTCTTTAAGTAGCCGATACCCCTTTCCCTGGAGAAATCTTTACCTTTTATTGAATAGATCATCAGTGGGGGGTCTGTAGGGCTGATACTGTAGAGAAACCCCTCCCAGAAAGATGCCAGGACCTAGGATTGTTTTTTTGTCTGTGGACTTGTTGCATTGTGGGAAATAAGCGGTTTCCAACTGCAAAGCAACCTGTGTCTCCCCCTTTGCATATGTATTTTTTTTTTAAATAAAAACCTTTTAGGCCTCTTTCACAGTGCAACATTAAAGTAGCACGTTAAAACAACATTTCTAGATGCATGAGAGACCATGGGGGCCTTCTGCACGTTATGGAAATGTCCAAAATTGCATAGGTACTGGGGGGAGGTATTTGATACTTTAGACCAGGGGTCTCAAACTCGCGGCCCGCGGGCCATTTGCGGCCCTCGATACAATATTTTGTGGCCCCAGGACCCCAGAGCTTGTAGGGGCCACCAGTGGCTACAAGAGGAAAAAAATTTTTTTCAAATCGGCCTTATAGTTTTTGAGAAAATCGATTTTAAAGTTGCAAAGGAAAAAAATACACATTTAAAAACCTGCCAACTTTAATGGTTAATAGCAAATCCACCTTAAATGCTAGAAACCCTAAATTTGCAGGATATGTTAAGGAGATCATTAGGAATAGGAGGAAAAAACAATTTTTCAAAAAGACCTTATAGTTTTTGAGAAAATCGATTTTAAAGTTTCGAAGGAAAATAGTATACTTTTAAATGCGGTAAATGTCACTTTTAGTAGCAAGCCTAACAGTAGTGTAATTTTACATGTATCAAAAGAAAGAGCAATACATTTCCTGACAGGGTTTCCAGGGGGTCCATACGCAGCCGCAGCGCTTTGGCCAGGGATCGCTATACAGCCGCAATATGGCTGTATGAAGATTCCTGGCATTTTTTCCTATTTTCCAATCCGCCGCGATTGACGTCAGGAGGGGCAGAGCTGAAGCTGAAAGCTCTGCCCCTTCCAGGAAATGCCGGCAGATTGCCCCTCGGGGCGATTTGGGGGCTCTGCAGCCCTCATTTTGCGGCGGGGACACGTGAACTCCCTTATGCGGCCCAGCCTCATCCTGACTTTGCCTCCTGCGGCCCCCGGGTAAATTGAGTTTGAGACCCCTGCTTTAGACACTGTCACTTGCTCTGCCATTTCGAGAACAACTAAAACCTGTGTTTTTGATTTATTATCTGGTCTGAATATGGCAGAACACATGCAATTAATGGTACAAAGGGCGTTGTTCCAAGCTAGAAAATTATTACTTCTGATGTGGAAACAACCACTCCCTCCCAAGGCCATGCACTTCCTCTTTAAAGTGTCTTTAAAGCATCCAGGATCTGTGCCCAAACGCTATCCTACTCTTAAACGACACTGTGGCCCGCCCAACTAAGACAACACATTTTCCTGCCCTCCTATTGGTGCAGACAACTGGGGAAAAGAGCTCTGACAACATGGTACTACAGCCTCAACATCATTTGATGTTGATCCAGGGATTTTATCTGATTGCCATCTGGAGTCGGGAAGGAATTTTTTTCCCTTTTGGGGCTAATTGGACCATGCCTTATAAGGGTTTTTCACCTTCCTCTGGATCAACAGGGATATATGAGGGAGCAGGCTGGTGTTGTACTTTATTCTCTGGTTGAACTCGATGGACATATGTCTTTTTTCAACCCAAATAAATATATGTAACCATGTAACTATTTGGTACAAGTGAAGTAGCAGCCTGGGGGTGGCAATTTATGGACACTTGGGCTACTGTTGTCCTTGGACGATCACTTCTAAGGCTTACCAATCCATTTAAAGTTTGCTTAAAGAGAACCCTGGGTGGTTCTCCCCCAGCATTGTCTCCCCGCCCCCTCCATCGCATTGCTCCCCGCCTCTTTCTGCTCCCTCCAATTGGAAGCTAAGACGCAACCCAGGAAGTACTACCTGGGTTCAAACATCCATGAGGGTATTTAAAGCCAGCCTGGATCTTACACCATTCAGTGAGCAGCAGACTTCCTTGTTATACTGGTATTTGTGCGGTTTTTTTCTCTCCTGTGGGGTTAAATATCTGGTACTAAAAAGGAAAAAAGTCTGTCTGAAGTATTCCCGAGCGATCTTTGGGTTTAAAAAAAAAATGAAATCCTTATCGAAAAAGAAGGAAGCCTCTGCCCCTCCAGTATATGTAGCCAGGTATTGGTCCCTCCGCTAGATATAGGTCCCTTCAATATAGGTAGCCAGGTATACATGCCCGCAGTGTAGGTAGCCAGGAAGCTGTGCCCGCAGTGTAGGTAGCCAGGAAGCTGTGCCCACAGTGTAGGTAGCCAGGAAGCTGTGCCCACAGTGTAGGTAGCCAGGAAGCTGTGCCCACAGTGTAGGTAGCCAGGAAGCGGTGCCCACAGTGTAGGTAGCCAGGAAGCGGTGCCCACAGTGTAGGTAGCCAGGAAGCGGTGCCCACAGTGTAGGTAGCCAGGAAGCTGTGCCCACAGTGTAGGTAGCCAGGAAGCTGTGCCCACAGTGTAGGTAGCCAGGAAGCTGTGCCCACAGTGTAGGTAGCCAGGAAGCTGTGCCCACAGTGTAGGTAGATGTGCCCACAGTGTAGGCAGCCAGGAAGCTGTGCCCGCTTTGTAGGTAGATGTGCCGGCAGTGTAGGTAGCCAGGTAGATGTGCCCGCAGTGTAGGTAGCCACTTACCTCCCTGAAGCGGCGGTGTGGCTGGTCATTGTCTTGCTAATTCAGTTGAGGAAGGCTGGAGTGCAGAGCGGAGGCTGAGGGAAAGCTCCAGCAGAGGGCGGCGGGAAGCATGCGTAGTTATGTTTTGCTTGGCGCCGCCCCCAGCCATGATGTCACTGCAGCGCCGCCTCTCCTCTCCTGCTTCTCTATTGGCTAGCGGCCAACAGCAGAATTTGATGGGAGCTACCGGCCGCAAAATTTTATGTGGCGCGGCCACGACCTACCAGATAGGAGGTCGCGATCTACCCGTAGATCGCTATCAACCTATTGGGCACCCCCGCTATAGAGGTTCCCACACCACCCTCCGGTACCCAGTTCCCGAACACTGGCTCCCCAAAGAAAGCCAACTAGGACCTGTTGGTAAGAAGATCAGGGCTGCAGCCCTCTACAGGCACCGATGCAGCCTTACAAGCTGGAGCCGATGTTCAGGAGTGTCCCAATATGCAGCAGCAAGGAGGACACAGAAAGCCTCTACAGAATCCAGAGGCTTTCCCTATTCTTAGGCCACATACAGACATCAGACCATAGTCTTTGGAAAATGAAAGATCACAGACCAATCTTACCACCCTTCCTGTAGTATAAGAGCCATACTCTACACAGTCTTTTCTATGGAGCTGAACTCCACATCAGAAAAAAATCATTGCAAGATGCTGCACACACAGATGCTGTACAGACACAAAAGATCAGTATCTGCAAAAGATCTGTTCCTGCCAAAAATCCATTCCTGCAAATTGCAATGATAGTCTATGAGATCTGCAGATCATCATACACACATGATTTAACTGACATTCATCTGCAGATCTGCAGATCTGAAAATCCATCCTGGTGGATCTGATCTGCAGATGAATGTCAGTTAAATCATGTGTGTATGATGATCTGCAGATCTCATAGACTATCATTGCAATTTGCAGGAATGGATTTTTGGCAGGAACAGATCTTTTGCAGATACTGATCTTTTGTGTCTGTACAGCATCTGTGCGTGCAGCATCTTGCAATGATTTTTTTCTGATGTGGAGTTCAGCTCCATAGAAAAGACTGTGTAGAGTATGGCTCTTATACTACAGGAAGGCTGGTAAGATTGGTCTGTGATCTTTCATTTTCCAAAGACTATGGTCTGATGTCTGTATGTGGCCTTAGTCAAGTATGTCTTTTTACCCGAGATTCTCCTTGGGTTCCCTATAAAAAAAAAACAAAAACAAAAACAAACAAAAAACACACACACACACACCTTTTAACCAACCATTTTATTACGGGGAATCTTGTTCTACTAGTTAGAGTTTCGGAAACAAATGTTAAAGTTTTGCATTTGGAGTTTTCCCTCATTTCTTTTTCTCTTCAAATGTGCCATTGCAATTTCATGTGTGCGTAAGTTGGCTATGACCTGGAGAAAGGTAAAGTGTGAAATCATAGTTTTTGGCAAAGGCATGCCATTTCTTTTTTTAACTACCTGCTAGATCTGTGCTACCTCTTCTCCTGGCTTTCATGAAACAGAGCTTCTTCTCAGGTCAGTCTCACCAACGTCAAGGTAGCAGACAGTGATGACAATCTGCACACACTGCCCCTGAGCAAGACAGCGGGAGCTGTCACCGGCTATTCCTGAGTGAGTCTCAAGCAAGCCATTTACACGAAGGTGCTGTTCAAGAAGGAATTGAAACGCTTGACAGTAAAGCTTGGGCTATTATTATTCCAGCAGATCAGTACAACAGTATACCAATGTGTGCACTGCAGTATTACCAGCATTTGATGAATCTGGCATCTTACTTTAAAATTTGACATAACACCCAGGCACAGTGTCAACTAGTTCACAGATTTCTACAATGGAATTCTTAAAGGGGCCATTTTGTATGTCATTTCAGAAGACGCTACTTGCCTAGCTAATAATACGACCAGTCCCTGAACAATTACAGATGTGAAGTATTTTGACTCCACTCTTCCCAAATCTACCTATACTACCTGCCTGTTGCAGGCAAGACTCATACTAAAGAAAAGGTCAGCATGTCAGTCAACTCAACCAATTAACATTTTGAGGTGGTCAACAACTGCAGCTTTCATAACCTCTTAGTACAACTTAGCACACTTTAACTGAGGCTAGTAAGGCCTGAAAATCTTTGGACATTCCCTACAATTCTATGTTTACTTAGAGAAGTTATTTCTGTTATTTTGCTCACTGCTGAGAAGAAGGCTTTCCAACTTTACAAGATTTCCTCATGTGGGCATAATGACACAGTGTAGTATGGTGCAATCCCTGGGAATTAGAATATACTTTGTAATCCTTCCCAGATTTATAGTTAAACTACTTTCTGTTCTCTCTTCTGGAATTTCCTCTGATCTCATCCATGTTGACAATTTCACTCTCCTAATACAGTTCAATACATCGTGAGGTTCAGATTCACAAAACTGAAGCCAATCAACCTACATACATGGGTTGAAAGAGACTGAATTATCGCGACAGGCTCTGGGACCATAAAGTGGCAAATTGTTTACCTCACATTAAGCAGATAGGATTTCCTCTAGCATAGATATAATCAAGAAATATAAACTGTAAATGAATGGAGCAGAATGGCTCATTTGCAATCACACATTACAACCAGTGTATATCCAAATTATGACAGTCTAGCATTTACAACTCAACATATTTCATGAATCTTCTTGTTTACCTCAACAGGAGATGAAGAAAAGGTGGTTGCAAAGAAATAATGCAACCACCATATGTGTACAAAAACAGCATGAGCATAGCAAGGAACATGCAATACAGTAGAATCTCTTTATAGCAGGGTTGTGGAGTCTGAGTTGGAGCAATTTTGGGTACCCGGAGTCGGTGATTTCACAAACTGGAGGAGTCGGATGATTTTGTACAAAATCCATAGCCCTGGTAAATATTATACTAAGGAGTCGGAGCCATTTTGGGTATCCGGAGTCGGAGTCGGTGGTTTCATAAACTGAGGAGTCTTAAGATTTTTGTACCGACTCCACAGCCCTGCTTTATAGTACACTTCAAGGGACCAGGCCAAGTAGTTTACAATATCAGAATGTCATGCATTGTATATTGATACAGAAGCATGGTCAAGGCCTGGGGACAGAGTTTACTATAGCCATAGGTTTACTATATCAGAGTTTACTATAA
Organism: Hyperolius riggenbachi; assembly: GCF_040937935.1. Lineage (NCBI taxonomy): Eukaryota > Metazoa > Chordata > Amphibia > Anura > Hyperoliidae > Hyperolius > Hyperolius riggenbachi. Next base: position 122,421,111 of record NC_090649.1, on the reverse strand, counting down.
ATACATTCTTCTCTATTAATGGTTTCAATGGAAAGTCTGTAGTAGCATATGCGCCTATGCAATTTTTATTCCCCTTGAAATGTCGAACCCTATTGATCAATACTTTGAAATGATATTATAACAATTACCAACCTTCCTTTCACCTATACTCACTTTATAAAAAAGGTACACATATTATTTTGCTTGTTTAAAGGGAACCTAAACTGAGAAGGATGTGGACTTTACCTTTTAAAATAATACCAGTTGCAAGACTCGCCTGCTGATCCTGTGTCTCTAATACATTTAGCCGTAGCCCCTGAACAAGAATACAGATCAGGTGCCCTAACTGGAGTCAGACTGGATTAGCTGCATGCTTGTTTCAGTTATGCGATTCAGCCACTACTGATGCCAAAGAGATCAGCAGGACTGCCGGGTAACTGGTATTGTTTAAAAGAAAACATCCATATCCCTCTTAGTTAAGGTTCCCTTTAAACAAAAAGCTAAAGAGTCACATCACATTGCGGCCTTCCTTGCCGCAATAGCAGCATAGAGGGCGCTATTGTGGCTGGGAACGCGAAGAATCACTCGCGTTCCCAGTCTGTCGGCGGCTGACGGCAAAACCGGAAGTGGCCGCCGGCAGGTCCAGGTGGATCGGAGCGACTATGTGGGCACGGATCAGCTGCAGGGGGCTGAGGGAAGCCCCAGGTGAGTAAAACTTTTTTTTTTTTTTATTTGACTTAAGGTTCACTTTAAGTTCAAACAAAGCATCATAAAAAAGGAGGAGAAATTACATTTAAGTGACTTTAAATGTAGCATGGCTGTTGGTGCCAGAAGGGCCAGGCTAAATATTTTAACCACTTGAGGACCACATTGTTAAACCCCTCTAAATCCCAGGCCTTTTTTCCACTAAATAGGCCACTGCAGCTTTAAGGCTTTGCTTGCAGGGCCATACATGTCAGCACACATGTGATCTCTCCCCCCCCCCCCCCCCTTCTCCCCACCAACAGCGCTTTCTGTTGGTGGGGTCTGATAGCTTCCCCAGTGTTTACTTATATAAATATTTTTCTCCTTTATTTTTAAATAAAAATGCTTATTTTTTATTTTTATCATTTTTCCCTCCCTCCACTGTCAGCCTATCACAGAGGATCGCTTCTGTGCCACACGTCTGTCCCCAGTTCAGCGCTGCAATAGATCACAGTGGTGCACAAAGTAAATAGACGTCGGTTTCGCAGTCTCCTAGCAATCGCCGCTGGGAGACTGATGACGGAGCGGAGCTCCGTCAATCAGGCTGGGATGCACGTGCACCTGCACGCGCGATCCCCTGCAAACTCCGCCCCCAGTCCTGGGGCTGCCACCGCATTCACGCCAATTGGCGTGGAGCGGTCCTTTAGTGGTTTAACATTGTTTGTCTACTTGGATGTTCACACATAACCATCTGTAGGATTTAAAAGGATTGGTCCAAAAGAGAAAAATTAGGTGAGCGACAGTTGTGTGGATGAAGAGGCTTTGTTGATGTCAGAGGAGAATGAGGAGGCTGGTTCAAGAAGATCAAAAAGCAACAGTAGTTCAAATACCCACCCATTTTACCTCAGTCAGCTAAGAAGAGGAAACTGAGGCAAAAATTTGCACATGCTCACCAAACTTTTAGAATACAAGATTAGAAAAACATTGGCTGGTCTTGATTTCAACTGACATTCCAATGAAAGGGTCAGAATCAGAAAAACAACAAAAGCATTGATTCATTCTGCCTTATGGGTACATATTCTTGGTATGCTTTGGGCTCCTTAGTACCAACTGAGTATTGTTTAAATGTCTGAGTTGCTGATCATGCTCATCCTTTTAAGACCACAGTCTACCCATTTTCTGATGGCTTCTTCAAGCAAGATAATGAACCATGTCACAAAGCTCACATCATCTCTGGTTTCATGAACAGGACGAAGATTTCACTGTACTCCACAATCACTAGTTCTCTATCCAATAATGCACTTTTGGGTTGTGGTGGAATAGGAGATTGGCATCAAGGATGTGCAACCCACAAATCTGCAGCAACTGAATGATGCCATCATTTCAATATGAACCAAAATCTGAGGAATTTTTCCAATGCCTTGTTGAATCTATGCCATGAATAACTAAGGCAGTTTTGAAGGTAAGAGAGGGTCCAGCCCAGTACTAGCAAGGGGTACCCTTGTGTAGATTTCATAGACAAGGTGTACCAGTGAGCGTAGATTTCATAGACTATCACTGTTAGACAGTATCAGTGATATTATCGTACAGCAAGGTCCTTACGTCATCTTTACTACTCCAAATGAGCTCCATCATTCCTGTATAAGCTTTCAGCAAGCTATAGTCCTTTCCATTCAGTTTTCAAACATCCAAGTGAAGCAGAACATCTGCCAAGCACAGGATGCAAGTCAGTAACAGTCCAGCTGGCTGCGCAGAGAGGGGAGAGGACTGCGAGCTGGGAGAGAGGTTACATCTGGAGAACACAGGAATGACAAGCCACATAACTGTTCAAAAGAATTTCAAAACAACTTACAGCAGTGGGGAGTTCTAGCTTTGTAGGGGTCCTTCAAGCTGTATAAAGAAATACGACAGATGCAGTTAGGCTTACACAGAGGGAATTGCAGTTCAATTTTCAACCACACCCTGGACCTAGTGCAGTTTTAGTGGCTCAAGAGGACTGGACTGCAGGACACACATATGCAAGAGCAGAATACAATGCTGGCAGAACAGTTAATACCTTCATTGTAATTGCAGCATTGAAAGGAATAGATAGGATCATTTGTATGAAAAGTATAACTATATAAATGTGAGCATATTAATAAAGCAAGTAAAAGAGCAAGGATTCTGTTCGCGATACAAAAAGCCATACAAAACAGCTGCACTGTTCGGGCCTCTATACAGTAATAACTAAACAAACAAAATCCAGATTTTCCTGCCTTAAAGAGAACCAGAGATGAAGCACCCTCATGTATTTTATTACATTTATCAGTGGGAACATGACAGTAAACACCTACCCTGCTTTTAGTTTCATTGTTATCTGCTTAATTAGTCTATTAGCAACTGTGATAAGAATCCATCGACTATTCAGTCGAGGTTTGACCTGGAATCATTATAGCTGAGTCACTCTTCTGTGGAGTCCTTTCAAGCCCAAGCCTTCCCCCTCCTGGCTTAGATCTTCTGCTTTGCATACTGAGAGCTGTGATGACTGGGAAGGGCTGCTCCTCCTGAGAGAGAAGCCCTGTGGCTGTAATATGATCCCTGTGTGCACTAGATTCTCATAGGAATGAAACTGCAGTTATTATCAGTGACACTTCCTACAGGCAGATCACACCAAAATGAAAGCACACAGATGAAAGGCTGCATAAGCCTAGATAGCAGCATAGTCTCATATAGCCTAGACAGCACATCCAGAACAACTCATATAACCCGAAAGGAGAAGGGATATGAGCCGGCGGCCATATTTGATTTTTCCTGGAGCAATAATGGATAAAAAACACTAAAAAAGGCACACCAGAGCGGCAAAATGATCAGGTAGAGCATTTATTCTTTACAAGCTATCGACTGATATGTTTATTTTGTGTGAAACGTTCATCTCTGGTTCCCTTTAAGGATTGCCATCTTGTAGTGCTTTAGTCATCAAGAAGTGCATTGAAAAGTTAGTAAATTTTGCACTGCCCGACATTCTATCCCTGTTTTAACTGTGAAAGATGGAGGGGCCTAGAACTTTCCTAGGAGCAGAATCCATAGAGATCAAATGATCCAGGAACTTACAAGGAAAGAAAAAAACAAAACAAAACAAAAAAAAAAAAACACACACACATAATAGTCTCCCATGCTGTAGTAGGGCAAACACCAAAATGTACGACTAAATGCTGCTCAGAAGATTGGGCTGCCAACCACCAATTAGAGCAGATAAGGATATCCGATCTAACCTGACCCCATTTGGGTATGCACAATATTTCCATAGATTAGTGGTCACAGTTTGAATTACCTGAGCAACTTACTATATCTCACAAAACGTGCTGTTCATTAGTGAAATACATAAAATATCTTTTTGCCATAGCCTGTGTCTTCTGGTCTGGAGGAGGTAGGCCACTACACACACACAAAGTTTTAGGTGCCAGTAGTAGATTATAGAGACCCGTAAAACCCCATTCTCTACTTAAATCAGTGGAGAAAACACTGAGGTTTATGGAAACACTCCTCAGAGTACTTATCCCAGCCCAATCATAAAAGCTACAAAAGCTTATTATGCTTTCACATTCCCTAAGGTTTTGTACCCACCCTGGATGGTTCTTGGTTGGGGAGAGATTCAGTCTGCTGGATCAACTCGTTTTCAAGCCCTCTGAGCTCAGGCTGAGGCTATGGTTCTTCTACTCACCCCAACCGGTCCATCCTGTGCTGTGCCATTGTCTCTCCACCCCTTCCAAAACAACCAAACTAGTTGCATCTGTACAGCACTCTGCCCAAAACAGTTGCTGATAACAGGTTTGATATAGACATGTCATCCTTGGAGGAAAACAACAACAACAAAAAAGTAAGCCTTTAACTTCAAGGTGAAAGCAGGGTCAAAGCTTTTGTTCTTTCGGATGTGGGTGGGGCTTTAGTTTTCAGTGACACCACATTTCCATTTCTCCTAATGTTCTCCGCAATTCAAAAACATCAATGTTTTCAACGCATGGCCGTATTTAATAGTCCAACTTTCACAGCCATTGGGGAGACCATAGCTTTAACTATCCTGATCTTTGTTGGTAAAGTGTCATCTCCATCCTTTAGTATCCAGATTTGCCATAACTTTCCTTCCAAGCAACAAGCATATCTAAATCTCATGGCTGCAGTCACCACCTGCAGGGATCTTTGATCCCAGAGATATGAAATCTGTTACAACTAAACTCTCCACCACACACACACACACACACACACACACACACACACACACACACTTGGCAGAGGACTCATTGGTGCACATGACATGACTTTAGTTTTCTTGATGTTAATCTCTTAAATTCTTCCTCAGTTTCAGCCATCAATGAGTTATCATCGGCATATCTCACATTGTTAATATTCCTGGCAGCTACTGTATTTTAATTTCAGCATGTGATTCATACAAACCAGCTTTCCGCATTACATATTTAGCATACAAGTTAAAGGGGCACTATGGCGGAAAATTATGTTTTATAGTCACTGTACTAGGCATAGCTGCTTGTAGAGCATGTTAGTTTACATTTAGTGAGGCACATGTTTTTTTTTTTTTTTTTTTAAACACTGACATCAGCATGGTATACATTTGCAGTCACGTCGACAGAAGTACCTTTCCAACGCGACTCAGCCTGATCCATGTAGTTGTAGGAGGCATCTTTCCCTGTTGCTGTAACTGACGTTACAGTTTTCCCCTCTCTGCAGCTCTGGAAGGTTTGTTCTAAATTTCAACTGCACGATCGTGCAGTTATACTGATCCCCCATGCGTCGTAAAGAGTAGCAGCTTATCTGCTGTGCGGGGAGTGGAACGCACCCTCCCTCTTAGGTGGGACGCAACTGTGTGTGAGGAGGACTGTGGAGGAACGCATCATCATTACTGATGACGCTGCCCGGTGTAATGTCAGATATTGCAGCCCGGAAGCAGCCTTCCTCACTGAGTATTGCGCATGCTCAGTGGGAAGTTAGACATTATTTACCTGAAATATCTCCGCTTCCGCACCACGTACACTCCCGAAATTTTCAAGGGAGGGAGGGGACCCCCAGATCTAGCTCTGTGTCGAATTGCAGCCCCCTAGCCCCGCTAGTTCCCGAGATAGGTTTGCTGCAATCAGTCTCGGGAACCAGCGGGGCTCGGGGGCTGCAATTCGGCACAGAGCTAGATCTGGGGGTCCCCTCCCCTGAAAATTTCAGGGGTGTACGTGGTGCGGAAGCGGAGATATTTAGGACGTTTTACGTGGCTGCACAATTTAATAGGACGCAGGCTCCTACTGCGCATGCGGGGCTGCACAACGTGCGGGGCTGCAATAGCTGACATTACACTGGCAAGGACCCCTGTAGCGAAGCTGGCATTGCCACTGCTCTGTCTGCGCACTTCACAGAGCGAAGCCTGGTAGCCATAGAAACGGACAACATTAGGTGTCCGTTTCAATGCCAGCTTCGCTACAGGGGTCCTTGCTGGGCAGCGTCATCAGTAATGATGATGCGTTCCTCCACAGTCCTCCTCACACACAGTTGCGTCCCTCCTAAGGAGGGAGGGTGCGTTCCACTCCCCGCACAGCAGATAAGCGGCTACTCTTTACGGCGCATGGGGGATCAGTATAACTGCACGATCGTGCAGTTGAAATTTAGAACAAAACTTCCAGAGCTGCAGAGAGGGGAAAACTGTAACGTCAGTTACAGCAACAGGGAAAGATGCCTCCTACAACTACATGGATCAGGCTGAGTCGCGTCGGAAAGGTACTTCTGCCGACGTGACTGCAAATGTATACCATGCTGATGTCAGTGTTTAAAAAAAAACAAAAAAAAACACGTGCCTCACTACATGTAAACTACTATGCTCTACAAACAGCTATGCATAGTACAGGGACTATAAAACAATGTTTTGCCATAGTGCCCCTTTAAATAAGGAGACTATATGCAACCTTGTACCACTCCTTTGCCAACTGTGAACCAGTTACTCCAGTCTAACTGTTGCTTCTTGGTTTGCATATAGATTCCTCAAAAGGAAAAATGAGACAGCCTGGTATTCCCATTTCCTTGAGGAACTGCCACAGTCTATCCTGAACTACACAGCCAAAAACTTCTGGAATTCACTTGCTTTCTCGATTATCCATCAACATTTGGCAATAAAGACCCTTATGCCTCTCACACTTCTAAAACAAGCTTGCATATCTGACAGTTCTCATTCCATATATTGTTCAAGAATGTGAGCACTCTTTGGCATTGCCCTGTTTTGGTATTGGAATTTAAAAAACTGACCTTTTCCAATCCAGCGGCCACTCTTGTAGTTTCTATAACAGCATCCTTGTGCAAGCCATTCAGAGGTTCCAATGGAATTTCATCACTGCTTGGAGTCTTGTTGAGTGGAGGAGGAGCATGCCCTAGAGCGGTCTCCCGGTGGTCATTGATCATAAGGATTTTTTGTTAACAGAGTAGAGTATGAAGGTTGTTTTGGTTGCAAATTCTCACTTTAATTCACAGCAGTAAATCAAGAAGACATAACATAATAAAAATGGGTGGGTGGGGGGGGGGGGGGGGTCCTGCATAAGCCTCGATCTGGCTGAATTGTGGTCTGATAGCAAAGTCCTATTTAACTGACACAGATGAATAAAGAAGCCATAAAGTAAAGATTGAGCACTTGTGGAAAACTGGAATAAATACACTTTTTATTTTACCAGAAAGCTTGGAGAAAAGTACATTTTGTCTTATAAATTGCTGCTGTGCATTGTGCTTATTGTGCCTTTGTCTAAAAAGTCAGTAAAACCTAAAAGAAGTAAAATCAAATCAAAATCAATCAATTGAGCTTTACAATATGTAACACTTCATATTTCCAGGGGGGGGGGGGGGGGGGGGGGGGGGGGAGATCTAAAAGTTGTCTCCCCTATGTCACTGGCCTCATCAGAGACAAATCTCCCCCACCTGGCTCCTATTGTGACTGTGGGATCTTCAATCAAAAGAAGCTTCAGCAATGTCAATTAAACAGAGACTTATCATGAGCATATCATATGCTAGTATGGCTGCATACTCCAGCTGTTCTAGTACATGTTTCAACGCAGAAGTGGAAACACACACACACACACACACACACACACACACACACACACACACACACACACACACACACACACACACACCCCTGGGACAGAGCCCTAAGAAAGCCTGCCCATCAGGGTCAGCAGAAAGAAAGCATAAATGAACCCATTGCCAGGTAATGTATCCATGGCTGTTTTATTCATTTGTAGGAGTGTCTTTCTGCTTGACCATAGGTGGGCAACGCAGTCTTGCTGTAGGGACATAAAATGGCTGGATAGTGTAATGGAATCTCTGCCTCTGACTCAGGAGACCAGGGTTTGAAGATCAGCTCTTCCTGTTCAGTAGTCCTGCACCTATTCAGTAAGGAGACCTTGGGCACGACTCCCCAACGTTGCTGCTGCCTTTAGCGCGTGCCCTTGTGGCTGCAGCTCTGGTGCTTTAAGTCTGCCAGGAGAAAAGTGTGATATAAATGTTCTGTGTCTGGTCTTATCTAAAATTAAGCCATTTTATTAATAGGATTTCTACAGTTGCTGTGCAGCGTTTACTGCTGGAATTGCTCTTCAGCAGTGTTAAACCTGGACATTGAAATTTTTTGTAGAACTTTAATTTGGTTCAAACCAAATCTCAGGCCACCTCTTGCAGGTTTGCAAAGTTGGGCAGTATAAGGTTAGCCCACAACATCTCCTCTAGACATTTTGAATGGTACTCATGACAAACAATATAAATACATGTGCTGTATATAGAAGTACCTATGCAATTGTTAGGTAGCATGCAGAGCAAAGTCACACAGCTGTGTTACATTATTATTTTCCCATTCACTCCCACAAAGACATGCCTCCTTCTCTGCAGCTGAACTTTCAGATTCCCCATTTAATGACACAGACCTCCTGATAACAGTAGGCTCCGTGACCAAGACAAAAACTAGGCCTGTGGTGTGGCTATGTCAACACCAGACTCACCAAGAAATGGCAGAAGCACTCATGTACATACAGTAGACTTCTTGTCACTGTGCAAAACTGGGAGTTTTCAATTATTCTCACAAGTAATGGGATTTCCATGAGAATAGTCAGTCTACCTAACAGGGACAGAAAGCATAAGAAGATTTTAAAATCATTCCTCCTATATGAACACACTGAAATGCACTGCTGATTACAAATCCCTAGACAAGACTTTCCACCATGGGGTGGGATCAAATCCATGTTGAGGAGAAGTTAATGGAAATCCCATTACTGGTAAAAGTACTTGTGAACTTGTATTTGTACTTCACAATAAGGGAAACAAAGAGACCTTCCAGGTGAACATTCAAGGCAGCACCACAGGTGACAAGACTTACCAGCCAAAAGATCTCTCTTATGCTACGTACACACATGCGACAACAATCGTTCGTTAAGAACGACGAACGAACTTTTAATTGATGAAAGAACGACCTAAGTAAAGGTAGTTTTAAAATGTGTGTAACGATCTGATCGTTAGAACGAACGTTACATCACAGAAAGCAACTATTGCGCCTGCGCATAAAAATGAGAAGTTCCATGGAGAAATAGTGAAATGCGCATGTCAAGCCTAGTACGAACGATCGTTTCCAACGATGTACTACTTTTGCAAACGATCGTCGTTGGTTTGAATCCGCCGAGACAGAACTTTCTTTTGTAGCGATTTGGCTCGTTCGTCGTTTGCCTTAATAGTCGGTGGTTCGTTTTTTGTAACGATCGTCGTTGGTAAAGATCGGGGAACGATCGTTACAAACGACTATAGTCGCATGTGTGTACGCACCTTTAGTTTGATAAAGCATTCGGACAGCAATGTTGTTTCAAACCGGAGTTATAATTCAACTACTCTGCTGTCCTGCAAATCTCATCTACTGTCAGAGTGGGTTCTGCCAGAAGGAAGAGATTAGTAGAAAGTATTTTAGTAAAAGCTGGAGGATCCTTTGCTGCTAATTCATAAATCAAAAAAAAAAAATAATAATAATCTGCTCAATTCCCCCTACAATGTGTGGCCTTAGCAGCTTTTCTTTCACAGGCTCCTTGGAACTACAGTAGCAGATATTTATCCATTCTCCAGGGAAAAGTAATCTCTAAATATTTGTGTACACCTCTGACGTCATCTAGCATGCTAAACTTCCTTTCTACCACATTTGCCAGTTTTAGTAAAGGAATGGAAAGGGGGGGGAAAAAATAAATAAAAAAAAAAAATAAAAAAGGGAAGAAGGGGATTGGGAGGGCAGTCTGTTCCGTGGGAAAGGACAATACTACCTTAGGAATGTAATTATCAAGGAACTAGGAAAGTGATGAGAACAGATGATGCTTGTATTTATCAAATCTTTCCGGATGAAGTAGCTGCAATAATAAAACGATTAAAAAATTAACAAACTCTCACGATAAGGCTCAAAGGGGATGGGAAAGTGTTGTTTCCAAGTATAAGATACCAAGGAGCAGCTCTACTTCTGTAGCATTTGTCTGGATAGAAAAGAAAAAAAAATGAGAATTGTGTTTTCTATATTGAATATACAGAAGGCCTCTCAAATCCCTAAATTAAAGTAACTAGCTTTCTGGATTGTAGATCGCACTTACTGAAAGACCTCTGAAACTGTAGGACTCTCTGCTCATGTTCCAAGCAGTTATTTTAATATGGATGACCTATAGAGGACAGATCAGCACCCGTAGCAATACGTTTTCTATCTATTGCAAAACCCAGAGCCAAGAATCTTAACATAATAGCAGGATGGAAAACCAGGCCTTCTTGGGCCAAAACAGGATTATTATGTAGGAAAGCAGGAAGCAGGATTATTATGTAACTCGCACCAGATTTCTGATTACTTTCTTGACTTGCCCTATTAGAGATTCAAAGAAGGGAATACAAAGCCTCTCCCCATTCCCCAATCCTGTAATTCCGTTATCACTTCAGGGAGTCCCTGGAGGTCTAGATAAAAAGTGAAGCTCAAGTAAGTGCTCCAAGTAAGCCACCCAATGCCCGCATCATCACTGAGTGATCTTGCAGCGCCCCTTTCATTTAAATTCAGAGCCCCAGTCTGCACGCCTAGAGGCCTCCTGCACACTGCAAGTGATTCCGATTCAGATTCCGCTTTTTAATCAGTTTTTACATCAGATTCAGATTCTGATTTGCAGTGTGCAGGGAGCAAACTGCAAATCAGAATCTGAATCGGATGTAAAAACTGATTAAAAAGCGGAATCTGAATCGGAACCACTTGCAGTGTGCAAGAGGCCTTAGATCGTGCTCCTCTAGATTGGAGCAAGCTGAACATGCGCAGTACGGGGAACTCTCTACTGCGCATGGGAGGAATGCTCCTGGCAATGGGAACATGATCAAGGATGCGCACAGCCGAAGGAGGGGTGATGCAGGGGACTGGAGTACGGCTGAACGATAAATCAAAATTAAACCAAAATCGCCAAGATCACGATTTTGGAATTGTTAAAACGGCAATTTCCGCAATGACGTCATTTCCTCATGAGGGAAGTTTGAAGAAGCGGCATCAAACTTCCAAGTACCGGCACGTCTGGCCCGAGGATCTGCAGTGTTGGACATACCTTCCGACACGAGTCCAACGCTGTCCATCCTCTCTTGCCATCTGCCGTTTTTTGTGCACAGCATACTTCCTGGTTCCTGTAGGTCATACGACATACATAAAGTATGCCGTGCATGGCATTGCTGGACTTGTGCTGGAAGGTATGTCCAGTACTGCCGCAGCTCGGGGGACAGAGGGGGCACAGAGAGACACAGAGCAGTCACAGAGAGACACAAAGCGGGGAGAGGGAGAGAGACACAAGGATAAAGACACAGAGAGGGCACAGAAAAAGACCCAGATTGGGCACAGAGAAACACAAAGGGGACACAGAGAGAAAGCGGGGACTAGAGAGATTAATTATAAAAAGGAAAAGTCTATTTACTAAGTATGCTTGAAGTGACCATACTTTTATCAATTCTTTCCTGAGGATTTCTGGCAGGATTTGATCACTGATCATATCTGCTACAAACTGATGCCCCAACCTGCTGGCCCGATCAATAGATCGATTTTCATCCAACATCAGTTGATCGCACTAGACAGAAGATACTGTAGATCGCAGGAGTGTCATTAGTGGCAGCCGATCTGCATCCCGTAACACTGAAATGCATCAATCGGTGAAACACAGCGGCAGTCAATAGATTTCTTATAGAATAGAAATTTATTCGAAATCTAGGTCTAGCGTATGGAAGGATTTGATCCCTCTGTGGTCAGATTTGATCAGAAAGGGAACGATTTTTTGGCCACATCTGGCCACCTTTACAAAACGTGGTTATTTTTCTAAGGGCATCTATGTAAAAATAGTTTAAAATTCTAAATCCTATCCATTCAAATACATTAGTCAGCATACCTTTCAGGTCAGATTTTGTTTGCACTAAACACCAGACGTTTTGCACAGTACAGTAGCACACTTTGTCCAGCATATGAGTCTCAGCGATGTTGTAAAAACCTCTAGCGCCATTAGCTTAGTTTTGCCTCGTAAGATGTTTTATTTCAGTTCTCCAGAGTTTAGTGGGAGATTTAAAGCTGCTTGGGATGTGCCAAATAAACTCTGTCTGTGGGATTGTGTAAATTCATCTGGCAGTGTGTCCGAGCCCACCATCTGGAGAAGATTTTCCAGAGAGCGTGAATGAAGCAGAGACTCCAACTGAACAGGACAAACAGCCCTTGGTCCCCCTGGGACCTTAATACGTGTCACTCAGGACAAACCTCTGCAAAAATCAGCATACCATCCAAGTTTCCAGACTGCACAAGCAGTCACCTGAGTCTGAAGAACTAATACATTCATCATGGAAGGCAGGCAAGCATAGAGAACATGAAAACATAGGTTAAACTAAGAGATGCCACAGAGGCCAGAATGAGCGTACCACCAATTGCCTCAATGATCCTTTCAGCAGCATCAAGATATACACCCGCAGAGACACAAACTAGTGACAGAGAGCAAATCCTGATTAGTCCAGCTCAAGCCTTGACTAATATGGAAGATTTTAAATAATTTGCTAAAAATTTAGTGTACTCAAACTCATTTACATAACACTTTACTGTTAGGCAAATCAGTTTCATGAGAAAACATTAAAAGTGAAAATAAGCGGAAGAGATAGATACAGTTGTCTATCGGGGCTGGTGAGTGGGAGTTGGAGCAATTTTTGGGTACCTGGAGTCGGGAATTAAAAAAAAATAAATAAAATGCACCAGCTCATAATGAATGTAAACTGTAATTAACCAGCTGAGCGGTCTGGACGAGCTCAGCTCGTCCAACACCGCCAGCGGCTGCCGCTCAGGCCCTGCTGGGCCGATTTTAATGAAATAAAAAGCAGCACACGCAGCCGGCACTTTGCCAGCCGCGTGTGCTGCCTGATCGCCGCCGCTCTGCGGCGATTCGCCGCGAGCAGCGGCGAAAGAGGGTCCCCCCAGCCGCCTGAGCCCAGCGTAGCCGGAACAAAAAGTTCCGGCCAGCGCTAAGGGCTGGATCGGAGGCGGCTGACGTCACGACGTCGGCTGACGTCGATGACGTCACTCCGCTCGTCGCTATGGCGACGATATAAGCAAAACAAGGAAGGCCGCTCATTGCGGCCTTCCTTGTTTATTCTGGGCGCCGGAGGCGATCGGAAGATCGCCTCCGGAGCGCCCTCTAGTGGGCTTTCATGCAGCCAACTTTCAGTTGGCTGCATGAAATAGTTTTTTTTTTTATTTAAAAAAAACCCTCCCGCAGCCACCCTGGCGATTTAATCAGAACGCCAGGGTGGTTAAAAGAGATAATATGATAAAATGTTCTATTTATTAGATAAAAGTCATTATAAGTAACATATATACACAGTAATAACTGCTTAGTCCACAAAAATAAGAAAAAAAACCAAACATTCAAAAAAAGAAGTTCTATGTGCTGCTGCAATAAAGCAGTCACCAGATTTCTAAAATCAGATATACATATGTGATTGTGACTGTATACCTGATGTGTACAAGGAATCTTTTATATTCAGTATAGGCAGTGCCCGACTTAAGAATGACCCGTCGATACGAACGGCATGGATTTTGTATTTCCATAGAAACAAGTCAAAAAAATATTTTTAATTAAAATTGGACTTGTAGTTGGAGATAATCGATTTCACTTATCTGGGGCTTCCCCAAGCCCCCAGCAGCCGCCCTTCCCCGTGCTGGTCCTGCCCGAGCCGCCGGTCGCCCGCTAGTTTAGGATTCACCGCCGGGACACTGCACCTGCGTGGCTCTGGCCACGCGTATCCTTTCTTCGCATTCCCCGCTATTGCAGAGGGAAACGCGAAGAAAGGATGCGCTCGGCAGGGCTGCGCTGGCCTTGACTTACAAGTCGAAGTACGGGACGGAGCGGCGGCGGGAGAACGGCGGTTCAGGCAGGACAGGATGGCTGCTGGGGGCTTGGAGAATCCCCAGGTAAGTGAAATACTGTGCTTAAAATGTTTTTACAGTTCCGCTTTAAAGGGAAAAAAAAAAAAATCTATGAAAATGTCACTATCTCATTGGCAGTAGACAAGACAAATAACTTTTATATTGCGATTTTCTCCTGGCGGACTCAAAGCGGCAGAGCTGAAGCCACTAGGACGCGCTCTATAGGCAGTAGCAGTGTTAGGGAGACTTGCCTGAGGTCTCCTACTGAATAGGTGCTGGCTTACTGAACAGGCAGAGCCGAGATTCGAACCCTGGTCTCCTGTGTCAGAGCCCTTAACCAGTACACCATCCAGCCACAGTATTGAGCTTCCATACAGAATAAGGTTTAATTTCCATCTGATGCTGCGGGCAGTGTAGGCAGCATCCATAACGTACGGCATTGCTATGCAATTTTCCCATTCTCATGCACGGAATTCGCATCCTAAACGCGCCAAAATGCATGCAACCATGCATGGATGGAAACTTCAGACTTATATCTGGCCCTGTCTTCACAGCCCTAAGGGCTCGTTTCCACTCGAGCGAATCTGCATGCGTTCCCTGCATGCAGATTCGCTCAACCAATACAAGTGGATGGCGCTGTTTCCACTTGTCAGGAATTCTGTGCGGCTCGCTATGCAGAAAAAATCTGCACAGCAGAGCCGTCAGAATCCGCACGCCGCACACGAATCGTCGGTAATGTAACTAAATAGGAAAACCACAAGCTCTTTAGTCTTGCGGTTTTCCCGGCGTTTCCGTCTAAAAATGCATGTCAATTCTTGCCGGTATTGACATGGTTAAAAATCGGGTCGTTAAAACCGCAGGCGATTCCGCGTGAAAATCCGCATGGAAACGTCAACGAATCCGCAACCGCATGCGGATTCGTTGACGCGAGCAAATCGCGCCGCTCAAGTGGAAACGTACCCTAACACAGATCACACACCGATACCCCCGATGATACTACGTCTGATGTCCCTGCGGTCCGCATGTCTTCCATTTGCTAAATATGGCTAGTATCACATAGATGGAAGCAAGGCCTTTGTATGACCTGTTGAACTTCCCCTTCTCTTCTCATTTGTTTAATCAACTCAGACTCTTCATGTCCATATGTACTTCTGCACGCCAGATGTGTCTGTCAATAACTGCTTCTTTCAGTTGTTGCATAGGCATGTCCATAGCTTCACATATGCCATCTATCCATCTTAGCCTCTGCCGTCCTTGTTTGCTCTCAATTTTTCCAAGCATTTATGATTTCTCCAAAGAATCCAGCCTTCTCCCAAGCTTTCGTCTAGGTGACATTTTCACATCTCATCAATAAAATGCATTTTAAGCCACCAGTAAGCAAGAAAATTTTCACAGTACTTTTTCACTCACTTTCTGGTACTTTTTCAATTGCAGAGTGCTGAAAAGTTATCTTAAACGCAAGTTAAAAAAAAAAAAAAAAAAAAAAAATCTCCACTAGGAGAAAAAAAAAGCAAAAAAAAAAAAAAAAACACGGTAGGAGAAAAAAAGTGAATTGGATATGGGCTGAGGTGTCCAAAGTATTTAAGTTTTACTAGTTGTATCAACCCTTCTATTGAGCATTCTGGTTTCATTTCTTTGACTGGTTAGATCTTCGGGCAGTCCAGGGAACTTAATAGCATTATCCAAACCCACAATTCAAAAAGCATCAATTTTTCTATGCGTGACCTTATTTATAGGCAATTTTTCACAGCCATATGTGACTACTGGGAAGGAAGGCAAGTTTTAAATAATGCACATTGCTTGGTTGTCATGATGATCCTCTGTCTATAATACTTTAAGCCATAGACCCTGAACAAGCATGCAGGTAAGATGTATAAAGGCACGTACACACGCCATACTGTAGCAGACGACTGGTCCGTCAGACCCTCCTGCTGGGCTGACGTTCTGCCGACAGTAGCACGTGTGTACGCGCTGTCGACAGACTGTTAAGACGGTTTCTGACAGATCTGCTCATCCGTGTACGCGCCTTATGACAAAAATTGACACAATTAGCTGCAGGTTTGTTTCAGGTGTGTGATTTAGGGCTCGTTCCCACTATCGCGAATCTGCATGCGTCCAACGCATGCAGATCCGCACATGTAATGCAAGTGGATGGGCCTGTTTCCACTGTAGCGTTGTTGAGGTGCGTTTTTTTCAGCGGTAAAAAAACGCACAAAAGAGCCAACGATTTCGCCTGCGTCGGGAATCCGTGCGAATCGCCGCTAATGTATTTAATAGTAAAAACGCATGCGTTTTTACCCGCGATTTCGCACCTTTTTTTATTTTATTTTGCCCTGGCAGTGTCATGGTTAATTTCGCATGGCACCCTGCCATGCGAAATCGCATGCGAAATCGCGGGTAAAAACGCATGCGGAAACGCATCCGCATGCGTTTTTACAAGCGTCGGAATGCGGCCGAAATCGCGTCGCAACAGTGGGAACGAGCCCTGAGACCTTACTGACCAGAAAGCTCAGCAGCACTGGCAGGCAACTAGTGTTTATAAAGAAATAAATATGGCAGCTTCCATAGGTCTTACACCTTGGGTTTCTTTTAAGCACAGCAGAGCCCACAATGAGCCTAAGAAGTTGGCCTTCACTACCTAATAATGTCAGCAATTTGTGCTGGTTGGTTGAGACTGCTAATTAGAGGAGTTCCAGAAACCTTTTGACTCTGTACTTTAAATCATAACTAAACTGAAATATAGAATGTAGCCTAGCATAAAGCAAATTTATGGAGCAACAAATGTTCAAATGCATACATTTTAAAATAACAGCTTTAAAACATAGAAGTTAATCTGCTACCCAAGCTTGATAACACTATTTATTTCCTTTTAAGCAGGACAGCCAGGCAATTAAAGAAATACCGATTGCCTTGCTGTCTTGCTGCTCCTCTGCCTTTAATACTTTTGGCCATAGCCCTGAACAAGCATGCAGCAGATCAGGTGTATCTAACATTATTGATAGAACTGACAAAATTTGCTGCACGCTTGTTTCTGGTGGTGTTCAAACTCATGAGACTTGTGTATATAAATACAGCACTGTAAGTGATGTAGAAAAAGTCACTCCACCAGTAAGATATTCACTGATTAGGAAGGGCAGGTTCAAAACTACTGGTAGTACATAACATATTTCACACTGTTGACCACTAGGTATGGTCAATGAGATGCAAATAATCCCAAGTTGATCCAAATAATTATGTCAAAAAAAATAAAAAAAATTTTTTTTATGCAGCTTGAAAATGGACCAATCAGTCATATCTGACTGGACTATTATGGAGGGGAGGTCCAACATGACCCAAGTGAGGGTTGCAACTGTCTGATAACTAAAAGAATTTTTAGCAGGAAAAAAAAATCAATCAATAATAATAATAATAATAATACCACCAAGAAACATTCTACAAGCTAGGCTGCTTTCTTTGACAGTTTTATTGCTTCTGAAACCAGGGCTGTCGAGTCTGTATAAAAAAAAAAAAAAAGAAAAAAAAAAAAAATACTGACTCCAACTCAGACTCCAGGTACACAAAATGGCTCAGACTCCTCGACTCCGACTCCTTAGTCTAATTCTTACCAGGGTTGTGGCTTTGGTACGTACACACACACACACACAAAACCAAAAAAAAAAAAAAAAAAAAATCCCGACTCAGACTCCTCAGTTTATGAAACCACGACTCGGGCTCCAGGTACCTAAAATTGCGCCGACTCCAACTCCACAGCCTTGTCTGAAACACTCCACTTTCCTCTTGACTTCTAAGTATAGACTTCTCTTGACCCTTGTATAAATAAAAATTCAAGTATAAGCATACATATGCATCGTCAACTTAAAGAGGACCTTCAGCCTAAACAAACATACTGTCATTAAGTTACATTAGTTATGTTAATTAAAATAGATAGGTAATATAATCTCTTACCCACCATGTTTTAAAAGAACAGGCAAATGTTTGTGATGTAATGAGGCAGCCATCTTTTTGGTTGAAAGGAGGCGACAGGGAGCATGAGGCACAGTTCCAACTGTCCTGTATCCTGACCACTCCTCCCAGTTGCTAGGCAACAAAATCATCATCAGAAATCCCATCATGCTTTGCACAGTATCAGGGGGAAAATGCCTGGACAGTTTCTTTGATGGGGCGGAGCTTAGATTCTGTACAGCCAAAAATTAGGCTTGGATAAGAAAAAACAAAGCTCTGATGCTGTGAAACTATTAAGGAAACACCAAGCCTTTTCAGTGCGCTGAGTAGATTTTTAGTCTAGAGGTTCACTTTAAACGTAACTGCAGGGCAGCACAATGTGAAAGTCCGCTGAGCAGGACAGCACACTACCATAAAGCAACTCGCTGATGAAATGAACCAAAGGGCTTCCAGGTGCCTAAGCTTGGTGGAACGATCCAAAAGACTGTGGCGCTTACTGGTCCATTCATAGACATGAATACAAGGCTGTGCACACGGGGTTATTTCTGGGGTGAAGAAAGAGGCAGGAGTCCATAGACTAGGCTGGCATTTGGCTTATTTGTGGGGAACAGCAATAAAAAAAAAAAAATAAAAAAAATAAAAAATAATGTATTTTGCAGTGATTCTCTACTCTCCTATAGCTACCCACAAACATAAGGTGAACATGTTTGAACCTATTTGATGGTAAACGAAAAAAAAAAAAATCAGAAATTGACACATTTCTAGGCACATTTTTAAAAGGTGAACATTCCAGCGGGAAGCCCTGTTATAGTCAATATCTGAATTTTTTTCTTCATTTTGAAAAAGGTTCCCATATTTCTGACTTTTTAGGTTGATGGAAAGTTTCCACAGAAGCCTTATGTGAAATAAATAGCTTCAACTACCTTGGCGAGGAAATCCAAAGATGGCAATCTGTGCAATCATTGCCATTAGGAGGAAAACAGGCAGAGTGTCTTCAATGTGCCCGCATTGTCAAAAGTGAAACTCTCCCCTACTCCATACATTCATTACCCACACCACTGCGCAGTCACATGACAACCTCAACAAACAGAGCACATCTGGAGCCGCATTCCTTCTCTAGACAACACATTCTGCTGTGCTGCTGTTAAAGAAATACTGCAAAATATACTACATTCCCAAAACGCACTTGGCTGTTATCAGGGGACAACTATCAGGCCTCATTCACACCTAAAAACAAAAAAACGCAAATGTTTGTGCGCTTTATTTCCCCTCCCAGCACTCCATTGCGCTCGTCTATTTTTTTTTTTTAATTTTGTTTCCCCTCTATCCCAATTTGAGATGTGTTGCTGGCACCAAACTCAATATGAAGGTATGCTCACAAAAACAATACAAATTGTCTGGCGCTTCCCAAAAGACAGTCCACACCGCTCAAGTAGGTCACACAAATTATGGAGCTGCTCTCCTTTAGGGGTGTGTCAAGCAGAAGTAATCTAAAAAAGATAAGTGGCGCGCTCCATAGTGTAAAACCAAACAAAAAGTTAATAAGCGCAAGTAAGTTTCTACTTACAAGATAGAAGTAAAAATGACGCATGTAGTACAATCAGGAGACACGTCTTCCATTCAGCAGCGTGGGCACCGCCAGGCTGTGGCCAGCAGTGAAGCGTCCGTTCGTGTGGAAAGTCCTCTCGCTACCGGGGGGAGTGGTCTCCGTCTAAACGTGCCTGTAGCGTGATGAGGCGTTTCGGCATCCCTGCCTTTGTCAGATCACGCCGTAGCCGGTTTTACACTATGGAGCGCTCCACTTATCTTTTTTAGATTACTTCTGCTCAATATGAAGGTATATTTATGATGCACAAATTCCTCAGTTTCAGCATCTGATATGTTGTAGTTGTACCATCTACATGCAAAACTGGGTTCTAAATGATTTGCAAAGTAAGCCCCCCCCTTTTTTTTTATTTGAGATAACGATGCAAGCCATAGTAGCAAACATGCGTTATCAGATGTACCCATAGTGAATTACGCTCTCACTAAATGCTACTGCCATAGTGACTCTGTAGCTGTACTTAGAATACACACAAATATATGGATAGAATCTCAGATGTCAGATGCTAAAACAGAAGCTGGAATTGGACTCACTGTGCTCACAACAGTGCCAGGAGCCAATCAGCCAAATACCAGCGACATGATTGCTGTGATTACCAAACACAACAATCCTGTTAAAAGTAACAGCAAAAAAAAAAAAAAAAAAAAAAAAAAAAAAAAAAAAAAACTTTAATAGTGTTTCCACTGTAACCAGCCGCTTCTCATCATAGCACAATGAGGAAATGCATTATTTTTGCAAAAACAAAAAGGATTTGTCTTCAAGTGATTTAGATCAGAAGCTCTACCCCAAAACATTATCTCCTCAAGTGGTTTATGTGACCAGTGATGGGGACAAACTCTAAGGCCCAGTGCACACCAAAACCCGCTAGCAGATCCGCAAAATGCTAGCAGATTTTGAAACGCTTTTTCTTATTTTTCTGCAGCGTTTCAGCTAGCGTTTTGCGGTTTTGTGTAGCGGTTTTGGTATAGTAGATTTCATGTATTGTTACAGTAAAGCTGTTACTGAACAGCTACTGTAACAAAAAACGCCTGGCAAACCGCTCTGAAGTGCCGTTTTTCAGAGCGGTTTGCGTTTTTCCTATACTTAACATTGAGGCAGAAACGCATCCGCAATCCAAAATCTGCAGCAGCCCGGGAGTATGCGTTTCTGCAAAACGCCTCCCGCTCTGGTGTGCACCAGCCCATTGAAATACATTACCCTAGCGGATCCGCACCCGCAAGCCGATCGCAAACAGCAGCGGAAACGCTCCGGTGTGCACTAGGCCTTATAGATTCTTTTCTGATTATTGAACTTGTACATGGAAGATGCTGACCAGGAAATCTAAACATAGGCCTAGTGCACACCAGAGCGGTTCTGCTGCGGTTTGCGATCCACTTGCGGGTGCGGATCCGCTAGGGTAATGTATTTCAATGGGCTGGTGCACACCAGAGCGGGAGGCGTTTTGCAGAAACGCATACTCCCGGGCTGCTGCAGATTTTGGATTGCGGATGCGTTTCTGCCTCAATGTTAAGTATAGGGGAAAAAAAACGCAAACCGCTCTGAAAAACGGCACTTCAGAGCGGTTTGCCAGGCGGTTTTTGTTACAGTAGCTGTAGCTGTTCAGTAACAGCTTTACTGTAACAATACATGAAATCTACTACACCAAAAACGCTTCACAAAACCGCAAAATGCTAGCTGAAACGATACAGAAAAAGAAAAAAAGTTTCAAAATCTGCTAGCATTTTGCGGATCTGCTAGCAGTTTTTGGTGTGCACCAGGCCATAGAGAGCAAAACAGAGAACAGAGCAAGCCTATGAATTGTGAAGAGGAAAGGGACTTCTCCTACCAGTCAAACATAAATTGTATTGCTTTGCTGGAAAGAAAGTACATACAAAATAGTTCAGGAATCTCTTTGAGAACCAGTAATGAGCACTGTAAAGACACGCTACTAGGCCCACAGCTAGACAGTGTGTTCTGTTCTATGGGAAGATAAAAGGGGAAAAAACACGCAAGCAGCACCAAGCTGCAAAATAAAATAAAATGATGAAGTTACCACAACAATAGACGACAGACGTGACTAATCCCAGATGGCTAGTGGGTGGCCAGAGATGTCGGGGGACATGTAATGTAATTAACATGCCGGGAAATTCGGATGCAGGGTAAAGCCGAAAAATGGCAGACCCTGCTATTGCAAAAGTCCTGGCAGCGTTAATTACTATTCCCCCTTCAGGCCGCCGTGGACTCCGGGAAATTATATAATTTGGCTGCCAGCTACTGCTGGCAGCTGAATTAACAGAGTACTGCTATGGCTGTAATTCACATTGCAGCCTATGGCGGCGCATAAAGCACCCACATTTCCTGCACCGTTCTTACCTGTCTCATGGAGACACCTCCATATACTCTATACTAGATTTTCCTCAGCAAAAAGGTCCTCACAAAGCAGAAGAATCCAATATTTTTCTGTTGGACATCAAATCCACACATGAAAAAAATCCAGAGCAGTAGTTAGTATGTCAGTGTAATATCTCTTCCTAAAATACTTGTCATGCATAATAAAAAAATAATTACAATGATTTATATAGAGCTGTCATCTTCCACAGCTATGTTACCGAGCATAAAGTCTTGCCACTAACTGCCCCTCAGACCATGCCAATATGTCCATTGTAGCTAGTCATAGGGTTTGACAAGGATTGTTTTTCTTACTCTTCCGGATGTAGCTCACATAAAGAAGGAATGATGGGACTAATTCAAAGCCACTATGTGCAAAACAAACTTTTTGCTTGGAATTTTGCTCAAAAAACAAAACAAAAACAAAACTGGTAATTCTTATGAAGGAACTATACGCACACAAAAAAAAAAAAAAATTATAATATATATATATATATATATATATATATATATATATATATATATATATATATATATATATATATATATATAGAAAATGCAATTGCACATGACAGAAAACGCGATCTTTCTCGCACTGACAAGTGTGCACCCAGCCTCAGTAATCTAAGTCACATTAGACAGCACAGAGGAGGTGGGCAGGATCTAAAAGACTTGCCTTTTTCCACTCCCAGCTCCTCCCAGACTTCACATGTGAGTGATGACAGTATTTAGGTAGAAGTACAGTCCAAAGAGCAATCTAGCCAAGCTGCATCTGACATTCACACAGCAAGCCAGTTTACAAAAAAATAAAAGCCCTCAAACATCTTTAAAGCGGGATTGTCAGCCACAAAACTAAATCCCATTTACCCACTGCGCTGTTTATTATGCAGCCTGCACCCTGACCCTGCATTGCAAGCATTCCAAACTTATCAGGAAGGTTTCTGCTGTAATAAATCTTATCTCAGTCAGCTTGGCTCTATTTGGTACATGGCCTACAAGAAGGAAGCTTGTCATCACCCCTCCCACATTCCTGCTCCTCCCTTACTGGCTGAATGCAGTTCAGTGTGACACAAGGCCGAGAAGGGAGAAGCTGCTGAAACATGCCATGCTGCGCTCACATGTGTTTACAAGGCAAGCTAGATATGACAGTGCAGTTTCTAGGAGAAAAATAAGGGAGGAAATAACATCAGGAGTGGCTTCAGTCAGAAGAAGTAAAAATGGAAAATGCCAGGAACAGTTTTCTCTTTATTTACTATATAAAATTCACTGAAATCAAAACCATGAATAGTACAATACATAGGCTATGTAAGCAAAACAAGTATTTATCTACCAACATATCTGTTTTTTTCCGTGGGATAGTATGGCTGTCCCTGCTGCTTTAAGGTGTTAAAACATTCCAAGATTCCAGGTAAAGATATATCACCTTATAACTTGTTAAGAGTAATGTCACCTATCAGCTAAAATTCCTTCATGGTGTTCCAATAGCCAGCAGCAGCCCAGCTGAAAGACAGAGAGTTCTGTGGGCAGAGCTGCCGCTTTACCCAATGCCAGCCTGCTGATGCTACTACTTTAGGCCAGGGAACACACTGAGCTGCCACTGTTGCCGATATAGAGGCTTCTGAACAGACATATACGGTACAAGCTGGTTTCAAATCTCTAACTATGGAGCTTACACGTAGACAAACAGGCTCTGCCACTGAATTCCTACACAGGTCCAGGGAAAACATCTGTGCTGCGAGGTTTATATGAAAATGCTGAAACAGTTAAAATAGCAACCTGGGGAAAAAAATTGTTTAAATCAAAAAGTGATGTCTACTGAACAGTCTCACATAAAGATACTTACTGAGGAATGCATTTTAGGTGCTTGCCAAAACACACTTCAGATTAGAATACTTGAGAACTGACAGCATAGATATACAGGCCTCAGCAATTGCAACTGCATCCATCAATGCTAATAGCATGCGACATACAAATAGTCATCCGTGTTCTGGCAAACATTTACAACAACATAATAACACCCATAACATTCATTAATGTCTCCCAACAGAAGACCGCACCAAATGATACACTCAACAAAATATCCCTCTACACTTAATCTAAGATAAAATTTAACTTTTATTAATACCCGTATTTCGCGCCGTATAAGACGCTCCGGAATATAAGACGCACCCAGGTTTAGAGGGCAAGAAACAGGGAAAAAAAATATAAACTAAACCTGGTGCGTCCATATTTCAGGAGCATCTTGTACATGTCCTCCCCCAAATGGTGTCCTCCTGTGTACCTCATGTGTCCTTATCTCCCCCTGTCTACCCCAAGTGTCCTCTGGTCTCCTACCCTGTGTCCTGTGGACTCCCCCCTGTGCCCTCTGGTCTGCCCCTCTGTGTCCTCTGGTCCCCCCTGTGCCCTCTGGTCTGCACCCTCTGGTCCCCCTGTGCCCTCTGGTCTGCCCCCTCTGTGTCCTCTGGTCCCCTGTGCCCTCTGGTATGCCCCCTCTGGTCCCCCCTGTGCCCTCTGGTCTGCCCCCTCTGTGCCCTCTGGTCTGCCCCGTGTCCTCTGGTATGCCCCCTCTGGTCCCCCCTGTGCCCTCTGGTCTGCCCCCTCTGTGCCCTCTGGTCTGCCCCGTGTCCTCTGGTATGCCCCCTCTGGTCCCCCCTGTGCCCTCTGGTCTGCCCCCTCTGTGTCCTCTGGTCTGCCCCCTCTGTGCCCTCTGGTCTGCCCCGTGTCCTCTGGTCTGCACCCTCTGGTCCCCCTGTGCCCTCTGGTCTGCCCCCTCTGTGTCCTCTGGTCCCCTGTGCCCTCTGGTATGCCCCCTCTGGTCCCCCCTGTGCCCTCTGGTCTGCCCCCTCTGGTCTGCCCCTGTGCCCTCTGGTATGCCCCCTCTGGTCCCCCCTGTGCCCTCTGGTCTGCCCCCTCTGTGCCCTCTGGTCTGCCCCGTGTCCTCTGGTATGCCCCCTCTGGTCCCCCCTGTGCCCTCTGGTCTGCCCCCTCTGTGTCCTCTGGTCTGCCCCCTCTGTGTCCTCTGGTCTGCCCCCTCTGTGTCCTCTGGTCTGCCCCCCCCATGTTTCCCCCTGTGCCTGGCTCCCCGCTATGTGTTTATCCTACCACGCGCTTACATGTCTAAGCCCCGCTTACATCGCCGGGTCCCCCCTGTGTATGCAGCGGCAGCGGGCAGTAGCTTACCTCCTCCATCTTGCCCGCGGCGATTGAAGACATCCGGCTCCTGTGGGCGGCTTCCTCTAGTGCCGGCTTCTAATGACGCGTCATCGATGACGCGTCATTAGAAGCCGGCAGTAGAGGAAGCCGCCCACAGGAGCCGGATGTCTTCAATCGCCGCGGGCAAGATGGAGGAGGTAAGCTACTGCCCGCTGCCGCTGCATACACAGGGGGGACCCGGCGATGTAAGCGGGGGCTTAGACATGTAAGCTGGGGGCGGATGGAGGATAGACACATAGTGGGGAGCCAGGCACAGGGGGAAATAGGCAGGGAATCCCCGACATAGCGGCGGTTCGTATCGGCGGGCGTTCGGAAGTCAGGGATTCCCTGCCTTTGCCGTATAAGACGCAGGGACTTTTTCACCCCATTTTTTGGGGAGAAAAAGTGCGTCTTATACGGCGAAAAGCAGGGCTGTGGAGTCGGAGTCGGAGTCGTGCAATTTTGGGTGCCTGGAGTCGGAGTCGGGAAAAAATGCACCGACTCCGACTCCTAATGAATTTAAACTGTAATTAAAATAGAAAATATGATAAAATGTTCTATTTCTCAGACAATAGTCATTAAAAATAATGTATATATACAGTATATATACAGTAATAGCTGTGCTTAGTCCACAAAAATGAAATAAACCAATCAAAATTAGTTACTTGTGCTGCTTCAATAAAGCAGTCCCCGTATTTTTAAGGTCAGATATACATATCTGATTGTGACTGTATATATGATGTGTACACAGGAATCTCTTATATATACTAAATAACATCTATGCTGTAAGAATAAAGCCTGATGTGTAGCTGTGTCACTAATAGAGATGGTCAACGAGATGGAAATAATTCTGCATTGATGCTGATTTATGCAAATGTATGCACTCCCTTTGCTGATGAAATCAAATAATTTGATATGTTGTTAAAATTTGGTTTGGTGACTACAAATTAAAGGGTACCTGAGACGGATGAAAAGTAAAGTTTTATACATACCTGGGGCTTCCTCCAGCCCTCTTCAGGCTAATCAGTCCCTCGCTGTCCTTCACCACCCGGATCTTCTGCTATGAGTCCTGGTAATTCAGCCAGTCAGCGCTGTCCGGCCGCATGCCGCTCCCACAGCCAGGAACATTCTGCACCTGCGCAATAGTGCTGCACAGGTGTAGTATGCTCCTGGCGGCGGAGTGTGTGCATGCGCACTACGCCTGACTGGCTCAAGTACCTGGACTCATAGCAGAAGATCCAGGTGGCGGAGGAGGACAACGAGGGACTGATTATCCTGAAGGGGGCTGGAGGAAGCCCCAGGTATGTATAAAACTTTAATTTCATCTGTCTCAGGTTTACTTTGTTACACAGTAGTACTATACTCTACATATGCACTCCCCACAGAGCTGCAGGGAATCCACTGAGAATGCTGTGCACATTGAACACAGAGGTGTTGTCTGTTACAATCTCCTCATTCCCCTGCAGAGTACCTGCACATCATTCTTACATGTACCCACACTTACATTGCCTAGGGCCTGATAGATGTTCTTTGTTCCGGTTTGTACCTTTTACAAGTACTCTTACCAAGGACTAGTTTTAGTCTAAAGGGAATAAATATAGTAGTCTACATATCCTTCTCACTTCAGTTGTCTTGTAAAATTCCTAAGCGTTGGCAGTTAAGAGACAAATTTCATGTTACATACTTTTAATCAACAAAATTGTAATATGCAAATTAGAGGAGTCGGAGTCGTGGAGTCGGAGTCGGTGGAATCCTAAACTAAGGAGTCGGAGTCGGTGGATTTTTGGACCGACTCCACAGCCCTGGCGAAAAGTACGGTAAATTAAAAAAGGTAGTCTGACTGACACTATACATACTCTGAGGTATAGCAGGGCCTACTTCGTCAGTAATAGGAAGGTCACTAAGTAACCCAGGCCCAATGACAATACCGATAAATTATTAAAATCACACAACCCCCACCAAACAACCCGTCATGTTTCACTCCTAAACGAAGCTTTTTCAAAGGGTAAAGTGACAAAGTGCAATTAGTGATAAGGTGCAAAGTTACATAATTATACAAGGATAGAGTATGGCCTATAGGCTCATCATATCATAGCAGCCAAACACATATGGCAGTTTGCTTTCCTTATATACCCTATAAGGGGGTGTGGTTGAAAACCACCTCCCCTAGAACCTACCCCGACACTCCTCCTTGTTGGGCCAGCACTCTATTGGAGCAGAGTAATCACATAATCACATTAATCACATAATCCACCAATGAAACTTTGGATACATATAAAACCATGCGTTTGCAATGACCCCCATAAAAGGATCGTACACTCACACAAAATACATGAGATCGTACCTCCAGATCTGCTAAAAGCATAAGGAGGAACTAGGCAACATTTCTATCATGTTCATGTTTAGGAGACACTAACAAACACTCGCTCCGTGAAGGGAGCACTCTGATTGGTTCAAAGTACATCTCCCCTCTCCTGCGCACCAACCAATTGGCAACGAGTACCTTCGATGATGTATGCGGAAATATTTCCACATAGTACGCAATGAGGCGCATACGTCACATCCTCTATTCGAGAGGCCTCGTATTGCGTACTATGGTAGACGCACGGGGATAAAGCGTTACCATGGTAACACCCCTACATTACACACTACGATGAGGGGCCTACGTCAGCAGCCTCCCCCTAGCGTGCCGCCTAGTATTAACAGCAGCGGCATGGGGATAGGCAGTTACAACGCTACATCATGGTACACAATGAACCCTGCAGAATAAAAAAAAAAAAAACTTTCCATATATAGACACCAATATATCAATATTAGTATAGAAAAATTGGGGGAATAAGATGTATACAAAACACATGATATAAAGCTATTGTTCCACATACAGTACATGTACAAAGGATGGCACTAGAAATTGATAGATCTACCTTGGGTAAGTATGTCAAGAGAAGAACTTTAGGGGGATTACGGACTAACCCTAGATGTTAAAACTGTTAGCAGACTAATGCCAGACCTATGTGCACAGCGACTTGGCAACAAAACTACCTATAGAAAATATATATCATAGGAAGGGTGAGAAGGTGAAGCCTTCATTGAGGCCCTCCGGACTGAGAGTGCCCAACCTGTATATCCACTTGGATTCCAGTAGCCTCAGTTTTTGATCTAGATTTCCTCCTCTAGGTCCCAAATGCCATTCCTGTATTACCCAATATTTGAAGGTCCCAATGTCCCCTCCATATTTATCATTAAAATGGCGGACAACAGAAGTGTTTCTCTTGTGTTTTATGTCGCCCAGATGTTCTAGAATCCTTGTTTTGACTGCCCTCGTGGTTTCTCCAATATACATTAATGGGCAGGAACACTCGATTGCGTAGCCGTAGATGACCCCCTCTGTGTCACAATTATAAAAATCCAACAGGTCATACTTCCGGCCATTTTTAGGTGCAATGAAATCTCTACATTTAGATACATGGGGGCAGGCCTTACATTTGCCACATTTGTGCATACCATTTAGTCTGTGATCTAACCAGGTCTTTCTCTTGTAATTAAATTTCTCTGTGATTCGCAGATTTCTCAGACAGAAAAGAGTGTACCAATGTATTGCCCAGATTTTTTCCCCTTCTATAAGTAATAAGTGGGTTGGGGGGGGTGTCACGGACGGTTGCGGGGCCGCAGGCGCGTCCTGTAACAGCCCGTGAGGAAAAGCGATCGCACTCGATTCTCTGCATTGATTGCGCTTCAAATCGATACAATCTGGGTTGAGTGTGTAGGGGCAGCTGAAGTCTTTTTTTCAGCAGAGAGATAGCACCAGCCCAACTGCTGGATGGCTCTTTTGATATGCTAATGAGCCTGGGCCCAGAGAGTCCCTGGCTTCAAGCTGTGCTGATGGCCCATCCATCAGGTAGAGACCATGACAGAAGCAATCTAGTTGGGAGAAAAGCCAGACCCTCTGGCTCCCTCCCAGCAGGGGAGCTGACACCTAGCTAGCTGCCCCAAACTTCAAAGAGCCTTTGCCTGGGAATGACCTGCTATCAATCCCAGGGGTATCTCATATTCCATAAACTGCTATATGTATCATATTTTCTGTGTTGCCAGGCTGGCAGACCCTCCAAACTAACAGAGCATGCTTGGCCCTATCTGGCGCTGGTTCTGAAGAAATTTCAGACCATTCTGAGGGAAAGACTGCCAGTTAGGCAGTTCGAAAGTGCCCTGCTGATACCACAAGGGTCCCACTCCTCATGTTTGGTATCAGGCTGCTAGGTACATCGAGGCAGACCTGAAAATATTAGTAAATCTGCCCTGACCTGTACGGTTCTGTGAGATAGAGCCCATATATGGTTAAGGTATGATTTCTGGTTCCCAGGACAAGGGGAGGACTCATCTCATGTTCTAAGAGGGTGTGTGGGCCCGCCCTCACTCCCTCCTACTGAATCAGGGGCATAAGAATGGCAGAGGACCCAAACTCAGTGTCCTCCACCCTGAAACATCTTGAACTCATCTGTGCCAGCTTGAGGATATGCTGGCATCCACCTGGTCTGAACTCTGAACTTTGATTGAAACCCAGAACTCTGATTTTTCCCACAAAAAGGACATCTTTCCAGGAACTAAGTATTTTTCTCCCTTCTTTTATTTTTTATACTGGCTATTACTGTTTTAATAATTGTTGATTTTAATAATTGTCTGTTTATATTAATTATTTATATTGCGTGAATAAACGACTTTCTCCAAGTCATTCACTGTCCGCTACTCTGCTTATCAGCACACACAGAACTGATCCCGGGTCTCTGAAGATACGCTACTGTTTGTTTGTTGTTTGCTAGACAGAATACAGTGTGTTTAACCGTTTTATTCGCAGGACTAGTCAGTCAGTAAATCGGGTCCACTGGCCCATACCAGTGGTGGTGGCAGATACCGTGGAATCGTGTGTACGTTGTAATTACCCGTGTCTCACAGGCTCCCTTCTGGGTTGTCTGCGGCTAATTCTTAACGGTTCCTGCGCATTGACTGCGACCAGAGTTCGAACGATCTGTGCGCTGGCACCGTTTAGAAGGCTAAGTGCGGTCAGACCACTAGGGCTCCTGTGACAGGGGGGAATGAAACTCTTCAAATCACGATCCAGTTGAAGAATGGGCCAATGTGTATTGATTATTTTCTTAATAATTGGCGATTGCCTTGTATAGGTGCTTATAATTCTCATCGCACCCGAGTTTGATTGTGTTTTCTCTTTGGGGCGTAACAATTCCGTTCTCTCGGTAGATACCCCCTATTTCTGAATCTTTTCTGTAGATTATTGCATTCCTTATCAAATTCTATCTGATCAGAGCAATTTCTCCGCGCTCTGAGCTGAGGAACTGACCTTTCGGTATTCCTCGTTTCAGGGGCTCAGGATGATGACTCTCCCACGCCAATAAGGAGTTAGTTGCTGTAGGTCTTTGAAAGATGCTCGTATCTAACCCACCAGCATTGTTTTTAACAATATGCACATCCAAAAAAAAAAAAAAAAAAAAAAAAAAAAAAAAATCTACAGAGATAGGACTGATCTCATGGGTAAAGAACATACCGATATTATTATGGTTTAATTCGCCAACAAATTCGAGAAACATGTCCCTGGGGCCGTCCCACAAGATGAACACATCATCTATGAAACGGCCCCAGAATATTATATGTGAGGCATACACTGCCAGATCGTCACCAAATGATACACATTAGCTAATTAACTTTGCCGTAATAAATTAACTCTAAACTAGCCAACTTTTTTTCCCCCTCCTAGAAACTACGGTGAAATGGGAACATGATACAAGTTATGGCACGCAGAAAAGCTAACCTTTCCTTGAAGTCCAGTTCCAGGCACTTATCGTAATAGATCTAATAGCTGAATAAAAAGGGCTTAAAATGTTAATTTTTTGTTTTTAATATAAGACAGCTAAAAATACATTCTCTGATCATGTGATCAGAGTGCAACAGCCTACAGAGACGCGTTTCAGTGTCTGTGTGGAGCTGCTGCTGCACAGATTACATCATCTCCACTATTCACAATGCAGGGGTAAAGGCAAAGACTGAATCTCTGAGAACCAGAGTCGAGAAGTCAGAGTAATTTTGGGCACCTGGATTCAGAGTCTGTGGTTTTAAAAGTACAGTCAGACTGTAGACACACTATGGGCCCATATGCAATTCCCTTTTTCTCCTGAGTTTTCTCCAAGAAGATAATTTTTCATCTTCTAGTTAAAATCGCTTCCCAGCACTTTTCAACTGAAAAAGTACTGAAAAGTAGATGAAAAGTACTATCAAGCATGTTGAGTATTTTCTTGCTTTCTGGTGGCTTAAAAAGGCATTTTATTAATAAGTTTAAAAATATGACCTAGGAGAGAACTCAGGAAAAAAAAAAAAAAAAAAGGAAAAAAAAAAAAAAGGAAAAAAAAAAAAAAAAAAAAAGTTTCACTTACCCGGGGCTTCCCCAAGCCCCCTGCAGCCATCCTGTGCCCTCACTCTCTCTGAGTGTGCTATGGCATTAGTTTAGTTTTCAGCCCACTGGGAGTTGACCCCTGGCCACGCATATTCTTCTCCACCTTGCCGCCATCAAGCACGTCCCGCGCAAGTGTAATACACCTGCGCAGGACGCGCTTGACTGTGGCAAGGTGGAGTAGAATACGCATGGCCGGGGGGCAACTCCCAGTCAGTCGAAAACTAAACTAACATGCAGCGGGGACCGGAGGACACTCGAGTAGAGGCAAGGGCACAGAACGGCTGCAGGGAGCTTGGGGGAAGCCCCGGGTAAGTGAAACTTTTTTTTTGGTGCCAGGGTTAAGGTTCCCTTTAAAAAGGTTGGTCTTGAGGGCTTACTTGAATGCGTTAAAGGAAGGAGCAAGTCTGATAGGCGGTGGAAGGGAGTTCCAGAGGGTGGGAGGGACTCTTGCGAAGAGTTGAGGCGGATGATTTTTTGTACAGACTCCACAGCCCTACTGAGAACACTGAAGCTTACAAGAGTCTGATGCAATTCTCATAACTACCAGTTCTGCACATAGTGTATGATCTGCATGATAACATAAAAGCTCATCGACTTGTGATGCAACGTGGCCAGGAACATTATACTGCACAGCGCACACATTTTACAGCTTGGTTCTATTGTGTTGCGGCCACTGCGGTCTGGGTTATTTTTTTTTTTTTTTTTTCAAAAAATTGTATTGAAAGTTTCAAATTTTTAGATAAACCATTCAAACAGTGCATAAAGGAACAACACCGAAAAAATAAATAAATAAATAAATAAAATTTGCGGTCTGGATTTTAATGCACTGCACATACCGCGAGTCAGGAATGCATACACAAATTTGCATTGTATGAATAAGCCCTAGGTGTTGGCGATTGTAGGCATGCGATTTGTAAATCTGATACAATTAACACTGCACTGCTGGAGAGAAAAATAAATAAATAAATAAAAATTAGCCTGCCCAGTGTGCAAGAATAAAGACGAGAAAAAAAAAAAAAAAAAAAAACCCACGCACCTTATTTGGACAGCTTTTATTTTTTTAAAAATTGTTACATGAAGCCAGAAAACAGCACACGCTGCTCCTGCAGAAGTCCCAGTGGTGTTAATTACCCTTCTCTCCAGGCCACCATGTACTCAGGGGGTAAGGCTAGGTCCACACTAGACACAGTTGCAGGACGGACACTGCAGTCCGGATCCGGGGAAGATTAGGGGAAGTACCCACCGTACTGCAAACTGATGAAAGTGCATCAGTTTTGCATCAGTTTCCGTTCAGGTTTTTCCCTGACAGAAAACGTCTCTATCATTAGGAAGGAGTGGTAGGATTTTTTGGGCCAATCATAAAGCTCAGGCTATCCGTTTTAACATCAGTTTTTTGCCTGTGGAGCTGGAGATGCGTTTTCTCATTGCTTTCACTACCCCTGCGTGTATCCGTGGTCCTGATCCGTTGCGTGAAAATGCAGCAGATCCGGACCTTCCATTCAGGTTTTGAAAACGGGTCCCCGCAAACGCAGACAGATCCGTTTTTTACTTGGGTGAGGCTGGCTGCTACTTTGAACATTAGTATCCGGGACTCCGTTTTTCATCAGGTTTGAAAAACGCAGCCACGGATACGTTTCCGGACCTAGTGTGGACCAGCTCTAAGACATAATTCGGCTGCCAGCTATTGCTGGTGGTCAAACTACACGGTTTTTAAAGTAATTTTGATGCTGTGTTTAGATGGTGCCCAAATTACTGTTTGAGCGCCGCTACAACCGTAATTCATATTACGGCCTATGGCAGCACATGGCATACCCAAATTTCCCTGCGCCATTTTACAGCAGTTGGAAAATTGTATACAAAGAATTTACTGTATTTGGGTGCACCCAAACACCAATACTAGAGGAAGACGCAACTGTTACTTCAGACAGGTGTCCTACTACTATTTCCCATTAGGTTTATAAGCTGCGTGTGGAAGGAATTGGATCCCTTTCTGTTCAGATTCCAGTCGGAAGCAGATTGATCATTTTCCCATGTCTGGCAGTAGTTGGATAGTGTACTGGTTAAGGGCTCTGCCTTTGGCATGGAAGACCAGGGTTCAAATCCTGGCTAGGATCAGTACCTAATCAGTAAGGAGTTCAAGGCAAGACTTCCTAACACTGCAGGGTAGCCTCTTGCGCGCGTCCCAGTGTCTGCAGCTCGTGAGCGCTTCGAGTCCAACAGGAGAAAAGCACTGTACAAATGTTAGCATTTTTATTATAATAATCTAGAAGTTTGTGGCTACCATAAAATTTAAGTGTGGGAAAAATCACTTCAGGTTTAAGATTTACCCAAGAGGGTAGCCTCTGGATAGCAAGGCTGTGGAGTCGGAGTCAAAGAGTCGTAGTCGGAGAAATTTTGGGTACCCGGAGTCAGAATTGGAGTCGGTAGTTTCATAAACTGAGGAGGCGGAGGTGGGAGTTTGAGTCTGGTGCTTTTTGTACCAAATCCACAGCCCTGGTAAGTATTAGACTAAGGAGTCAGAGTCGAGGAGCCATTTTGGGTACCTGGAGTCGGAGGTTTCATAAACTGAGGAGTTGGATGTTTTTTGTACCAACTCCACAGCCCTGCTGGATAGTATAGAACCTTCCTGTTTCTCCATCTGGCTCGTCCTTGAAGCAGCATCCCCAGTTGTAGCTATTGGAACTGCTTGGTTGAACATCTGTTTGTAACCTCTTGGGCAACCTTCAGAACTACTCACATCCTTGAGTGGTTCCGAGGACAAGGGCATCTGTACTGTATACCCCGCTCATCTTCAGAAGTATTCCGGGATGCAAGTATGGCTGCCAGAGGTGTGCCAAAGATGAAGCTGCTCGCAAAACTTCAACGGTAGATGGCGCAGTATTGACAGAATGGACGGAGGGCCTGGAAGGCTCTATCTATGGTATCCAGAGCCTTCCCTCCACATAGGTATGTATCAAGCACATACTGACAAAAGAGCAAAGCCTCTAGATACTGTAGTTGCTTCTCGTGTCCTTGCCGCTGCTCACCAGGGCCCTCTGGAAGATTCAGGCCACACTACTCTTTCTGCACGAGCACGACCGTGCTGCACCCCCGTAAGCAAGGTCACTGCGCAGTAAGCTGATACCACTCGTGCACAAGCGCAATAGCCGCTTGCGCACAAGTGCCTGCAGCGTACTGCGCAGTCGCAGTACGAAAGTCCTCATTCCTAAAGAGGAGCACAGCCCTAATCTTCAAATTTCTTCAGGGATCCAGGAGCTGGAGGATGGCAAGAGGAGTCTTTACAGCAGCCTTTCTCAACCTTTTTACCCTAGAGCAGGGGTCTCAAACTCAATTTACCTGGGGGCCGCAGGAGGCTAAGTCAGGATGAGGCTGGGCCGCATAAGGAATTTCACAATCGCGGCGCATCACCTGCCTGCCCCTCTCACTCTTCCTTCACAGAGAGGGGGCGGGGAGAGCCGGCGATTGACGTCAGGAGGGGCAGAGCTGAAGCTGAAAGCTCTGCCCCTTCCAGGAAATGCCGGCGGATTGCCCCCCGGGCGATGTGGGGGCTCTGCAGCCCTTGTTTAGCGGCAGGGATGCGGCGGATTACTTGGGAGCACTGAAGCGAACTATAAGGAAGCTTTTGCCAGCGAGGGCAACAAAATATTGTATCGAGGGTCGCAAATGGCCCGCAGGCCGCGAGTTTGAGACCCCTGCCCTAGAGGAACTCTGCAAATACTTTTTGGATCTCAAGGAACCACTGAATTTATTTTACGGGTGGCATGGTCTTTAAAGAGAACCAGAGCTAAAGTAAAGAAAAGATTCTATACATACCTGGGGCTTCCTCCAGCCCCATACGCGCTGATCGATCCCACGCCGCCATCCACTGCTGCCCGCATCTACGAGAACCGGCTCCCCGCTCTTCCGTCAGTCGGAGCCAGTCTAGCGTAGCAGAAGTGCGCATCTCTGCAGCAGCCGCTGGAGAGATACGCAGAGAGCGCACTTCTCCAGCGTAGCCCGGCTCCAATGACATCAGTGACGGGAGCCGGTTCTTGTAGCTGCGGGCAGCGGTGGATGGCGGCGTGGGATCGATCAGCGCGTATGGGGCTGGAGGAAGCCCCAGGTATGTATAGAATCTTTTCTTTACTTTAGCTCTGGTTCCCTTTAAAAGCTGGTATGGCTGTTTATGTTTCTACCCCCTATTACAGCGCCCTGCATTATAATGTCTCATTATTCTAGCTCACAATTATTATATAAGCTCATAATTATTCTGAATTGAATTCTTTCTACAGTGCCCCTTATTATAGTGTGCTCTCTACCATACTTCTCCCAACCTCCACAATGGGGAAAAATGCCAAGGAACAACCCCTACAGAGTACTCAAGGAACCCTTGGGGGGGCTCGATTCTGAGAAATTTTGATGGCTCGATAAGATCATTTCCGACATGTTCGATCACCCGCCTGATCGTTTCGCCACTCTATTCCGCATTGAACATAATGCAAAAAGATAAGTTTATAACAGAATCGCCTGCGGAATCGAGCAGGGAATTGATCGAGCGGAAGAATCGAGCAGCAAAATGGAGCCTTGTATGCCCAGCATTAGATTCTTGGCCCAGACCATTCACCTCGGCCGAGAACAGTAGTGTCTCAAGAAATATAAAATAAGTTAAGCTTACAGTTGGTGAAATAGTGAGTTTCAGTGTTACAAGCTTTTTCAGAGGGACAGTTAAAGCAGTCATGCACAATTTCTATTAGTGCATTAGTGATCTATTAACATTCAATATTAAAGTCAATAGTTTTCCAATCCTTTTGGATAGTTTATTAATAAAGAGCACGATAGAGGGGGGGGGGGGGGTGGCAGGGGATTGATGGCGCGATAGCTTTGTAGTGCATAAAGTAATATGACACTAGCAGAGGCACAAGCAGCTTTAATTATCAGATTTGTTCTGATGCAGTCTAATTAAGATCAAGCAGTGCAATTTGGTAAATAAATCGCTACTTCTCAATAGTAAATATATTCTTGTACGGCTAGCTCATGTGACATGAATTTTGTCAATGTACTTTTGAAAGTTCTGTAGAAAGTGTCAGTGCACTGCAATGCAGTGCATAGCTCTTACCTGGCTGCTATAGCACTAAAGCTGGATTAACAGTGGACCTTTGCAAAACGCACACTATAATACAGTGGTTTGCAAAAGTATTCAGCCCCCTTGAAGTTTTCCACATTTTGTCATATTACTGCCACAAACATGAATCAATTTTATTGGAATTCCACGTGAAAGACCAATACAAAGTGGTGTACATGTTAGAAGTGGAATGAAAATCATACATGATTCCAAACATTATTTACAAAGAAATAACTGCAAAGTTGGGTGTGCGTAATTATTCAGCCCCCTAAGCCAATACTTTGTAGAACCACCTTTTGCTGCAATTACAGCTGCATGTCTTTTAGCGTATGTCTCTACCAGCTTTGCACATCTAGAGACTGAATCCCTTGCCCATTCTTCTTTGCAAAACAGCTCCAGCTCAGTCAGATTAGATGGGCAGCAGTTTTCAGATCTTGCCACAGATTCTCAATTGGATTTAGATCTGGACTTTGACTGGGCCATTCTAACACATGGATATGTTTTGTTTTAAACCATTCCATTGTTGCCCTGGCTTCATGTTTAGGGTCGTTGTCCTGCTGGAAGGTGAACCTCCGCCCCAGTCTCAAGTCTTTTGCAGACACCAAGAGGTTTTCTTTCAAGATGCCCTGTATTTGGCTCCATCCATCTTTCCATCAACTCTGACCAGCTTCCATGTCCCTGCTGAAGAGAAGCACCCCCAGAGCATGATGCTGCCACCACCATATTTGACAGTGGGGATGGTGTTTTCAGGGTGATGTGCAGTGTTAGTTTTCTGCCACACATAGAGTTTTGCATTTTGGCCAAAAAGTTCCATTTTGGTCTCATCTGACCAGAGCATCTTCTTCCACATGTTTGCTGTATCCCCCACATGGCTTGTGGCAAACTGCAAACGGGACTTCTTATGCTTTTCTGTTAACAATGGCTTTCTTGCCACCCTTCCATAAAGGCCAACTTTGTGCAGTGCACGACTAATAGTTGTCCTATGGACAGATTCCCCAACCTGAGCGGTTGATCTCTGCAGCTCGTCCAGAGTCACCATGGGCCTCTTGACTGCATTTCTGATCAGCGCTCTCCTTGTTCGGCCTGTGAGTTTAGGTGGACGGCCTTCTCTTGGTAGGTTTACAGTTGTGCCATACTCCTTCCATTTCTGAATGATCGCTTGAACAGTGCTCGGTGGGATGTTAAAGGCTTTGAAAATCTTTTTTGTAGCCTAAGCCTGCTTTAAATTTCTCAATAACTTTATCCCTGACCTGTCTGGTGTGTTCTTTGGACTTCAGGGGTTGTTGCTCCCAGTATTCTCTTAGACAACCTCTGGGGCTGTCACAGAGCAGCTGTATTTGTATTGACAGATTACACACAGGTGCACTCTATTTAGTCATTAGCACTCATCAGGCAATGTCTACGGGCAACTGACTGCACTCAGACCAAAGGGGGCTGAATAATTACGCACACCCCACTTTGCAGTTATTTATTTGCAAAAAATGTTTGGAATCATGTAGGATTTTTGTTTCACTTCTCACGTGTACACCACTTTGTGTTGGTCTTTCACTTGGAATTCCAATAAATTTTATCCATGTTTGTGGGAGTAATATGACAAAATGTGGAAAACTTCAAGGGGGCCGAATTCTTTTGCAAACCACTGTAAGTATGAACAGCAATGGAGACTGGACATATGCAGAGAGTTAGAATAATGCAGTCTGCTACAACACAGTGCTGTGAACATGCCCATATAATTGTACAGGTAGTCCCCAGTTAACTAACGAGATAGGGACTGTAGGTTCATTCTTAACCTGAATGCGTTTTTAAAGGGAACCTAAACTGAGAAGGATATGGATGTTTCCTTTTAAACAATACCAGTTGCTTGGCAGTCCTACTGATCTCTTTGCTGCAATAGTGGCTGAATCACACACCTGAAACAAGCATGTAGCTAATCCAGTCTGACTTCAGTCAGAGCATCTGATCTGCATGCTTGTTCAGGGGCTGTGGCTAAAAGTATTAGAGGCACAGGATCAGCAGGAGAGTCAGGCAACTGGTATTATTTTAAAAGGAAAAAATACATGTCCTGAGTTTAGGTTCACTTTAAGTCGGAACACTGTGCCATTTCTGTCCCCTATACCTCTTCTGTGCACCCCTGTGCGTCCCGTGTCCCCTTCTGTGTCACCTCTGCCTGCTTATACAAGTTTAAAAGCCATTTTTTCTTTGAATTTTTTTAAAATTGATTTTCTTAAAAACGACCGTATTTTTCGGACTATAAGACGCACCTAGGTTTAGAGGGCAAAAATTGGGGGAAAAAAAAACAAAAACTAAACCTGGTGCATCTATAGTGCAGGGGCGTCTTCTGCACCTTTTCCCCAAAACTGTCCCTATCCAAGCTACACTGCCCAGCTACACTAACCCTTGCCCTCCCAGCTACACTCACAGTTACACTCACACCTACAATGCCAGCTATACTCACACCTACACTACACTAGGTACAATCATAGCTGCACTACTCTACAATTGCTACAATACAATAGGTACAATAACAGCAACAATACACTACACTTGCTACAATCACAACTACACTACACTTGCTACACCACACTAGATGCAATCACAGCTACACTACACTTGCTACAATTCAGTAAGTACAATCACAACAACACTACTCTTGCTACAATCATAGATACACTACACTAGGTACACTCACAACTACACTACACTGGGTATAATCACAGGAGATCCCTCTCACCTATCTAGATGCTTTGCCGGGTGGTCACGTGAGGTGATGCGCTCTGTCCCCAGATCTTACAGTTCACATGATGAGCTACTCGATCTCCCGCCGCAACCATTTCCATCCCCACGTAGGAGGAGGTTCAGGGTTCAGAGCTGGGCTAACCCGCTGATGTCCGCTGTACGGTGGGTGAATCGTTGTCCACCATGCGGGGGGGGGGGGGGGGGGGGAAGCAGGGATGTTAGCCATGCGGGGGGGGGGGGGGGGGGAGAGCGCCGATGTCCGCTGTACAGTGGGTGGATCAGTGATGTCCACCAAGCGGGGGGGGGGGGGGTAAGAGAGGAGCGCCGATGTCCGGTGGATGGATTAGTGATGTGGGGGTAAGAGAGGAGCGCTGATGTACGGTGGGTGGATCAGTGATGTCCGCCATGCCGGGGGGGGGGGGGGTTGGAGGTGAGGTGCCGATGTCAGCCATACAAGAGTGGATTGCCGATGTCCGCCATGCGGCAGGGTGCAGATGTGCGCTGTGCTGGGGGTGGATCGCCAATGTCTGCCAGGCTTGGGGGAATGTAGATGTCAGCCACTGACAGAGAGGAGACAGGCAAGCTGTAGGGAGAACTGGAGCAGTTGCCGCTCAATTTTGGATTCGTGTGTGTGTGTGTGTGTGTGTGTGTGTGTGTGTGTGTGTGTGTGTGTGTGTGTGTGTGTGTGTGTGTGTGTGTGTGTGTGTGTGTGTGTGTGTGTGTGTGTGTGTGTGTGTGTGTGTGTGTGTGTGTGTGTGTGTGTGTGTGTGTGTGTGTGTGTGTGTGTGTGTGTGTGTGTGTGTGTGTGTGTCATATAGTATATTCGGACTATAAGACGCACTTATAGTCTTATAGTCTGAAAAATACGGTACAAGTCCAATTAACCAAAAATGTTTTTGACTTGTTCCCATGCAAACACAGAATCCATACCATTCGTATCGGCAGGTCGTTCGTAAGTTGGGGACTACTTGTATGGGCAGTGAGTTGACATGCAGAATTATTCTGCAACGCAACTAGGCACTGTGAACTAGCCCCTTTATTGTTGTCCCTACAGAAGATTGCCTCCTCCCACATCCCGTCTGTATAGGACAGACGGTTAGCCATGAAGCACGTCCGTACAGCAATCACTGCTAATTAAAATGGTCTCCCGAAACAAATCACCAAGAATTTAGTAGCACATTGCTGTACAGAGTATAGTGTCTTGTCACTTAACTGTCCCTCCGAAGAGATCACAAACTTATGCCTAATACACACGGTACGATATTCAGTGCTATAGATGGATCCAATTGATAAAAATTTGTCATGTCCAATATTGCTCCCGATCGTTTCCGCGCTCGATTTCTCACAGCGGTGAATGGCAAAAGATAAGAACAACAAATGAAGATAAAAGAATAGAGCGCAGAATCGAGTGGAAAAACTATCGGGTCGCAAAATCGCACGAAAAATCTTACCGTGTGTACCCAGCATTATATCTACCATATGCGATGTACACCATACAATTTTGTGTAAGATTTTCTGTTAGATTTACCTGCCAATTGATAATTTCTAACATTTTGGAAATTATCGATCTAACCATCTATCTGCCGAGCATTTAGACATTGTTCTACTCAGCAGGAGATAACCAGAAGACAATGCACCAGAGATAATGACCAGTCTCTACAGAAAAATCTAACAGAAAATTGTATGGTGTGTACTAGCCAATAGTCATACGTCTATGTATAGGGGCCCATACACTTAACGATTTTCTCGCCAATATACAGCAGATTCGGTCACTGTGATCGAATCTGCTGTGAAATCGTTGCGCCAACGCTGACAGAACGATCGGGAGTGCTTCGATAGCGGCGTTCAAATGCCCGATGATCGACGCTAGCGGCAATACATTACCTGCTCCGCCGGCGCGTATCCCCTCAGTCCCCGCTGGCTTCACTTACTTCCTGTCCCGACAGGAAGTTTAAACAGTAGAGCGCCCTCTAATGTTGAAACATCCCCGGACAGAAAGAAGAAGTGAAGCCAACCGGAACCCAGCAGGAGAAGGAGCAGCGGGGACAAAGGGGGACTCGCACCGGAGCAGGTAAGCTGGCGGGGGGCGGCGGCAGCTCCACAGATTGTGAATCGATTTCAGCATGAAACCAATCACACTCTGTTTGCAGTAAAGGCAGCCATACGAACCCTCTCTGATCAGATTCGATTAGAGAATGATCTGTTGGTCGATATGATGGCAAATCGACCA
The DNA here is from genome assembly GCF_040937935.1 of Hyperolius riggenbachi. Lineage (NCBI taxonomy): Eukaryota > Metazoa > Chordata > Amphibia > Anura > Hyperoliidae > Hyperolius > Hyperolius riggenbachi. The sequence goes on along the minus strand of NC_090649.1, from coordinate 122,379,382 downwards.
GTGTATGGCCACCTTTAGTATCGTGTAATGCCTAGGTTCTCAACGTGTGGTACACGTACCCCAGGGGGTACTCAAGCTTGATATACTTAACCAAGTATAACAAATTCAGAGCTTTAAAAAATAATAAATCTTATTTAAAAAAAAAAAAAAAAAAAAAAAAAAACACCAAACTAGTATTTTAGCTAATTAAAAGCAATAGTAAATGCTTGGAATTTGTTTAGAACCAATCATCATGTACTACATTAAAATATACATTTGTCAAGGGATACTTGTGATAATGTTTACTATGCTAGGGGGTACAAGGTTTTAAAAAGGGGTACATACCAATAACATGTTGAGAAACACTGGTGTAGTACATGTATTGTTGTCTAGGGTCAATAGGGGGAAGTCAAATATCCTATCTGTGGTTTTGGGGAACCAAGAATCACTGCATGCAACATGTATTGCAAGTCAATATGCAGCTCAGCCTGTTTACAACAGAGGGAACAAGCCAATGTTATATAATGAAGTTATCAGCATATCCCATTGTAGATGAAAGCCCATTTTACAAGTCCAAGTACTCCAATAGAGCGCAGAAGTTGTGGCCACAGCATGCACAGCCCATTCCCAGCAGTGGTGCCCCTGTGCCCAGCACTGAGCCAGGCAGACGTCTGCAGCCTGTCACTGCAACATGACTGCACGGACACCGGCCTAGGCTCATACACATGCCCAGCCATTCAGCTGTGCACTCCACTATTCCCAATGGAGCGTTAGAATGCATAGAAGCGCCCAGCGAATTCCTTTCCAAGCTCGCCAGCCTCCCCGGCTGCCCTTCAGCCTCCAGCCCCGGCTGCCCCTCACCTGCAGTCTCTCGCTCGCCGGCTGCCACATCTCCTCACCGCTCGGCTCTCACTCCTCCTCACACCGTCTGCAGACTGCGAACCCCAAGGCCGGAGCTCCCCTCACACACAGCAGCTCTCCTCCCCGTTATTCCTGATAACTCCACCCCGCCATCACTGGAAACCCCGCCCGATCTCCCAATAACCCCGCCTCCGGCTGGTATCGCAGTCCTCTCTCGCCCCTGTCTGTTCCCGCAGCACTTGCAGTGATTCCACTTTTGGGCGGGGCTTACAAGTCTATTCCAGCCCCTCCCGTCTGATGGGCATAGACTATGGGCGCTCCTCAGCTCTAGTAGTCGATAGACACAGGTCTGCGGTAACCTTAGTAACGTGGTTACCAATGTGATGCTGAGAAGTGGCGAGCAGAGGGACCACACTGACAACTGCTGGTTCCAGTGTATAGAATGCCGAGTATTAGCGCCCTTCACGCTCCGATTAGCGTCGCAGCATATCTGTACACATCTTCAAGGGAAGGAAACATCCACATAGAACTTGCCATACATTTACATAAGTGCTGCACAGATCTTAAAGCAATTTGCTACTCCTGATGGTCTTCAATATGCAGACAGCAAAGAGTGTTAAATTCTTACAGCAAAAATTGCACATCATTGTAATGCCTGGTACACACTATGCAATTTCCCATCAGATTGACAAGTCAAATCGATAGTTTCTATCAGGTCCGATCTGATTTCTGATCAATTTTCGGAACAATTTTCTATAGAAATAATTGGTAAATCGAATAGAAAAACAGTTGGAAGTCAGATTGGACCTGCCGGAAAATATTGATTCAACCCGTCGATCTGACGGGAAATTGCATGGTGTGTACCAGGCACTCAAAAACAGTGCCAGCAGAGTAGGCAAATCCCCTTCGATCTGAGAATCATGAATGCATGAAAGTAAGTACACCGCAAAGAGTTCAGCTGTGCTACCCCCAAAACATTAATATGCATTATTATTATATTATTACTGCGTACACCAAACGTAGGAGGAGCTCCACAAAGGTATAAGTGTAAGATGTGCCTCGGCCTTCACCCCTCTGTCCGCTGGGGTGCTTCGTATCAGTAAACAGCAACACAGCGTGAAATTTTTTGCAACTTTATCAGATTTTGCAACCGGTTGCATTTATTTATAGGTATAGCTATCAGAAAATGCAACCTAACCATTGACTTTAACCTATCTGTATCAGAAAATGCAACCCAACCAAACCCTATTCTCACACAGAACCCTCCCCTCTTGCTCAACTAATAACCCCCCTGGAGGGAACAATCCCCCCTCTTGCTCAACTAATAACCCCCCCTGGAGGGAACAATCCCCCCTCTTGCTCAACTAATAACCCCCCCCAGGGAACAATCCCCCCCTCCTCTTGCTCAACTAATAACCCCCCCTGGAGGGAACAATCCCCCCTCTTGCTCAACTAATAACCTCCCCTAGAGGGAACAATCCCCCCTCTTCCTCAACTAATAACCCCCCCCCCCCCCCCGAGGGAACAATCCCCCCTCTTGCCCAACTAATAACCCCCCCTGGAGGGAACAATCCCCCTTCTAGCTCAATGGGATCTGTGGTTGCAAAAAATTACAGGCGTGTTAACAGAGAGGAGCCACGCCTACACAGCCATACACTGTCCTCTATGGCAAGTTGCAAAATATGATGGGTAGCAAAATTTTTCACTACACCTGCACCACCATAAGAGTAAACAGTAAGCTCTTTTATTGCATCATCTCAATGGCTCCATATGGCGATTGCAATTTGAGAAAGGGCTGTGCCCGAAACAACGTTTGTCATTGTTGGAGCCATTGAGATGATGCAATAAAAGAGCTGATTATTTACTTCTATGGTGGTGCCGGCTGTGTTACTGTTTACTATTATTATATTATTATGCAGTAGAGAGAAGGGGTAAATGGAAAAGCTGAAGATTGGAAGCCCTAGTTACACCTCCTAATTTTTATTGCTTATGATACTAAAAATTTGCATAATTTAGTATCATAAGCACTAAAAAATAGGTGGCGACATCTTTAGTTTTGCCAGGTGATCTGTACGAAATGGTTGTCACTGAGAGCTCTATGCACAGAGGGAGATGCTGCTTGCTTGGCAGTTAGAAAAAGCCGTTATTTCCCACAATGCAATGAGGTTTGTGACAGCAAACTTTCATGACCATCATCATGACATCACAGTGTGGGAGGAGTTTCACCACTATATAAGCCATACAGACCTCCCTGATGATCTATTTGAGAAAAGGCAAAGATTTCTTGTGGGAAAGGGGGTATCAGCTACTGATTGAGATAAAATTAATTTTGTTTTAAAGGTGTAATAAACATAAGCATTTATACTAACCTGGTGCTTCCTCCAGCACCCTGTAGGACGCGGGTTCCCTCCCCATCTCCCCAGAACACTTGGGTCCTCCACTGCCTGCCCTGGTAGTTGGGGCTTACTGCATATCCATGCTTTTCCTTGGTTACACTCCCATAGCCAGAAGCAGTCTGTGCCTGCACAGTTAGTAAAGGCTAATAACTGCATAGGGGCAGAACGCTCTTGGTCACTGCAGCGTGACCAAGACGTGTGGCCAGGACTGTGCATGTGCAGTGGAGTGCAACTGGCCCTGTTAGAGATTTTACAGGCTTGGACAGTGGAAAAACAGGGCAACCTGGAGGGTGGTGAGGGAGCCCACGGCCTACAGGGGGCTGGAGGAAGCCCCAGGTAAGTATAAATGCTTATATTTACTACATCTCAGGTACACTTTAAAAGCTTTCCTTTGCCTTCAAGCAGAAAGAGGGGACAAGTGGAGGAGGACGAGGAATGTTCCTGACAAGAGAGGCTACAGTGCTGCCCATAATTATTCATACCCCTGGTAAATTTTGACTTAAAGGGGTTCTGTGGTATTATAACAATCAAACAAACTGACACTTACCTGGGGCTTCTATCGGCCCCCTGCAGCGGTAATGTCTTGCGCCGTCCTCCTGCGATGCTCCGTTCCCTGCCTCCGGTCCCCGTGTAATCATGCAAATGATTACACTGCGGCTGCGCGGCCGTGCACATGTTTGCTCCCGCGCGCGTCATCGGGAGCTTACTGCGCAGGCGCACTACAATAAAACTTTGTACTGTGCCTGCATAGTAAGCTCCCAATGACGCCAGCGGGAGCGAGCGAGCGAGCATTCTGTCTGTTTAGACGAATATTAAACCGGGACCGGCGGCAGGGAACAGGTGATCGGAGGAGGACGGCCTGGGACATTACAGCTGCAGGGGGCCGATAGAAGCCCCAGGTAAGTGTCAGCTTGTTTGATTGTTATAATACCACAGAACCCCTTTAAAGGGATACTGTAGGGGGGTCGGGGGAAAATGAACTGAACTTACCCAGGGCTTCTAATGGTCCCCCGCAGACATCCTGTGTTGGCGCAGCCACTCACCGATGCTCCGGCCCCGCCTCCAGTTCACTTCTGGAATTTCTGACTTTAAAGTCAGAAAACCACTGCGCCTGCACGCCGTTTCCTTGCTCCCGCTGATGTCACTAGGAGTGTACTGCGCAGACACAGACCATACTGGGCCTGCGCTGTGTGCTCTTGATGACATCAGCGGGATCGAGGACACGGCAACGCAGGCGCAGTGGTTTTCAGACTTTAAAGCCAATGGGTACCGGTTAAAAAAAGATAAAGTCAGATACTCACCTAAGGAGAGGGAAGGCTCGGTCCTAATGAGCCTTCCCTCTCCTCTCCCGGTGCCCTCGGTGCTGCGCTGGCTCCCCCGTTCGCGTCCGCCGCCGCAGGAACTTTGGAGGTCTTCGGGAGCACTCAGGCTTCCGAAGACGGGCCGCTCCATACTACGTACGCGCAAGCGCGTCATAGAGCGCGCTCGCGCATGCGTAGTATGGAGCGGCCACGTCATCGGGAGCCCGAGTGCTCCCGAAGGCTTCCGAAAGGTCCCTTCGGCATGCGGAAGTGGCAGTATTTGACCGAACTGGTCGAATACTGCCACGGGGATCCTGCGCGGGACAGGGCACCGTGAGAGGAGAGGGAAGGCTCATTAGGACCGAGCCTTCCCTCTCCTTAGGTGAGTATCTGACTTTTTCTTTTTTTAACCGGTAAACATTCACTTTAAAGTCTGAAATTCCAGAAGTGAACCGGAGGCGGAGCCGGAGCATCGGTGAGTGGCTGCGCCAACACAGGATGTCTGCAGGGGACTGTTAGAAGCCCCGGGTAAGTTCAACTTATTTTCCTCTGACCCCCCTACAGTATCCCTTTAACCTTCTTGGCGGTAACCCCGAACATAGTTCGGGGTAAGCCGCCGGAGGGTGCCGCTCAGGCCCTGCTGGGCCGATTTGTTTAATTGTGCGGCACGCGGCCCCCCCCCCAGACCCCATGCGCTGCCTGGCCAATCAGTGCCAGGCAGCGCCGAGGGGTGGCCCGGGACTCCCAATGACGTCCCGACGTCAGTGACGTCGGTGACGTCATCCCGCCCGTCGCCATGGCGACGGGGGAAGCCCTCCAGGAAATCCCGTTCTTTGAACGGGATTTCCTGATCGGAGATCGCCGAAGGCGATCGAAGAGGGCGGGGGGATGCCGCTGAGCAGCGGCTATCATGTAGCGAGCCCTAGGCTCGCTACATGATATAGAAAAAAAAAATTAAAAAAAAACTGCCGCGCTGCCTCCTGGCGTATTTTTTTTATACCGCCAGGAGGGTTAAAGTTGACCTGAACTATTGCACAGGAAACAAGGAAAACATAATAGAAATGCACCCTGTATGTATTTAAAGAGTTTAGCCTGTGTAATCCCCCCTCAATTGTGTCTAATCACTAGTTGTAATTTGATCTCCCCCGTGTCACATGGCTGCCTTACGGCAGATAAGCAGATAAGTCCATTTGAAAGCACAAGCTGTAAGCAATATGTCAATATGTCAGCTTCCATGATTTAGGAAGTAGAAACAGTGCAGATTTATTTTAAGATTTGTATCAGCTATAACAAAGAAATGTTTTGTGTTTAAAGGTTATTATGATGTTGTGCATCTTTTAGAGCAGAGAGGAGTTCTGAGTTCAGGTCCACTTAAAAGTTACTTTTATTCAACAAGCAGGTAATTTTTTCTGTTCCGCTGCTTCCGTTCCGTTTCCCCACATCCCCTCCAGTCCCCCACCCCCAAAGAGTATTTTTCTATTTAGAATGGTCCGTTTCTTCACACTCTGTTTTCTCATTGCCAATGCAGCGCTTCAGCTTCCGTTTCCATTCCACTGTGCTCAGTGGTCCAGAAAAATTGGTGCAGCAGGAAACGTGGTCTGTTCAGCAGATCGTGCAGAATGGATCCGTTTGAATTGGCAGATGTGAATGAATCCATAGGTTAACATTGGATCCATTCGCATCCGTTCGTTCCAATCCATTCCCTTCTCATAGGGAACGGACCTTTTTTAACTCTAGAGTGAATGGGGCCTTATTCACTGCCTGGACACTGAATGACAGTGTATATTCTACACATTACCGGTAGCAGACGGAAGTTATGATTCAGCCCTCACTTGATTGTGACTGACAATGTGGACAGAATGCAGTGAATCCACTGTACTCTATATTGCAGCATTGAGACAGCTGGCTGCTACCTGTGATTCTTGTGCTTTAGCAGAGGAAATGGTAAGATATCAACTACCATGTTTCCCCGAAAATAAGACACTGTCTTATATTAATGTTTGCTTTAAAAGATGTGCTAGGGCTTATTTTCAGGGAATGTATATTTCTATCAAGAAGTGTCTCTTAGCAAAACATTTCCTGCTCCTTTGTACTGTGCTGTTCCTGTATTTGAAGGTATGCTACTGTACTGATTAGGCACCTGCCCTGTCATCCTTGCACACAGCCGGTGCACAATCGGCACTGTACTATGGTGTCCCCGCTTGCTGGCCACCTCTTCCTTCTGTGCAATGTACTGATCGGGTGATAACCTTGCTGTGTGCAGGCATGACAGGACCGATGCCCGATCGACACTGTGTCACAATTGATGGCCACCTCTTCCTCCTCTTTAACTTCCGCTAGCAGGGGCATTTTTAGGCATAGGCATTACAGGCCTCCGGCTGGAGTGCTATTCGTCCTGGGGGACACCATGCCCCTGATTAGGCCCTGCCCCCTGCACTAAGCCCCATCCCTGGACTAATCCCTGCCTCTCACATGAAACAACTCCCCCATGGTTTTTGTATCTCTTTCTGACCCCTTGTGCCTCCTTTTGTCTTCTTGTACTACCTTCAGCCCCCCTGTGCCACCTCTGCCCCATGTGTCCCTCTGTCCCCCTGTGCCTCCTTCTGTCTCCCTTTGTGCCTCCTTCTGTCTCCCTTTGTGCCTCCTTCAGTCCCCATGTACCACCCCTTCCCCCCCCCCATGCGTCCAGAGATGGGTTAAAGTAAAATGGTGCCCTAAGCAAGCAACAACTTTGGGCCCACACTTGATGGCCACCTAGCTTTTTTGGCAAGATTTGTTGGGGGTTAGCATTAACCGGGCCCCTAGACTGTCTCTAGGCCTTAGGCACCTGCCTAACTTGCCTTGTGGATCATCCAGCTCTGTGTGGGTACCTCAGCGCTTCCCTCTGTCCCACTGTGCCTCCTTTTGACTCCCTTTGTGCCCCCTGGGCCCACTATCTGTTCCTGTTCCCATCCCCCTCCTGTGCTCCCCTAGTCCAGTATGTAAAGGCAGAGTATAGTGCAGCAGAAGCTGTGCTCTAACCTCCCCTCTGAAGTCCAGTGCTGTGCCTGTGCGTCCATCCTGTTTTCTGTGCCCTCTAGTGCTGGCTTTCCTCATGTAGCGTGTTATCACGCTACATGCGGTAGGAGATGCCGGGCACTAGGGCAAGTGGTGAGTGGACAGGCAGAAGCACAGCACTGGACTCCAGCCGAGAGGTGAGAGTACAGCTTCGGCTGCACTATACTATAATATACTATACATTTAAACACTAAGCTGGGGGTGTGCAGGAAGGAGGTGTGCAACAAATTGCGACAGAATCAGTGGGTTGTTTGTATCTCAGGGACACCCTGGATTATGCATCCACCCTATACGGCACATGGTTTATATTCTCTAGTGTGGTTTTTTTTTCATGGGGGGGGGGTGACACAGGACTTCTTGTCTGGAGTGACAAAAAGGCTAGAAACACCCCTGTCCACTAGGGCTTATTTTTGGGGTAGGGCTTATATTTCAAGCATGCTCAAAATTCCAGCTAGGGCCTACTTTCAGGGTAGGGCTTATTTTCAGGGAAAGAGGGTAGTATCAAAAATAAATGCAACCCACATTAGAGAGAGAGATTGCTTTTCTAACATGATATAACCCTTGCAAAGGTTATTACAGTTGCAAGTCAAACTGAAAATGCTGTGGCAGAAGCATAAATGGTAAGGGGACTACAGGTGCTGTACACGCTGTAAATCCAGAATCTGCTTCCCTTGAGATAAACCTCCAGGCTCAAAATAGAGGTGTAATAAGAAACTCAACTGAACTGCAGTACAGAACTACACATCAACAAAACAAGTACTATTTCAGGTGTGGCTCACAGCACATAGCTAACTATAATGCATGCCGTTTAACCACTTAAGGACTGCAGTCATAAAACCCCTTAAAGAGAACCCGAGGTGGGAATTACTTTTACTATTGGGGCACAGAGGCTGGTTGTGCGCACTAAGACCAGCCTCTGTTGCCCCATCGTGTGCCTCCATGTCCCCCCTGCTCGCCGCTATACCCCCCGCATTGCTGGCTGTGTCGCCAGCTCAATGTTTACCTTGCGCTGTCAGTCAGCGCCGCTCCCCCGCCTCCTCCGCATCGGCGCCACCCGCCGCGTCACTTCCCTCCTATCAGCGGGAGGGAAGGGACACGGGCGGGTGCGCCGATGCGGAGGAGGCAGGGGAGCAGCGCTGACTGACAGCGCAAGGTAAACATTGAGCTGGCGACACGCTGCGTGTCGCCAGCAATGCGGGGGGTATAGCGGCGAGCAGGGGGGACATGGAGGCACACGATGGGGCAACAGAGGCTGGTCTTAGTGCGCACAACCAGCCTCTGTGCCCCAATAGTAAAAGTAATTCCCACCTCGGGTTCTCTTTAAGGACCAGAGCCTTTTTTTCCATTCGGACCACTGCAGCTTTCACGGTTTATTGCTCAGTCATACAACCTACCACCTAAATGAATTTTACCTCCTTTTCTTGTCACTAATACAGCTTTCTTTTGGTGCTATTTGATTGCTGCTGCGAGTTTTACTTTTTATTATATTCATCAAAAAAGACATGAATTTTGTCAAAAAAATGACTTTTTTAACTTTCTGTGCTGACATTTTTCAAATAAAGTAAAATTTCCTATACATTTGAGCGCGAAAGTTATTCTGCTACATGTCTTTGATAAAAAAAAAAAACATTCAGTGTATATTTATTGGATTGGGTAAAAGTTATAGCGTTTACAAACTATGGTGCAAAAAGTGAATTTTCCCATTTTCAAGCATCTCTGACTTTTCTGCGCACCTGTCAGGTTTCATGAGGGGCTAAAATTCCAGGATAGTACAAATACCCCCCAAATGACCCCATTTTGGAAAGAAGACATCCCAAAGTATTCAGTGAGAGGCATGGTGAGTTCATTGAAGATTTTATTTTTTGTCACAAGTTAGCGGAAAATGACACTTTGTGACAGGAAAAAAAAAAAAAAGTTTCCATTTCTTCTAACTTGCGACAAAAAAAAATGAAATCTGCCACGGACTCACTATGCTCCTCTCTGAATACCTTGAAGTGTCTACTTTCCAAAATGGGGTCATTTGTGGGGTGTGTTCACTGTCCTGGCATTTTGGGGGGTGCCTAATTGTAAGCACCCCTGTAAAGCCTAAAGATGCTCATTGGACTTTGGGCCCCTTAGCGCAGTTAGGCTGCAAAAAAGTGCCACACATGTGGTATTGCCGTACTCAGGAGAAGTAGTATAATGTGTTTTGGGGTGTATTTTTACACATACCCATGCTGGGTGGGAGAAATATCTCCGTAAATGACAATTTTTTTATTTTTTTTACACACAATTGTCAATTTATAGAGATATTTCTCCCACTCAGCATGGGTATGTGGAAAAATACACCCCAAAACACATTATACTACTTCTCCTGAGTACGGCGATACCACATGTGTGGCACTTTTTTGCACCCTAACTGCGCTAAGGGGCCCAAAGTCCAATGAGTACCTTTAGGATTTCACAGGTCATTTTGAGAAATTTCGTTTCAAGACTGCTCCTCACGGTTTAGGGCCCCTAAAATGCCAGGACAGTATAGGAATCCCACAAATTACCCCATTTTAGAAAGAAGACACCCCAAGGTATTCCATTAGGAGTATGGTCAGTTCATAGAAGATTTTTTTTTTTGTCACAAGTTAGCGGAAATTGATTTTAATTGTTTTTTTTTCACAAAGTGTCATTTTCCGCTAACTTGTGACAAAAATAAAATCTTCTATGAACTCACCATACTCCTAACGGAATACCTTGGGGTGTCTTCTTTCTAAAATGGGGTCATTTGTGGGGTTCCTATACTGCCCTGGCATTTTAGGGGCCCTAAACCGTGAGGAGTAGTCTTGAAACCAAATGTCGCAAAATGACCTGTGAAATCCTAAAGGTACTCATTGGACTTTGGGCCCCTTAGCGCACTTAGGGTGAAAAAAAGTGCCACACATGTGGTACCGCCGTACTCAGGAGAAGTAGTATAATGTGTTTTGGGGTGTATTTTTACACATACAGATGCTAGGTAGGAGAAATATCTCTGTAAATGACAATTATTTGATTTTTTTTACACACAATTGTCCATTTACAGAGAGATTTCTCCCACCCAGCATGGGTATGTATAAAAATACACCCCAAAACACATTATACTACTTCTTCTGAGTACGGCGATACCACATGTGTGACACTTTTTTGCAACCTAGGTGCGCTAAGGGGCCTAACGTCCTATTCACAGGTCATTTTGAGGCATTTGGATTCTAGACTACTCCTCACGGTTTAGGGCCCCTAAAATGCCAGGGCAGTATAGGAACCCCACAAGTGACCCCATTTTAGAAAGAAGACACCCCAAGGTATTCCGTTAGGGGTATGGTGAGTTCATAGAAGATTTTATTTTTTGTCACAAGTTAGTGAAAAATGACACTTTGTGAAAAAAACAATAAAAATCCAATTTCCGCTAACTTTTGACAAAAAATAAAATCTTCTATGAACTCATCATACACCTAACAGAATACCTTGGGGTGTCTTCTTTCTAAAATGGGGTCACTTGTGGGGTTCCTATACTGCCCTGGCATTTTACGGGCCCAAAACTGTGAGTAGTCTGGAAACCAAATTTCTCAAAATGACTGTTCAGGGGTATAAGCATCTGTAAATTTTGATGACAGGTGGTCTATGAGGGGGCAAATTTTGTGGAAACGGTCATAAGCAGGGTGGCCTCTTAGATGACAGGATGTATTGGGCCTGATCTGATGGATAGGAGTGCTAGGGGGGTGACAGGAGGTGATTGATGGGTGTCTCAGGGGGCGGTTAGAGGGGAAAATAGATGCAATCAATGCACTGGGGAGGTGATCGGAAGGGGGTCTGAGGGGGATCTGAGGGTTTGGCCGAGTGATCAGGAGCCCACACGGGGCAAATTAGGGCCTGATCTGATGGGTAGGTGTGCTAGGGGGTGACAGGAGGTGATTTATGGGTGTCTCAAGGTGTGATTAGAGGGGGGAAATAGATGCAAGCAATGCACTAGCGAGGTGATCAGGGCTGGGGTCTGAGGGCGTTCTGAGGTGTGGGCGGGTGATTGGGTGCCCGCAAGGGGCAGATTAGGGTCTAATCTGATGGGTAACAGTGACAGGTGGTGATAGGGGGTGATTGATGGGTAATTAGTGGGTGTTTAGAGGAGAGAAGAGATGTAAACACTGCACTTGGGAGGTGATCTGATGTCGGATCTGCGGGCGATCTATTGGTGTGGGTGGGTGATCAGATTGCCTGCAAGGGGCAGGTTAGGGGCTGATTGATGTGTGGCAGTGACAGGGGGTGATTGATGGGTGGCAATGACAGGGGGTGATTGATGGGTGATTGACAGGTGATCAGTGGGTTATTACAGGGAATAACAGATGTAAATATTGCACTGGCGAATTGATAAGGCGGGGGTCTGAGGGCGTTCTGAGGTGTGGGTGGGTGATTGGGTGCCCGCAAGGGGCAGATTAGGGTCTAATCTGATGGGTAACAGTGACAGGTGGTGACAGGGGGTGATTGATGGGTAATTAGTGGGTGTTTAGAGGAGAGAATAGATGTAAACAATGGATTTGGGAGGTGATCTGATGTCGGATCTGCGGGCGATCTATTGGTGTGGGTGGGTGATCAGATTGCCCGCAAGGGGCAGGTTAGGGGCTGATTGATGGGTGGCAGTGACAGGGGGTGATTGATGGGTGGCAGTGACAGGGGGTGATTGACAGGTGATCAGTGGGTTATTACAGGGAAGAACGGATGTAAATAATGCACTGGCGAATCGATAAGGGGGGTTTGAGTGCAATCTGAGCCTGTGGGCGGGTGATTGGGTGCCCGCAAGGGTCTAATCGGATGGGTAAAAGTGACAGGTGGTGATAGGGGGTGATTGATGGGTGATTGATGGGTAATTAGTGGGTGTTTAGAGGAGTGAATAGATGTAAACAATGGATTTGGGAGGTGATCTGATGTCGGATCTGCGGGCGATCTATTGGTGTGGGTGGGTGATCAGATTGCCCGCAAGGGGCAGGTTAGGGGCTGATTGATGGGTGGCAGTGACAGGGGGTAATTGACGGGTGATTGACAGGTGATTGACAGGTGATCAGGGGGGATAGATGCATACAGTACACAGGGGGGGGAGGGTCTGGGGGGGTCTGGGGAGAATCTGAGGGGTGGGGGGGTGATCAGGAGGGAGCAGGGGGCAGTTTAGGGACTAAAAAAAAAATAGCGTTGACAGATAGTGACAGGGAGTGATTGATGGGTGATTAGGGGGGTGATTGTGTGCAAACGGTGGTCTGGGGGGTGGGCAGGGGGGGGTCTGAGGGGTACTGTGGGCGATCAGGGGGCAGGGGGGGGGGCAGATCAGTGTGTTTGGGTGCAGACTAGGGTGGCTGCAGCCTGCCCTGGTGGTCCCTCAGACACTGGGACCACCAGGGCAGGAGGCAGCCTGTATAATACACTTTGTAAACATTACAAAGCGTATTATACGCTTCCTATCCGGCGATCGTCGGGTTAACAACCCGCCGGCGCTTCCGATTGGCCGGCGGGTTGACGTCGCGGGTGGGCGGAGCCTATTGCCGGCGGATGCGCGCGCATCCCAGCGCGCGATCCCCGGCCAGAGAGTGCCCCAGGACCTGACGCCAATCTGCGTTACGTGGTCCTGGGGCTGCCACTTTGCCGCCACCAATATGAAGTAGGCGGTCGGCAAGTGGTTAAAGGATGTACAATGCCGAAAATGTAAGAAAACCAGACATTGAAAATTGACTGCAGAGTGAGCCATGAGGTGAGGGGTAATTCCCTCACAGTACATCTGTTAACCCTGTGTGTGTGAGAGTAAGTCCTATGTCCTGTGTCTCTGACTGAAGTGTCTGAAGAGAGCAGAGGAAATGTAACTTGTTATAAACATTTGTAATTGGCTGTGACACCACAGCTTGTTATACTTTTTTTGCTTTCAGAGAAAAAAACTCTGTAGTCTAATATGCAAAAAACAACACTGGCTGTGCATTGAAGCAAACACCCCTTTTGAGAATGATTTATCCCAATAGAGCTAAATCCTACACACAATGAATTAAAGCTTTTGTCTCTGATATTTAACATGAAAAGTAGGAAACTGTTTACACAGCTACTTTATACATTGTCACTTTAGATCTGAGCTTCCCTGGACACAATATGGGCTTGATTCACAAAAGGGTGCTAAATGTTAGCACGCCAGTGAAAAGCCCCTTAGGGCCCTTTTACACTTAATCAGTTGCTCTCAGTTATAACTGAAAGAAAACTGATTTTCAAAGTAAAGCCCATGTTTTCCTATGGCCTCTTTTACACTTAACGCGTTTTAACTGAAATCTTCTTCCCAATGCACTGCTATGGAAAAAACGCGTACCAACGCGCACTAACACATACTAATGTACACAAAGGCATACCAACTGATTAAGTGTAAAAGGGGCATTAGTGCGCGCAAAGTGCAAACTACTTAGCACCCTAGTTAGCATGTGCAAAGCATGTTAGCACAGTAGTTTGCACATGCCCACTAGGGTGCTAAGTAGTTTGCACATGCAAACTACTTAGCACCCTAGTTTGCACATGCAAAGCTTTTAGGCGTGATAACTGAGTTATCATGCTTTTGTGAATCAAGCCCATAGGCCTCGATTCACTAGGGTGCTAAGTGTTAGCACGCCAGTGAAAAGGCACTTTGCATGTGCTAACATGCTTTGCATGTGCTAACTAGGGTGCTAAGTAGTTAGCACATGCAAACTACTTAGCACCGTAGTTAGCACATGCAAACTACTTAGCACCCTAGTTAGCACGGTGCTAAGTAGTTTGCATGTGCTAACTGTGGTGCTAAGTAGTTTGCATGTACTAACTACGGTGCTAAGTAGTTTGCATGTGCTAACTACGGTGCTAAGTTTGCATGTGCTAACTACGGTGCAAAGTAGTTTGCATGTGCTAACTACGGTGCAAAGTAGTTTGCATGTGCTAACTACGGTGCTAAGTTTGCATGTGCTAACTACGGTGCTAAGTTTGCATGTGCTAACTACGGTGCTAAGTAGTTTGCATGTGCTAACTACGGTGCTAAGTAGTTTGCATGTGCTAACTACGGTGCTAAGTTTGCATGCGCTAACTACGGTGCTAAGTGTGCATGTGCTAACTACGGTGCGAAGTAGTTTGCATGTGCTAACTACTTAGCACCCCAGTTAGCACATGCAAAGCTTTTAGGTGTGCTAACTATGTTAGCACCCTTTTGTGAATCAAGCCCATAGGGTTCGAGGGCTGGAGAAAGCTCCAAGTAAGTAAATCTGAATTTCTATTATTTGGCTCATGTGGCCTTTAAGAAACTCTGTTCCTCTGCTTGGTTGCCTGTCAGTGACTGTTACATTTCAATCAACTAGGGTGCAAGCCAAATTCTACATTGTAAAGAAAGGTTCAGCTGTAATGGGCAGAGATCTTTTAGCTGTATTACATCTACAATAAATGGATGGTCCTATCACAATAGCTATCTAATATACAACCTCCAGTCTCCACTGTCTCATCACATATAGACAATTCATTGGGCTGTGCAAAGACGGACCTTTATTCAATTTGCTTTTTCTCCTAAGTTTTCCCCTAGGTGATATTTTTTACACCTTATCAATAAAATGCTTTGTTTGCCACCAGAAAGCAAGAAAATACTCAGAATGCTGTATTTTTTACAGCACTTTCTCCCTAACTTTTGGTACTTTTTCAATAGAGTGCTAAAAGTTATTTGAAACAAAAGATGAAAAATGTTCTAGAAGAAAACGTAGGAGAAAAAGTGAATTGATTAAGGTCTGTGGTACCCTAATTGTGATCAGATGTCCACCCAGTGTGTCAGAAGTTAACCTCTCTGGCGGTTTGATTCTTTCCAGAGATTGTAGGGTCTAAAAATGGTGCAATTTCACATGCTTTTAGACGCTAAAATCAGGAAGAAATCACATCGCAGAGAGATCTGCGGCAGCCCAGCATTTACTCACCTCTCTGGGATCCAGTGCTGCAATTCTCCCTTCATCTTCCGGATGGTGCTGTAACCCTATGAGATTGTCATCTGTCGTGATGACGACAGATGGGAATCTCACCAGGGAGATGCAGAGCTTCCGTACGCAGAAAGGAGAATGGCTGCCGGCGTCTGGATCCCGGGGAAGGTGAGTTTAAACGCACGCTGCGCACTGCACTCTGCATAGAGCTCCCGCGGCAGCTACCGCAAGCCAAGGTTACCGCTCCTGGCTGCTTTTTTCCACCCCGAGCCTGACCACCTACCACCAGGGAAGTTAAGGAGGCTACTTTTCTATGGCAGAAAAGCTGTCTCCCAAGCTAAAAAAAGAAAAGAAAAAAAGAACAAATACTAGCGCAAGATGTTATTGAGAAATTTGATGAGTCATAATTGCCTGCTGGGTATTTTGTGTTCAGTTCTCCCCCGGAGCCCTGTATGCACTGACTTCCAGCACTTAGTCATGCCTCCTTGCGGAGGAGTGCTTTGGTGCTTCCCTGGCAGTGGCGTAACTAAGGAGCTGTGGGCCCCGATGCAAATTTTACAATGGGCCCCCCTAAGCACTCTATACATAACAATTGATATGGTGCACCAAAACCTGCCAATGGCAACTACAGTGTCAGAGGTG
The DNA here is from genome assembly GCF_040937935.1 of Hyperolius riggenbachi. Lineage (NCBI taxonomy): Eukaryota > Metazoa > Chordata > Amphibia > Anura > Hyperoliidae > Hyperolius > Hyperolius riggenbachi. Next base: position 122,363,206 of record NC_090649.1, on the reverse strand, counting down.
CATGAAGGGGATGGGGAACAATTTGTTAGTGATTACCAGTATTCAAAGTATCTATAGAAGTGATTATTATGAACACAGGACCAATAGAAAGCTAATAATGCAGTTGAGGGAGGGCCCTTCGGGGCCCCTCTGGCCCAAGGGCCCTGATGCGGTCGCTACCTCTGCACCCCCTATTGCTACGCCCCTGCCTGGCACTCTCTATCTTTGATACGACCCCTTTGAGATGAGTGTATGTAACGATCAGTGTCAGCACACAGTGAGAATCTGATTATTGGTGATCTGCAGTATCACCAAGAATACAGATATATACCTGATTATTGATGATCTGCAGAATCACCGATAATCCAAGTATAACTAACCTCTGGACACCTATATAGTGTGAGTGTTTGGTGCAACAGTAATGACTTTGAGTTAGACCACCCAAGGAGCAGGTGGTCTTTGGCAGTATGGGCGATACCGCCCTCTGGGAAGTGCAAAAACCTTCCAGCAGTCTGAGACCTCCAAAGAGGTGGAGCCCCAGGCTGAAAGTAGGAAAGACCTGTGAGTGAGTGACACCTGAAAGGTGGATGGCACTAGCAGGTCTGGAGACTATCTCTAATTGAGAGAGATAGCTCTCAAGGTCGGGCAAGCCGGGTCGGCAACACACGGACAGACAAGGTACAGAGACAGAAGGCTGATTCGGTATCCAAAGGCAGGCAGGGTTGGCAACAGATAATCAGATATGCGTAGGTACCGAATCAGAAAGCAGAGGGATAGTCAGAAATGCAATAGGTCATAACAGATATCAAAACAATGCCTAGTTTTGGGTGTGAGGTCCGTGGTCTCAACACCCTGGAACTAGTCTGGAGTATAATATGATGGAACACAGTATCCCTAGTCTTGGGTGTGAGGTCCGTGGTCTCGACACCCTGGAACTAGTCTGGAGTATAACACAAAGATAATACAGAGTCCCTAATCTTGGGTGTGAGGTCCGTGGTCTCAACACCCTGGAACTAGCCTGAAGTATAACACAATGATAACACAGAGTCCCTAATCTTGGGTGTGAGGTCCGTGGTCTCAACACCCTGGAACTAGTCTGAAGTATAACAGAATGATAACACAGAGTCCCTAATCTTGGGTGTGAGGTCCGTGGTCTCGACACCCTGGAACTAGTCTGAAGTATAACACAATGATACACAGAAGTAATCTGGCTCAGTGTGAATTCCCAGGTCCTCCTGGTTCTAACACACTGTAGGATCTGACTAAGGTCTGAGTGCTTTCACGTAAGTGTTTGCAACGGCAGACAACCTGAGACTGACCAGCAGTAACTATATATAGAGCGGCGCTCTCCGGCGCCACCCATCATTGATCAACCAATAGTCACTTGCTCTGAGGTCAGCTGACCAACCTGGTCAGCTGATTCCTCCTTGGTTGTCATAAAGGTTCTGCCTCTCAGCGCGCGCGCGCGTATTCCTCAATCTGTGTAAACTAACAGACCCAGCCACACCAGACGCACGCTGCTGCGTGCAAACCGCCGCGCTGGACGCGGAATCAGCCGCCTTGCTGTCAGTACACGCGGCGCCTTTTCCGCGTTCTATTACAGTGTAAAGACACTATCCCTATCCGAGATACAGAGTGCCACAGCATTTCTCTGAAGGGGGCGTGGCTAAGCGCCTGAAGGCGGCACATATGGGGACTCGAGGAGTGATTACTAGACGGACACTGGAGGTGACTTTATCTGGAAAAAAAAGTTTGGAGTAATGGTTATTTTTCACTGTACTGTCTCTAATAGCTGCCATGTGCGCCTACACTATCTATTACAGAAGTCAGGAAAAGAACAGTGTGAAAGGTACCTAAATGATAGTATAGTAAAACACTGCACTACCATTGTCGATATGCTATCTAGTCTAAAAATAGTAAACTACTACACCTGATTTTAAAGACCCATCATGCAGTGTTTTTTCCCTACAGGAATAATTTATTATACAGCAATTTTAGATGAAGAGAAACTACTTTTGTCATAGATAAAATATTAATAATTCCATATTACATGGAATATGGGGCTTGATTCATTAAAGGGAAGGTTCAAGCAAAATAAAAAAATGAGTTTCACTTACCTGGGGCTTCTACCAGCCCCATGCAGCCATCCTGTGCCCTCGTAGTCACTCACATTAACACATACATTTTTACGCATTACTGGTTCAATGCGTAAATTTGTACGCATTGAACCAGTAATGCGTAAAAATGTATGTGTTAATGTTCCTGCACTAGCGGGAATGCATAAAAATGTATGCAATGCGCTCCGCCGACCTCCGAGGTCGGCAAGCTGCCAGCGGGGGACTGGAGCAGCAGTGAGTGACTACGAGGGCACAGGATGGCTGCATGGGGCTGGTAGAAGCCCCAGGTAAGTGAAACTCATTTTTTTATTTTGCTTGAACCTTCCCTTTAGGCTGCATTGTTAAGCAGTGCAACTTAATGTGAAGGAGCGGCCGCTAATTCATGCCTTACATAGCAGCGCTTGCTGCTATGTAAGGAGTGTGCCTTCCTTAGGAGCGTGCCTTCTTTGGATAGGAGTGTGCCTTCCTTAGGAGCGTGCCTTTCTATACATAGTTACTATGTATTGGAAGGCACGCTCCTATGTAAGGATGGCATGCTCCTAAGGAAGGCACGCTCCTAAGGAAGGCACGCTCTGAAGGAAGGCACGCTCCTATGTAAGGATGGCACGCTCCTAAGGAAGGCACGCTCTGAAGGTAGGCACGCTTCTATGTAAGGATGGCACGCTCCTAAGGAAGGCACGCTCCTAAGGAAGGCACGCTCTGAAGGAAGGCACGCTCCTATGTAAGGATGGCACGCTCCTAAGGAAGGCACGCTCTGAAGGAAGGCACGCTTCTATGTAAGGATGGCACGCTCCTAAGGAAGGCACGCTCCTAAGGAAGGCATGTTCCTTACATAGCAGCGAGCGCTGCTATGTAAGGCATGCATTAGTGGCTACTCCTTCACATTAAGGTGCCCTGCTTTAGCAGTGCAGTTTAATGAATCAAGCCCATTCTGCCATGGCAGCATATCAGCCCACAAATGTAACAAAAGATGGTAATCCCAGACAGCACACATCTTACCAAGAGTTACGCAAAAGGCATTGGAGTTGAAGGACATAACAGTGGTATTACACACAGGGCCCGGCAATATTACCCTTACTTCCGCCTGCAGTACCTAACGGTAACACTTGTTAGTAACGCATGTAACTGTAGCAACGGTCTCCCCACTCAAACACAAATGTATCGGCGCTGTCTGGGATTAGTATATTGTGTATCAAATTTTTAATGGCCATTAGTGAGTGGACCCCAATATTTATAATGATACCATACTGTACATTAAGCGCCCGTTTCCATGAGTGCCAATTTGCAGTGTTTCCATGCATGCGATTCGGATGGGGAAACACAACCTATTAAAATCAATATGCTGCCGTCCGGCTTGCATGCAGGGATAGAAAAAACAAAATCAGACAACACGCATAACGCATCCAAATTTCTTTAGCATGGCATTGCTAGAAGGATGCGCATGCATTCTGGTGTGCTCACCTTGCCCACAGGCAGCCTGTGGGCAAGGTAAAGGTGAGTGTGCCACCTATTAGACCACAGGACACGTGATGGGGGGGGGGGGGGGGGTGGCCCTGCAAGTTTTTCCCACATGGATCCTACTCTAGGGTAGTGGCCCCTGGATAATTTTGATATACAGATTATGATAAGATTTGCTCTCTTTCTTTTAGTACCTGAGGACTGGAGTTGGCACCGTGACAGAGAAGAGGACTCAGAGGACTCAATACAAATCACCCTGTGTGAACTTTCATAGGAAGCGCCCTCGTAGAAACTGTGTTATAATTACCGCTGCATACATGGAACCCATCTTGGAGGTGCAGCCGGCCTGGAGTTAAGTTTAGATAGGTGTGGGGGAAGTGCATATTACTATGACTTTACATGATAGGGAATAGATTGTGAGCTCCTCTGAAGGGCTGGTTAGTGACATGACTACATACATCCTGTAAAGCAATGCAGAAGAAGTTGGTGCTTTGTAAATACTAAATAATAATAATGTTAATTTCGATGTTTCGGTGTCTGATTGGACAACATTTTCTACTACTTCTCAAGGAGGCACCAATCTCCATTTCATTTTCTAACGTTCACTAGTAATAGGAAAGGTAAAATCTGACTGATTTACAAAAGAACAGACTCTGTTGCGCTCTTTATTTTGCATTTATATAGGTTTAAAATATTTTATGCTACAATTTGCAAATTACATTGGACAATTAATGCCACTAACAGTCCCTCAGAGAAACTCGCAATCTAATACCACCACCATAGTCCAGCGACTATTTTAGAGGCAAGGAAGTTAACTTACCTGTATGTTTCCTTTTATTAGGTGTCAGAAAACCAGAATGCCATTAGGAAACCGATGCAATCAAGGGGATAAAACATGCTAACTCCAGATACTGCTAGACACTTCACACATAATGCCCAGTGAAAGGATTTGTTTAATTGCTGTTTAAAAGTTAGTGTCAGTATTAATGTGAGGATTAAAGGATACCCGAAGTGACATGTGACATGATGAGATAGACATGTGTATGTACCGTGTCTAGCACACAAATAACTATGCTGTGTTCCTTTTTTTTCTTTCTCTGCCTGAAAGAGTTAAATATCAGGTATGTAAGTGGCTGACTCAGTCCTGACTCAGTATGGAGGCAGTGTTGGTGGGTTTTCTGGTTGTGAGAGGTCCAGAGCCTGGGTGTGAGAGGTCCAGGCCCACCTGCACTCCCCTCCAGGTATTGCATGCTGGCCTTGGGGCCCCGGCCAGTGAGAGAGGTCCGGGGCCCCTGGCCATCGTGCGAACCAATCGTGTGTTTTTCAGTCCTGACTCAGACAGGAAGTGACGACAGTGTGAACCTCACTGATAAGAAATTCCCCTTTTTATCTCTTTCTTGCTCTCAGAAGCCATTTTCTGCTAGGAAAGTGTTTTATAGTTGGAATTTCCTATCAGTGAGGGTCACACTGTAGTCACTTCCTTTCTGAGTCAGGACTGAGTCAGCCACTTACATACCTGATATTTAACTGTTTCAGGCAGAGAAAGAAAAAAAGGAACACAGCATTGTTTTTTGTGTGCTAGGCACTGTACATACCCATGTCTATCTCATCATGTCACATGTCACTTCGGGTATCCTTTAATAATTAAAGAGGAACTTTAATGCCATAATAGTAGAACATAATACATTATTCAGAATACCCATTTTGACTATATTTATCCTTTTTTCAGCATCAGAAATGCTTCTTATATTTATAAATTGCTGTGAATATGTAACTCTGCCCCTCCAGTGATGTTTAGCCTAGGCTATGATGTAATGCATCCTTCTTCCCCAGAGCACTCTGGGAGATAAGGTGATGTTCCTGCTCACTTAAGAGAGTAGAACAGAGGAGAAAAAAAAATTCAGTTATTCACCTCACCTGCAGTAAAGATGCTGACATTTCTGACAAATGTAAAGGAGCCCATTAATGATATAATCTTGAATGTACAATCTAAAATTATACAATCTGTGTAATTTGAGGGATTGCCTTAAGTATCCATTCAAAATATACTCATTGAGTTTACCCTTTTACTAAATAGATTTGGTAAGATTGTACAAAAAAAATTGTATCGTTAGTGATAAAGAGAGCCTGAGGTAAACCTCCGGTCAAACATCAAATACTTACCTAAGGAGAAGCAAGCCTTTGGATTCTCCAGAGGCTTCACACCCCATCCTTTGGAAATCCGCCACTGCCTGGGACCCTCCTGCATATCGGGACCGCACTCCTCTTCATGTACTAGCGTGGCCATTCTGCACATGCACAAGCATGGCCGCATCTTTGCAGTAACACGTGCACGAGCATCTCCAGAGTACTGCACAGGTACTTCCATGCTTGCACAGGTGCAGTACGGCCACGCTTGTGACAGAAGGGGGGCCTGGTCATGAGCTTATATTCTGACAAGAGCTTGTCAGATTCCTTTGGGGGTCTGCACTCGGCAAAGGTGGACAGAAGGATGGCTGGGAAGCCTCTACAGGAGGAGGCTTCCCTCTTCTTAGGTAAGAATTTGACCTTTGACCCGAGGTTTGCCCTGGCCTGTGCACTCTTTATGACTTTTAATCAGGGTAAGGGTGAGGTAAGATTTGACAATGGGCAAACACTGCCTAAAGAGATTATAAATTAATATTGTAAAAAAAAAAAACCAGCTATCCTATAAACCGTAAAGTTGCTTTTTAAAGTAACTTAAAATGAGAGGGATAATGAAAGGAGATGTTACTAACTTGAAAATACTCCCTTCATGGCTGCTGTGCAGATCCTCATCTTCCAATGAAGCAAAGGACCAGCACAGTTCCCAAACCTCATGTTGAAAAAATGCGACACACTCTAAGTATTTTCATAACATTTATTCCGAATATCTGGAGTTCCAAGAACAAAGCTGAAAAAGTCTATAACAAAGAAATAAAATGCCTATCACATAGAAAGAATTATACAGCACAATGCAATCCACGAGCTAAGAAGCAGATTCTTCCTGCAGGACATGAGCAGTATCTAGAAGAAGAAGAAGAAGCCTCACTCACAATATAGAAAAACCTTGCCGTGTTTGAGAAAAATAGGAGTTCGGCCTAGTTCTATTCTGCTTCTTGTCAGGAGCCTCTTTCTACGAGCACAACAAAAGTATGGACCGGGACATCGACTGGAGAGCAAGTTTCGAGAAAAACAAGGCAGGATTATTGCTAGCGAACCATGCAGAGAGAAAAAAGTCAAAGAAAAAAAATAGAACAAAAATTAAAAGTCTACTCATTTCTGGTTAGAGACTGAACCACTGGCTTTGATTACTTTGTTTCACAACACAAACATCATAAACTCTCAATATGCCTATCAACGGATAAATGATGTATTATATACGACTCCTAACTCTACATGTAATGCCAGCGTATTGTTCGGACTGTAACATTGCTAACACAAGGGGGGAATTCTGCCAATAATTCTAGGATTAAATTCCAACAGGCTTAACCCATTCATTGCTAGCGAAGCCCACAGGCCCCTCTTGCAGGAAAGGGGTTAGTTCACAGCTGTGTAGAACTGTGCCCTGAAGAATGCATGGAATGAATGAATCCTGCAATGGAGAAGCGGGTCTCAGATTCATTTGTTTTTTCTGTATCTTAAAAAGAATTAGTCAGTTTAGGTAATTCATCCTTTTAAAAGCTGGACGCATCCCTCTTCCTGCATCTAAGGTATAAGGGCACTAGAAGGACTACAAATCCTTGGTCTTAATCAGCGTCACAAGAGGTTTGTCATCAGGACTGTAATCTTCATAGGTGACTGGTGTGGCTTCATACATGGCAGGGCGAGACTTTTTGCCAAACCTGAGGGAAAGAAAAAACAATGAAATGTATATTAACTGGATTACAACAAACACAATTTAATGTATAGTAATACAGACAAAAAAACAAAGCAAACACAAATCATCATATATCTTGACTGTAGAGTCACACATAATCTGGAGAGAGTTATTTTAAATCCATTGCCCCCTTGGTCAAACTTCTGGTGTGTGGACAGGACAGCTATACACATCCTGTACAGCTATATAGCTGTAAACATACACAAGCCTCGAATACATGCTAGATAAAACTCGTCTGCTAAGGACTGCCTCTGCCAAGAACCTAGTCTGTGTACAGCAGTACCCAATGCCCCCCCAATTCCCTCAGCCTCCCAACTCCTCGGCCAACAATCAGCCCGGCGGATTGACTGGGCTGAACGGTGACCGAAACCATTGTTCTCGCCACTCACACTGCCACATGACGCTCATTACCGTGCCGCACCAAAATTCTGATTTGCTAAGCAACATGACACTTCCACACAGTTGGCTCAGAATATGACAACATACTTGCCTACCAGTTCCTCCCCTTTACCTAGCTGACAGCTGCCTGGCCTCACTCAGTATTGGTGCAGGGGCCGGGTGATGACATCATCAGGCTTTAGAAGGAGCTTTGGCTGGACAGAGGCAGGTCATGGGGAGAGCGCATATCATAGGTGAAATCAGGTATTGACTTGGCTTTCGAACCAGGAGAGGTCTCAAGGTTTTCAAAACCCCTCCGTCATGGACCTATAAACAGATGCAGGACGGTTACCTGCTCACGTGTACTCTATTCTTTAAGATTCACTATGCCAGTGCCATTCGGGGACTTTTTTTTGTATATAAAGGAAACTTTGGGAATCCCCCATGAGGAGATGAATTATTCCAAATCCTGTCATAAAGATGTTAAGGGCCATCAGATTATAATAGCTGGAAGCCAATTAACTCCTTTGTATGTTTTTGGGATGTGGGAACAAACCGGAGTGCCCAGAGGAAACTCACACAGACACAGGGAGAACATACAAACTCTGTGCAGAGAGCACCCTGGTTGGGATTCGAACCAGGGACCCAGCGCTACAAGATAAAAATGCTAACAACTGCGCCACTCTGCTGCCCATTCAGTTATTTTAACCTACATTTATAGACGCAATGAATATTTAAAGTGGACCTGAACTCTTGCACAGGACAGAAGGAAAACATAGAGAACATAGAGAAATGCATCCTGTATCTATTTAGAGAGTTTATCCTGTCTAATTCCCCCTCACATGTGTCTAATCACAAGTTGTAATTTGATCTCTCCCTGTGTCACATGACTGCCATGGCAGATAAGGCAAATAAGGTAACTTGAAAGCCCTGGAGGTTAACAATATGTCTGCTTCCACAAAGCAGGATGTAGAAACAGTGCAGATTTATTGTAGGATTTGTACCAGCTGTAACAAAGAATTGTTTTTCTTTAAAGGTTATTATGCTGTTACGTATCTTTTAGCACTGAGATGAAGTTCAGGTCTGCTTTAAATTCAATTTAAATAAACAAGATTGTTTGAGCAGCTTATGAAAATTCTTGAAACATGACATTTTGATGTATACATTTTACATTGTGTACATCCCCCACACATACACAAGATAAAAATCAGCATTTTCTCATGTGGGGAATATAGGTCATCTGATGCATTGGTTCCGGGAGTACTGCTGTGCTCTCTTCTTTTTGTTGCTGTTGGAAACTAAGGTGTAAATTCCAGGGACATTCTACAGACTTTTTAGGAACAGTAAGGGGGATAAAGTTTTACTGAAGAATAGTCAGACTTCAGGAGAGTTGGTGGGAATAAGCTAAGTACCCACTGGCAGATCATGGCCAGATGGATCAAGCATCTCTCACCAAGGAATGCTCGCTCCCCAATCCATCTGGCCAAATCTGCAAGCGTTGTTTGCAGCATCGGAAACAAACGATCCTGTAAACTATCATTTACACGATCGCGGCAAAACCAGCGTAAGTCAAATTGGCTTGGAACGATCCTCCACGATTTAATCAGACATGGTGGTCATTCAAAAACAAATGACCGCTGCCGGTAGCATGCGTCGTGAAACATCTTTTAACTAATGTTTGTTAAATGATGTTGCACGTTATTGTGAAAAAATAATTTAGAAAAATCACTTAGTGGGTATGGGCCTTTACACCCAAGAGGATTGTACCATGTTTAGTCATTGCTTAGGGCAGAAAGTTTGAATCAGGATAATACTATTTATTGGCTGAAAGATTCACAAGTAAGATTCACACAACTAAGCTTTAACATATAGTGATATCGTTTGCAGACTCTTGTCTCTGTGATGGAACGATTTTGTGGTTGGCCAAAGAAATCAAAAACCCATCCACTGAATACTTTACATTGCTGAAAATTAAAGTAAACATGTGGCTGGCTGTTTTAGGCAAAGCCTCTACATTTCTAGCATTTTCATACTGAAATCTCGATATTCCTCGACTATGTTTAAAGTACTCCTGAACTGGGTTTTGCTCAACATACTTTAATTCAGTTTTTTTCTGTTGTGCTGTGACCTATGTCACAGCACCATCCTCACCCTCCAGCACCCCCTGTGGTTCTCGCTCTGCTCAGTGTAATATTTGACTGAGCAGAAAGCCCATTATGGGCGGGGAAGAAGTGGCAGCTCCCGCACCTCTCTGCCCGTCCTTAGGAATGCCAGCTTTCACTCGCCGCTTATAGTTCCGATATACTAGACACCACACACTGAGCAGGAAAACTGCTACGTCAGCAGGCTCGTGGAGATTGAACTCGGAACGATAGTGTTCTAATAGATGTATTAGTACACAATCGTTCCGAACTCAATCTCCACAAGCCCGCACACGCTGCAGCTCTCCTGCGCTCTGTGTGCATTAACAGTATGCTGAGCTAATCACAGTTAAGGGGTACTTTAAAATGTACATGAAGGGAAAAAAAGTGCCCATAATGGGTACTTACCTAGTGAATAAACCTGAGGCTTTCCTTGTCCCCCTCATCACCACCGATCCAGCACTGGGAGGAACCTCATCAACAAGGGCTTTGTCGAGCGATGCTCGCTCCTGTCCAAGAATGAGCATGCCCATACTGTGCAAGCCTGTGCAGTAGTGTGGACCCACTCGTGCTCAGCTTTTCCCGCTAAGCTTAGTGACTCCGTGCTACAGCGCAGGTGCAAGGCGTGCTGCCCTGTCCAAGTGCAGCTATGCTTATTGACGTGAACTTCCAGAGGGTCCAGCGCTGATTTGGTGGCCTTGAGGAGGACATGGGAAGCCTCTGGAGGATCCAGATACTTTCCTCTACCCAAAAGGAGGGATCTGTGCCACTGGCGATGTGAATCCTCTCTGCAGTTGCGGGCCTAGATGTGGCCTACTGTTCTGGAGTACTGGTCATTCTGTTATAGAATATAGGGACACTAGTGACAGCTCCATTTCTTTGGTGCAGGGATGTTTTTAGGCAAGTGCAAACCAGGCAGCTGCCTAGAGTACAGCTTGCTGTAGAGGACTCCAAAGACCCATGCCAAGTACTCTTTACTCTATGGTGTTATAGCTATTGCTTACACAAAAGACTGAAGGCATGTGATAATACTCTGGTCAAAGCATTGTAGAAAAACTTTAAAGTTATGCATTATCATCTTGCCAGCACCTGATTAGCATAACAATAATGACTATCAATAACTGTTTTATATCATTTGTTGTCTCAATACCTCTGGATTGCAGTATTTTGCTCAGTATTTGTTGGAATGCACATTAGGTTAACATTGTGTAATATCTTAGCAATGCAGAGGGGGATGACAGTGAGCGTTGTGTTTTGCCCAGGGCAATATAAGGGCAGATCCCAGAGATAGCTGAGCAACAGTGCAGCTGGCTGTGAGGTGGACATGCATGATCCACAGTACCACACCCCTCAGCTTTACTAGTACATAGCTTCCATCTACTTCCTTTCCCATGCACACGGCCTGTTTTAGAGACTTGTCACTACCTGATGAGGCTGCAAAATATGGATATAATGAGCAGCCAAATTGTCAGATCAGGAGAAGCCTCTACTACCAGCATAGCGCACTATGTGGGGACAGGGCCAGATTTGTACTTTTTACTGCCCAAGGCCACTGTCAGCAGCTGTTCCCCTTAAGTATTTATAGCCAGATGACCCCCTCCTCCAGTATAGGTACCCCAGTAGCCCTTCCCTCCAGTATAGATAGCCAGATGACCCCCTCCTCCAGTATAGGTACCCCAGTAGCCCTTCCCTCCAGTATAGATAGCCAGATGACCCTCTCCTCCAGTATAGGTACCCCATTAGCCCTTCTCTCCAGTATAGATAGCCAGATGACCCCCTCCTCCAGTATAGGTACACCATTAGCTTGACAGTATGGGGGAGGAGAAAGAAAGACAATCCGTGCACAGTGGCAGAGGTTTAAGGCACTAGCCCCATACTAAATGGCTTAACAAGGCCAATGGCCCAGTGCAGAGAAGAAAGACAGCAGAGCTACAAGAGACATATGAAAAATACAGATCTAGCAGTATAAGTAAATTATCCATAACTTACATTATTATTTAGTATTATTATTGATACACATTGTAAGTTATAAATTGACAGTATTAATCAATTGCTTGTTACAAAATTAAACTTTCATGTGTTATAAACACTGGCTAGAATTACAGCATGGAAGAATTCACTGTGTCAATGCAACAGCTGAACTTTGAATTTGGCTGCACATTATTAAGAGTATATGATATTGTTATAATATTGAGAGGATATAGAGACTGCCATATTTATTTCCTTTTAAACAATACCAGTTGCCTGGCTGTCCTGCTGATTCTGTGTCTTTAATACTTTTAGCCATAGACCCTGAACAGGCATGCAGATCAGGTGATCTGACTCAAGTCTGACTGGATTAGCCATATGTTTTAAGGTGCGTACACACGCCATACCGCCGCCAACGACGGGTCCGTCAGACCCTCCAGCTGGGCGGACGTTCAGCCGACAGTAGCACGTGCGTACGCGCGGTCGCCAGACTGATAAGGCTGTTTCTGTCAGCGGATCGTTCAGAAACAGCCTTATCAGTCTGCCGGCAGCACGTACACACGTGCTACTGTTGGCTAAACATCCGTCCAGCGGGAGGGTCTTAGGGACCCGTCGTTGGCGGTATGGCATGTGTACGCACCTTTAGGGTTGGGTAGGACTTAGGGTAGGGTAGGACTCAGACACTACTGATGCCAGAAGTTCAACAGGACTGCCAGGCAACTGTTATTGTTTAAAAGGAAATAAATATACATATCTCCCAACTTTTTGAGATCAGATAGGGGGACACTTAAGTAACGCCCCTGATACACCCCTAATCACGCCCTCGGCACACCCCTAGTCACGCATACCATAAAGATTTAATAGGAAAAATATGTTGTTTTATCATTCAAACCACACTGGTCCTTTCTATCCAGGTTTATTTTCCTTCATATTAACACATGAAAAGAAGAAATCTATCAATTTAAAGGATGGGAATAAGTTTAGAGTCCATTACACACATTTTTCAAAAGGAAAATACATAAATGACATAGATCTGTACACCAGTCCTGAAATAGGGACAAATTAGGGAGAAAGAGGGACAAGGGGACGTGGCTCCCAAAGAGGGACGGTCCCTCCAAAAAAGGGACAGTTGGGAGCTATAAATATGACTGCCTCCATATCATTCTCACCTCAGGTTTACCTTAATGTACAATGTGCCAGCACCGTACATTCCAACACATTGTATTCAGTCTACAATTTTAGCAAGGTCCAGTTCTCATTCCTGTCACCTACCGTGCGTGCCGAATGGAAGCAATGGCGCTGCTAAACTCGCTGTCTATGCTCCTGCAGTTGTAGAATTCCTCGTAGGCAGGTCGGGAGGATCCCTGGTACTCAATGCGACTAATCCTGCAAATCCCCACAATGAGTATGATGAGCATAAGTACGAAAGCCACACACAGAGCTCCTATGATGATGTACAGTGAATGGCGAGGCATGTTGGTCAGGCTCTCTGCCATGTGTCCAGCTTTCCACTGCAGGTCTGTGCGCAAGAAAGAGAAGAAACAAACATCCTCAGTTTATCCTATGTGCAGTAGAGATAACAAAGCTTCCTAGTTCCTTTTACAATAACTGAGAATGTTCTACACTTGAATGTAATAATCTATGTTAAGTTATTGTATAACCCTTTAGAAATATTTGTTTAAACTAGGCCATCTAAAATGATAGGTGCTGATAATATTTGGCACTCTTTTTCTGTACAAATCCTCTGTGGGTGGTCATGGTTTTGACCAGATGTCGCAAGACGCTATGGAAAGAAGTCCAAAATGATTACGTTTGATAATTTCCAGTGACCTAAGCTGTAAGTATGTATGGGTCTTCACCGAAGCACCAGTGCTCAACAAAGTCAAATACTCTCACAACTGTATTCACAGCAAGTCAAAAAGTTACCACATCACTTCCTGACAGGCAGTGCACAGAGCCGGTTCTATACTTTTTGCTACCTGAGGCAAACTTGTGAGGATCCCCCCCCGATAGGTAGTATAATTGCCCCCAGTATAGGTAGCCAGGAGGAGGTAGCAGCCAGGAAGGGGGAGCATCAGGCACAGCGGTGGGGAGGGGGGTTGGGGTGAGGCGGGTTCCTCAAGCGGTGGAAGTGGGGGTGGCGGCGCCTGTCTAGTTGTCTGTGGGGGGCGTTGAGCTCGAGGGGGTAGCAGCTAGGAAGGGTGAGCAGCGGGCACAGCAGTGGGGAGGGGGTTCAGACACCCCCTGAGGAACCCGCCTCATGGGCGGCCCGGGGCTGGCAGGACAAGGTTGCTATTAGATCAGATAGCAAGACTTGCCTATTGCTGACCTAAAACGATCTCTCGTATGTATTATTTATTTACTTATTGTACTTATAAAGCACCAACATATTACGCAGCGCTGGACATTAGTTTAGGTACAGACAATATTTAGGGGTGACATACAGCAAAATGACAGTACAGGAATACAAGAAAGACCAGATCATGCAGCACAGTATGAGTACAAGGTAATGCTTAGTCAGTCACTGGATGGAGCATGGAGATTAGGCAAGTTAGGTTCACTCAGATGCATAGCATGGGTGCACAGTAATGGAGGTGCAAGATCAGGTAGGACACAAAAGGAGGAGGACCCTGCCCAAAGGCTTACAATCTAGAGGGAGAGGTAAGGACACAAAAGGTAGGGGACCCGAGTTCAGCTGTGGGTTTAGAGCACTGACTGCACTTGTGAGGGGTAGTAGGCCAGAGTGAAAAGGTGAGTTTTGAGGGCCTTCTTGAAGATGTTGAAGGAGGGGGCTGCCCTAATGGGTGGAGGTAGGGAGTTCCATAGTGTTGGAGCTCTTGAGAAGTCCTGGAGGCGTGCATGGGACTGGGTGATGCGGGGGGCGGTCAGGCGAAGTTCATTGGAAGAGCGGAGTGAGCGGCTAGGTGTGTACCTCTGAGTAGGATTGGAAATGTAGATTGGACAGGTTTTGTGGACAGATTGGTAGGTCAGACACAGTATCTTGAATCTGATTCTGGACTGGATAGGAAGCCAGTGGAGGGATTCAAGGAGGGGATCCGCCGTGGTGGAGCGATGGGAGCTGTGGATAATTCTGGCTGCCGCATTCATGATGGACTGCAGTAGGGCTATTCGGGTCATAGGGAGACCAGACAGAAGGGCATTGCAGTAGTCAAGGCGGGAAATTATGAGGGCTTGGATGAGGAGTTTGGTGGTGGCAGAGGTCAGGAAAGGGCAAATCTTACAGATGTTACGAAGGTAGAAGTTGCAGGACTTTGTGAGGTTTTGGATGTGGGGAGTGAAGGAGAGTGCGGAGTCCAGGGCGACACCCAGACAGCGGGCTTGAGAGGTGGGGCGAATGGTAGTGTGGTTAACAGTGACATGCACATCTGGGAGGTTCATACATTCTTGACACTTTATGTATAGAATAAACAGAATGCACTCTGGCTGAGATATGTATAGAGTCGGGGGAGGATACAGGCCTCTGAAGCCCATGCAGTTACACCACAGTCAGGGCCAGACTGGGCATCAGCAACAGTAGGGGCAATGGCTAGTGACAGGTGCAGCCAACCTGTCACCCGCCCCTCAGCATTAATTGCCCTAAGCACGGGCCTTGGGAGCTTTATCCCACATTCTGGCCTGTGTATTATATGAAGTGCTGGAGAAGATGGCAGCAGTATATAAATACACAATAATAATATGGTAGAGAGACTTTAGACTATAAAGATAGTAGGGATTATATTGTAAGTTCCTGTGAGGACAGTCAGTAACATGACTCTATAAAAAGCACTGTGGAAGATATCCATGCTATGTGGATACATAATAATAATATTAATAATAATGGTATTTGACCATTTAAATTTTTACGAGTTTTCATACTTTCCTATGTGTGACACTGCCGCATGAGGAACAGTAGTAGTTCCTTGCGGCCCAGTCATACATGAAGCATAATGAATTGGTAGAAAATACGTGTTGTATTAATACAGTGCCTACAGAATGCAAACTAGGTTGACATACTTTTATGCTATTAACAAATTTGGACCCACCCATGATCTGTAATGACCACACCCATGCATGAGGCCCCTTATATTTATTCTACACAGGAGCCCACTGTTGGCTTTGTCCGCCACTGCTCTGGTGGGTACCTTATAGACCCTGGGGAGATTCCCCTCTGCGATGTGGCAAATAGGCTTGCTCACTGTGACAGTGTGATTTACAGAGACTGTTCTTCTTATTGCATAATAATTGTTTTAAGCTACATATCTATTTTTAATGTAATAGATAGGGATGCAAATGGTGATTCTTACAAACGGCTAATCAGTTTTCCAAGAGATTTAAAAAAGATACAGCTTCTGGTAACTTGATTGGCAGTTTAAGATTTTGATTAGTATCTGCGCATTTCTATTTCCTGGTCAAGTGAAATTCATTTGAAATAAATGTTTCACTCATCTTCAGTAATAGAGTGCTGTGCGGGGGAAAGCCATTGGTAGAAGCTGGAAGCATATTTATAATGGCTCATTTCTGTAGCAATGGCCATCAGGATACTAATGGGTAATTTTAAAATATGGAAGGTGAGTTAAGCTCACAATATACAGTATATAATATAATTCAGTTCTCTGAAACGTGGCTTAAGTCAGGACAGAAACTTTATGTCCAGATAGAAGGATGCTTATAAAAAGAGTCAAATAATTGTTCAACCTGCTCCACGCTACATGAAACTCACATAACAAGGATAATGTGTATTCAGAAAAGGAACACTCAACCCATGGGACGGGCCTTTTTCTGAATACACAATGGGGTCAATTCATAAAAGGCTGTGCGGTGAAGAAATCTTGTCGGGAAAATACTGCATTAGGTATTTTAGGCTTTTGTGTGCTAATTCATAAACATTTTCACAGCTGCGATAGAAGTGCGGGGATTTACCGAACTAAACTGGCGGTAACATGAGAAGGTGCCTGAGTTGTTACATTTCTCCAAGCGGAGACAGCATTACAATAAAAGAGGCATCCCAACTTCCCATTAGATGTGCATGTTTTGCTATACAGTTTGTTATACTGCCTCTGCTTGCCTCTGCTTGCTTATCAATCTATTTAATTGACACAGCTTAGAAGAACTTCAAGAAACTTCACATATGCCACACTTCCAGCGCATAGACATCCCAAAAGCAGGAACCCAAGAGGTTAAACACACAGCCTAAGGTATTCAGGGGAAGCCTTATTTTGTTCCGCTCTCACTGCTGCTGCCTGG
This sequence comes from Hyperolius riggenbachi, assembly GCF_040937935.1. Taxonomy (NCBI): domain Eukaryota; kingdom Metazoa; phylum Chordata; class Amphibia; order Anura; family Hyperoliidae; genus Hyperolius; species Hyperolius riggenbachi. Next base: position 122,346,044 of record NC_090649.1, on the reverse strand, counting down.
GGGGAGAAGTCTCCATTAACATCACACAGTCCCGAGCTCTTATCGCTCCCTTGTCACCACTTCAAAGAAGGCGGTATTCTTCGTGCCATTACCGCCTGCTCTAATCTTTATGAATTGACATTTATTGACATGTTGAGGTAATTACAGCACAAGGCGGTAATTTACCGCACTGCTCGGGAATGTCAGCTTTTCATGCGGTAACTGCTCTTATGAATTGACAGTTTGCTAAGTGCTTGGTAAAGTCAGCTGTTTTCTGTATTACCGCATGCGGGAATGCTTTATGAATCAACCCCATGGGCCTGATTCACAAAGCGGTGCAAAGTGTTTGCACGCGAGTGAAAACCCCTTTATCACGCCTAAACTCAGTTTAGGCATGATAAGAAGAAACTCGCGCGAATTTTCCGCGCGCAAAGTTTTGCGCGCGCAAGCGCGCAGGCACGCGCGCAAGCGCGCAGGCACGCGCGCAGCACCCGGCGCTTCGCGCGAAGCTCCCATTAAGCCCTATGGGACTTTGCGTGTACGCGGGGTAGCTTCGTGCGAGTTAGAGCACAAAGCGGTGATAACTTTGCTAGTGCAAAGGTTATCACGCCTAAAGTCTTTTAGGCGTGATAACTGAGTTATCACCGCTTTGTGAATCGAGCCCCATTTGTCTGCTGGAGGTCTTGGATTACCCTGGTACTAGTTCCCCTTCAGCGGTCAGGTGGTAGATTGTTTTTCCCAGACTTGTCACATAAAAAGGATGCAAGAAGGAACAGAGGCACCAGCAGAATAAAAATGTATCATATATAAAAGGGTACAGTTCAAGTATTGACTTAATAGTGTTCAAATATTGTTTCCCCCCCCCTTTTTTGTCTTTCCCTTTGCCTTTCCCCTCCCCCCCCCACCAGCCAACCCACCCCCCCCCCCCCCTTTGTTTTTCCCCTCCCCCAACAAATATTTTTTTTTATATATATATTCTTGTGAGTTATAGCAATGTGGTACTTTTTATTTGTATTACAGTTACTCCTTTTTCTGTTTTGCCTGAGGAAGCGGGCTTAAGACCCGCAAAACGTGTTGCAACTGTTTTTGGAGTATCTATTAAAAAGCCTGTTTATACCATACATAGTGGTTACGTTGTGACTTCTGGGGAGGTAAGTCCACCCTTACCCCCATCGTTTTTATTGGTTTTATATATGATACATTTTTATTCTGCTGGCGCCTCTGTTCCTTCTTGCAAAGTTCTATCCACCTGGTGGAAGGGTGTGATCACCCTGTTTTTTCTGACTACAGAGAGTGACTTCTTAGCCTGAGTGGGGACAGGCCTAACATCCCCATATGTGTTATAAGTGGTTGCCTTTACCTGGCAACCTACACTTGTGAGTATAATCCTTTCACTTTCATTCGAAATTTTTTCTTACCATTGGTAATACACTATTGGGGGCTCTCGGTTGTTGTATCTCTTGTTTTACATAAAAAGGATGCTCTTCAGTTTAGGGAAGTCTAGCTGTCCCTAATGTTTGAAAGGATTACTTCACATTACATCATTGCTTCCATCACATATTGCACAAATGGCTAGATAGTTTTGCTACCAACACTGGCCATAAAGTGTGGCTACACGGTTTCAAAGTCGCAGGTGCTTGTTTGTTGATTCAGTACCAGTTGTGTAGCGACTGAACCAGTTTTCTTTAGATTATCAAAAATCATTTCAGAAGCAGACATTAAGTAATAAAACAATGGAGTGGCCCAAGAATGGCTGCAGCGACATGTGGACAAGAGAGGTGGGCATCGCATCCAATACTGAAACTGGGGTTTGAGTGGTATCATATATTGCCATTTACTACAAGGGGCTCTATTCACAAAACTTCTCATAAATGTCTTATTTATCACCTAATTAATAAAAATAACCTTTCAGCACATTTACAAGTAAAATAATCACTCAAAGTAAGTAGTTTCTGATTAGCTTCATTTCAATATTACTTTTCTTACCTTAAAGAGAACCCGAGGCGGGGTTCTTACGTCGCAATCCTTATACAGAGGCTCGGTCTGCCTATAGAGCCCAGCCTCTGTTGCTAGTTAGTTTCCTCCAAAGCCCCCCCTGCGCGCTGTCAGACCCCATAAAACACTGCTGCTCTATGCGGCTGTGTTTACCTCACTAATGTCTGTCTTGGCTGCTCCCCCGCCTCCTGAATCGCTCCGGTCCCCGCCTGCGTCCCTTCCCTCCAATCAGCGGCGAGGGAAGGGACATGGGCGGGGACCGAAGCGATTCAGGAGGCGGGGGAGCGGCGTGACTGGCATTAGTGAAATAAACACAGCCGGCTGCGACACGCTGCATGTCGCCAGCGTGGCTGTGTTTTATGGGGTCTAACAGCGTGCAGGGGGGGCTAACTAGCAACAGAGGCTGGGCTCTATAGACAGACCCAGCCTCTCTATGGGGATTGCGATGTAAGAGTCCCACCTCGGGTTCTCTTTAATTATATTATATTTTTGCTCTTTGGGAGCTTAAACATGTAACATAGATCAGGTGAAAAAGCTTTGTGAATCATGTCCAATGACTACAGTGGTTGCTTTTGGTATTCTAAAAAAAATAAAAAATTAATCAATAACAATTGTTTGCTGATTAATACCCTAAGGTGTACCAGATATTAATTCCATTGGAGTGGGAATGTTGGTGTTCACCCAAAAAACCTTTTCTGACCCTCCTTTTGATCATAATAAGTTGCTTTTATGAAGACTGGACATAACTGTCAATTGAACAATGTATTTTACTTGCTGCAGCACTATGGGCTTGATTCACAAAGCCGTGCTAACTCTTATCACGTTCACGCTAGCGCTTTGCGTACGCTATAAAGTGCGTAACATTTTTCGCGAGCGAAATCGCGAAAATGGCCATGATTTTGCACACACATTCGCGGTTACAGACGAAAAAAGTTACGTGGGCTGTAACGTAGCGCGACCGTGAAAAGACTTACCACGGCTTTGTGAATCAAGCCCAATGTGTCACTTTTTTGTGTCATTTTTTTGGAGGGTGGGGGGGGGGGCGTCAGATGTCCCCACACAGTCTCCTGTCTGGTTAGAATGCAGAATCACTGCATTCCAGCCAGCAGGAAGTGACAGGTAATTTCCTTTACAATGGAATAATCACTGTTGTTAATTGCAACAGTGGTTATTCCTAATTAGACATCTAGCTTGGCTTTGGGAACATATGTTTCCCTTGTCCCAATCTGTGCACTACCGCTGGCCACCACAGCTGCATGCGGGTGCCTCCTGTGATAGGGAGGGACGAGTATCTACACCCCTAGGAGCTCAAGTGCAGATTTCAGGGATGCCACAGAAGGGCAAGTGGTTAAGGTTTATTGGCCCAGGCATTGCAAGGTTTTTCGCCTTCCCCTGAATCAACTGAGACATGTACAGGTTCAGGGCAGTGTTAACATGATGGACTGATGTCTTTTTTTTTACAATGTTACTATGTTACATCATCCTAAATTGAAGATCCAAGATTAACTGCTGTGTCAGATAATACATAACTTATATACAAGAGCAAGAGGTCCACTTCAGTTATACTTACGGATCTCACAGGTGGCCCCAACCCAGCCATGTGGACAGTGGCAGATGTATCCACTGGGTTGGTCTACGCAGGTGCCACCATGGTGACATGGATTACTGTCACACTCATTTATATCAATCTCACATTCTTCCCCTGCAGAGAAACAACATATGATTTAGATGCCAGTTTCATCCATATATATAGAGTTACACTCACATTAGATTTTTTTAGATTTGTACTGCCATATATTTATTGGGGTTGATTTAAAGAAAATGTGCAGCCAACAGAAGCAACAGTATCATTATTTCAAATGTAAAATCATTTCCGGTGAGTGAATTTATCACAGCTTTATAGTGTGTGTTACATCTTATGTATGGACAAGGAGCTAAAAAAAAACATACAAACCCTAAAACATTTGTATAGGGCTTTTCTCCAGACTGACTCAAAGTGCTTGAGAGGCAGCCACTAAGGCACGCTCAATAGGCAGTAGAAGTGGTAGAGAATCTTGCCCAAGGTCTCCTTACTGAATAGGTGCTGGCTTACTGAATAGGAAGAGCCGAGATTTGAATCCTGGTTCCCTATGTCAGAGGTTGTGCCCTTAAAGGGAAGGTCCAAGCAAAAAAAAAAAATGAGTTTCACTTACCTGGGGCTTCTACCAGCCCCATGTAGCCATCCTGTGCCCTCGTAGTCACTCACTGCTGCTCCAGTCCCCCGCTGGCAGCTTTCTGACCTCGGAGGTCAGGGCCGCATTGCATACATTTTTACGCATTCCAGCTAGTGCAGGAACAAAAATGTATGCGTTGCACCACTAACGCGTAAAAATGTATATGTTAATGTTCCTGCACTAGCGGGAATGCGTAAAAATGTACGCAATGCGGCCCTGACCTCCGAGGTCAGAAAGCTGCCAGCGGGGGACTGGAGCAGCAGTGAGTGACTATGAGGGCACAGGATGGCTACATGGGGCTGGTAGAAGCCCCAGGTAAGTGAAACTCATTTTTTTTTTTTGCTTGGACCTTCCCTTTAAAGGGACTCCGAGCAGTGCAGAAACTATGGAAAGATGCATGCCATTTTGAAGCTCTTTTTCTTCTCTTTCCAACGACACATAAACCACTGCCCTACACCTTTTAGTTTTCTATATTTTCGAGATTGAAATCGCGGCAGCCGGGATTTCGATTGCCAAAATAGCGAAAACTAAAAGGCGTAGGGCGGCGGTTTATATATCGTTGGAAAGAGGAGAAAGAGAGCTTCAAAATGGTATGCATCTTTCCATAGTTTCTGCACTGCTCGGAGTCCATTTAACCAGAACACTACCCAGCCACTCAAGTTATTATCCTGGAGAAGTATGTGTTATTTTGTCTTGTGACTGCTTGATATTGTTATTTTCCATACCAGAGCTGTCTGTACATTGTCTCCAGAACCATGTCTATGAAAAGTAGTCATTTTTCAAGAAGCTCCAACAAGTGGCTGCTTACCAAACTGAAATACACACTCGTAAAAAGGTGTGCTGCATAATCTTGCTTGAAACCATGGCAACACTGTATGGTTTGGTATAATGGTATTAATAATGTACATATCATTGTCTCTAGATTTACTGCAGTGACCCATTTAATACACAGAGGAGAAATGCACGCTTCTAAAGGTACGTACACACGTCTGATATTTCTGAACGACTTGTCATTCAAACCGGTCGTTTGAACAACAGTTGGACGTGTGTACTTTCGATCGTTAGACTGATAGCAGCAGTTTTGACTGATACGCACAGCGGATCCGTGGACTAACTGTCGTTCAACCGACAGTTAGTTCCGTACATGTGTACAAACGACTTGTTGTTTGAAAGTCTATTACTTTGACACTAATAGACATTCAAACAACAAGTCGTTTGATCAGACTTTTGATCTGGCCCATTGTTCTAAGCAGTCCATTGACCAGTCAAATGACATGTAAATTAGCTGTACTTAGCATTTCAAACGTTTTGTCGTCTGTATGTAAAAGGAATCTGAACGACTTTTTGTTTGAATGACAAGTCGTTCAAACGTGCGATTTGAACGACAATCGGGCATCAAATCAGATGTGTGTACACACATTAAAGGAACACTATAATGTACCCAAGTGTTTAGAACCCAAGTGTTCTAAAATGACAATGTACAAATAATGTCTATGTAGCTGTGTAAACATTTTCCTACTATGCATGTTAAATATCAGGGGCAAAAGCTGTAATTCGTTGTGTGTAGATTTTAGCTACGTTTGGGAAGTCTCATTTGCAGAGGAATGAATCTGTATGAATTTCTGCAATCTGACATGCTAAGAACAGCATAATATTGAAGCAGATTATATGAAAAGAGGTATCAGGTTTCACACACTACAGTATTACAAATGTTTATGTTGCACATAAGATACATTTTCTCTGCTCTCTGTGAGAGAAAGCTCTGCCTGTCTCTGACTGAGCTCTCTGCACACACAGTTAACAGATACACTGAGGGAATTTTCCCCCTTCCCTCATGGCTGAGTCTGCTGTCAGAATTTCAGCAGACTGCCGTCAGAAAAATGTGAACGGAATTAGATAACAGTAATCATGGATAAGCAGCGACATGTATACACCAGTACTTGGCAGCACTTCCCAAACATTTCCTATCTAAATTGAAAAAAACATGTTAATCGATAGTTTACCTTGACCCAAACCAAACATTTTTTTTAATTACAAATATTTAGTTGCACCACTCTGACACATACAAAGATACATAAACACTCCTTCAAGCCTATGAGCATTTCAGTGCATGCTTTTCACCCTTCTCTTTTCATAACTAGAATTATACTGGGGCAGCCATTAGCAATTCCTCCATTGCTGGACACCACCTACTTCACCAGTTTGCCGGATTTTGTCCCGGCAATTTGAAAGAAAGGGAGGGGTTCCTCCAATAAATGTAAAATATTTTATATTTGTCATCATGCAGCTGAAAAAAAGGCTGCTATTTATTATTATAATTTAGAAAATATATTTTATTTCTGAAATCTTGTATTTTTAATTTGGGTCCACTTTAAGAGGATGAGCGTAATTAGCTTTTGCTGCTTGCAGTTTCTGAGTTTACTCACCCATAAATCCAGAGGCACACACACAAGTGGCGTTCAGTCCTTCACTGTCACAGCTCCCACCATTCTGACAGCTGACATTCAGGCAGGGGTCTTTGTAAAGCTCACAGTGACGACCTGGGAATACAATATTTCAATTATGTAGATAACAAGTAATTAAGGATGCAGAAATAAATTATATGAAATATACACTGTAAATACATTTCTTTAAGACAATGGATCTGAAGACTGGTAGATGCAGCATGGAGTATAGAAAGAAGGGGGTTCATGGAACAATCAGGGGAGAGCACACTGCAGTGACTGAGGAATGGTGGCCCCATTGTCAGAGCAGTCCTTTTTCTTTTGATAACAATTCTTGTATTGAAAGTCAGCACATCAAAAATGTACAAACGAATACACGACCCACAACAGGTCTCCCAATAATAAACCGTAAAAGAATAAAAGCAGAAAAAGGCAAGAAGCCCACATGACTCCAATTGTGAATCTCAAGCAATTGACATTTAAAACAGATGAAATAATGAACCAAGAGATACATAGAACACTCATCTTCAATGAAGTTTACAGGGATATACCATTACGCCACACCATGAAACTAAGTGTGCAAGCTCATGAAGGAGAGCATTCCTTGTTCTGTGATTAACGTAGCACACGGAAGAAGTCGTTTTTTAAGGCCTCTTTTCCACGGACTGTTGAGCTGTGTGCTCAGCAAGCAGTTACCAGGCAGCAGTGAGCAGTTACCAGACAGCAGTGAGCAGTTGTGAGAGTTTGAGAGGCATTTCACTGCCTATCAACAGTCTGTGGAAAAGAGGCCTAAATGTTTTTTTAAAGGTTTAATAAAAAGGTTTAATAAAAAAAATTAAAAGAGATCAGTCGCAAAGTAAAAAAATAAAAAATAAAACAGTACTACTTAAAGCAATTTTCAAGGAAAAAAAAACGTTTGAGATAATGGATTCTATGTGTAGTGCAGAAGTAATGACCCTTTGAACTTTCTTGTAGTAAAACCTTATCTCAAGCTGTCTTTTACTGTTTCTTGGCTGTTTAAATTCTCCAGAAAACAGCACTGTATTCAATCCAGGGGGTGGAATAGCTCAGAGAAGCTCCTTTGCATAGATAACAACTGAAGTTTTTTTTTAACTCTTCCTGTACTGGAAAACAGCATGAGACTCTTTTCTTTACTTCTAATGTTCTCATTCTTAGCTGTACTACACATACAATTCACTATCTCATAAGTTAATTTTTGCTGCAGATTTACTTTAAAATGTGTTTAAAATGGTAATGAACAGTGATATACACAATGTAAAATACTCTAATGCTACACACGATGCAATTTCCCATCAGATTGATGGGTAATCTAACGAGAAGTTGCATTGTGTGTACTTGTCCAAACTGCTCCAGATTGATAATAATGATCGATGTTAAAGAGACTCTGTAACAAAATTTTCAGCCTTAGTTCTTCTATCCTATAAGTTCCTTTGCCTGTTCTAATGTGTTTTGGCGTACTGCAGCCTTTCCTAATTGCACAGTGGCTGTGTTATCTCTGTTATATGATCTAATCTGTTTCCTTCTGTCGGGCTAAGGCTTGAATGTGTGGAATGTGCAGGGCTGCTTGTGATTGGCTAGAAGCTATACACACACTCTCCAGGCCCCCTGCAGGCTCTGTATGACTCACACACTCTGCTTATGTGAGCCTATCACAAGCTGGTTAGTTTGTTTGTAAACACTGCCTAAAACTGGTAATTACAAGCCAGGATTGCAGCAGAGAGTGGCAGAAACAGCACAGAGGGGCCCAGGAGAACATAACGAATAGAATGGTATGCTTTTTGCTGTAAAAATTTTAGAGTACAGATTCTCTTTAAGGTCATTACTTCACAAAATCAATCCTCTTATCACCTGGGTGCAAATCAGACAAGTCAGAAATAATCTGTGCAACCCGTCAATCTTACAGGAAGTGCCACCGTGTGTACCTAACATAAAATTTACTAGCAGGTGAAGGAGGATCCGCTGGCACAGTGGGATAGATAAAAGGGATAGATAAAAGCTGGTACTCTTTATTGAAAAAAAAACACATACAATGACACAAAAAAGCCACAGGAAAAACTGACGTTTGTCGGGTTCAACTAAGACTAAGGGAGAATTCTGAGCCCGACACGCGTCAGTTTTTCCGGTGGTTTTTTTCGGGTCATTGTATGTGTTTTTTCAATAAAGAGTACCAGCTTTTATCCATCCCACTGTGCCTGCGGATCCTCCTTCACCTGCTGCAACTCATGGTTTGGCTAACCTGATACTGCACCAGTGGGTAGGTTTTCATGGGAGTTTCAGAGCGTTTTGGCCTTCTACCTATAAAGTTTACTAACAACTTATTAGCATAGTATTTTTATCAATGATTTTTTATAAATCCCGTGCACACCGGCATGTATGAGAGGATCTCATACATAACATAGGATCCATCAACATGCCCATTGATCCACTGTTCTCAAATGCCCAACAAATAGCCCCCACGTCTTTTGACAGAGATGAAGCTACAATACTATAAACATTAAATAATTTTATAGAACTATACTCCCCAGTATATAGTAGTTCATCTCAAAGGACATTTATGCAACAAACTTGCAAGAAAAAGGTTCAAACCTTAAAAGGTGGCCAGTGGGCCACACACAATACGATTAAGAGATCCAATTTTACACCAATGCGATAAAAAAAATCAGTTCTCCCGAAAAATCGAAAGCTGTTATTTGTTTTCAATCGAGAAATCGGGTTGAATTTCCCATTTGTTTGTTGTTGTTTTTTTGAGATTGGACATGTTGGAGAATTCAGATCAATTTTATCAAGAATTGTATGGTGTGTGATGGATTGTGAAATTGTATTCAACCAGAAACAAATTATATGTAACTATTCAGTACATACCAAACTTTATTACTGCTTGTATAAACAACAAACGGGATGGAAAGATAGGATTTGGGGCTCAATTCAAAAACCGTGCTAATGTATAGCACGGCCGTGCTATGCATTTAGCACGCAATGTGATATGCGGGAAGGTTTACATTTGCAATTGTTTGCTCATGCGTGCTAACAAAGTTATGCGTGCGTTACCGCTACACATTGTCCGCATTGTGCCTCACCCCTCCTATGGAATGCCCTTCCACAGCACATCCGCCACTCTCCCACCTTTGAAATCTTTAAACGCTCCCTCAAAACCCACGTTTTCCAACAAGCATATTTTCTAGCTTAGACCATGCACCCACTAAATAACCTAATTATGCACTGCCTGTACATATACTGTATACTTCCCCACCTCTTGTTTCCACCCCATTCCTTTAGATTGTAAGCTCGCAAGGGCAGGGCTCCCACCCTTTTGTGTCATGGAATGCTATTAATTTAATTGCTTGCACACTGTTAGACATTTATACATTTTAGTCATCATGTTAAATTTGCTATTGTAATCAGCAGTTCTGTATTTTGTATCAGTATTCATATCTGATGTATATCATTGTCTGTATCATTATGTATCCCTTGTTTGTTTTCTTACATTGTACAGCGCCACGGAATATGTTGGCGCTTTATAACAAAATAAATAATAATAATAATTGTGCAGCAGTAATGGTCGCCGCGATGTTAGACGGAGGTCTCCCATTGGCTGGCATTTGGAACAGCTGATTGGCTGGCGACGGCGAGAGCGGCGTTTTGAGGTTTTGGGCTACGCGGTGATATGGGGACTTTCCCTATGTGCAGCAGGAACGATAGGGAGATGGGACAACTGTCTATTTTTAATAGGAGAGATCTTTTAGTACACTTAAAGGGATACTGTAGGGGGGTCGGGGAAAAATGAGCTGAACTTACCCGGGGCTTCTAATGGTCCCCCGCAAACATCCTGTGCCCGCGCAGCCGCTCACCGATGCTCCGGCCCCGCCTCCGGTTCACTTCTGGAATTTCTGACTTTAAAGTCAGAAAACCAATGCGCCTGCGTTGCCGTGTCCTCGATCCCGCTGATGTCATCAAGAGCGCACAGCGCAGGCCCAGTATGGTCTGTGTCTGCGCAGTACACTCCTGGTGACATCAGCGGGAGCGAGGACACGGCAACGCAGGAGCAGTGGTTTTCTGACTTTAAAGTCAGAAATTCCAGAAGTGAACCGGAGGCGGGGCCGGAGCATTGGGGAGTGGCTGCGCCAACACAGGATGTCTGCGGGGGACCATTAGAAGCCCCGGGTAAGTTCAGCTCATTTTCCCCCGACCCCTCTACAGTATCCCTTTAATCTTTACCAGTTACATTCAGTGGGAGTGGTTTGACCTAGGGGGTGTGAATTTTTGTGTATCACACAGTTCCCCATCAGGTCCTCCGTGCTGTTTATACGCTGTGATTGGATGATTCAAACGCTGACCACTGATTGGTGCTGATATGATATATAAGGAGTGATGGAAGGTGAATGTTTGTATTGCAGTCTTGGCAACTTGATAAAGAGCATGATGGCTCGAAACAGCGGTCTGTCGTTGTTATACTGCTGCTTTTAAACTGATGTGATTAATAAAGAGACAATTACTTTCATCGCTGGTGCCTCCTTCAATCTGGAACAAAAGACTTTAACTTGCTTCCACAAATGGGCATATTTCTTCTGAACTTAAGTATCTGTTTATTTTCTTTCCCCTTTTATTTTACACTGGGTTATCATTCTCTAGTTATTACTTTTAATGATTTTCTGTATATATTCATTATTTATATTGCATTTATAAATAAAAGACTTTAAGTCAATTATTTTCTCAGCTGCAGCCTATTATTCAGCCAACCAGAAAGAATCCTAGCTTTCTGAAGAGATGCTACTACTGTTCGCTAGACTAGTGTGTGCTCTAACAGCTTTATTCACCGGTGTTAGAATCAGTGAGAGTAGGTCCTCTGTTTTCCTACAGAGGTGGTGGCAGCTATGTACCCTGAAATAGTGTTTAGTTTGTGTTACTGCAGCTCTCAAACTCCCTCCTAGCCTGTCTAGTGCCAAATTTCAGCTAGTTTCAGCTCATCGATTGCGTCCACCAAGTTGGTCGGTCTGTGGGTTGAAATACATTGGAAGGCATTGACTGGTGCGGCCAGTAGGGGGCCTGTGATACAATTGAATCCTGCCAAGGTGGAATTCGCTTGGTTGATTTTCAAAATACGTACAGTAAATTTGAATATAACATTTGCATAATTCTGCATTAATTATTAGCATCTTGTTGACCATCCCTATTCCCTAGTAACAGATTGTCAGTCAGGAAATATATCTGATAGAACTTTACATTTGGGAACAGAAAACAGTGGATCCAGCTGACATAGGGTTGCAGTGATGTTAGTGTAGGGAAGAAAGAAGTTTCAACAATATTCTAATAAATTATGTAAAAAAATATCCTCTGATCCTCTTTCTTCAGTACAACAACAGATTAGGGATCTGACAAATAGGATTAAAAGAACAGGGGGCTTTTGATGAGGAACTTGAAAAAGTCTTGCTAAATAACAATTACCTTTTAATTGTGAACACCTTCTAAAATTCACAAACACAAACTCCCTGGTTGCCTCATAGTGATGGCTATTTAGTTGTTGTTTACACCATGAAATCGCTTTTTACATTCCTTTCTAAAGGTGGCCACACACCATACGATTTTTGTATTTTGATTTGATTCGAGCATTCCGATCCAATTTTCCAATTGATCGGAAGTTTCAATAGGAATCTTCAATGTACCACACACGTATTTACGAGATTGACACAATTTCAGGATAAAAGATCGTAAACTCTGAAAAAATTGGTTGGTTAGAAAAATCAAGAGAAAAATGTACTACATAGTTACATTTTTTTCTGGTTTAATACAATTTCACAATCCATCACACACCATACAATTCTTGATAAAATTGGTCTGAATTTTCCAACATGTCCAATTTTTAAAAATAAATAAATAAACCAGGAAATTTGATCGGATTTCTTGATAGAAAACCAAAAATAACTTTCGATTTTTTGGGAAAACTGATGGTATTTATCGAATGGTGTGTGGCCACCTTAAAGGGAACCTTAACTGAGAGGGATATGGATGTTTCCTTTTAGGCTACTTTCCCACCAAGACGTTGTGTTTTAGGGGACGTTATGGTCGCATAACGTGCCCCTAACGCAACGCATGGTGGTGTTGAAGTTGGACGTCAGATTGAGCTGCATTATGCAGCTCTCAAAGCAGCCGCTCCAGGCTAGTGATAGGAAGTCCGAAACTTTTTAAGGATTCGGATCATTTGAATCGGATCATTGAAAAGATCCGGATTAAATGAACGATTTGTTCATGATCTGAACAACACTACAGTCCCACCATGAGTCACCACAGTGCAGTGAATATTAATTAGCCATGTGGCTGGCCGCAGAGGTGGAGGGGAGACCTCCTCCTCCAACATTACTGAGCATGTGCAAACAGTCTAACATGGCCTAGCCTAGTATAATGCACAGCATGCAGCCATGGGCGTCCGCACATATGGCAAAATGGGGCAGACGCCACCCCCTGGCCAGCTGCTGCCCCCCCCTAGCCACCCGAACCCAGAAGTATCGAGCCGCCAGTAAGAGACAGCTCTCAGGGGTACAGTCACTCTCCCTGGGTGGCTGGATGATCAGCGATAGCAGGCAGGGACGGGCGGGCAGCTGTGTTGCCATTTGCCAACAGTAAATTTCTGTCACTGCCAGATCCGTAAATCATTGGACGGGCCGGCAGCTGTGGGCTGGGCATGTTTTCCTGCTCTGATTCTGAGCTAAGGGCCAATCAGAAGCTGCTGTTTCTGTGCTGGGCTACAACAATATGGCGCCGCACATTTGCTGGGACAGAAGCTGCTCTCTCGGGGGTGACAGTTGAGGCAGCACACTGTACAGGACGGGAAAGCTGCCTACAGCAGCCAGTTGTCCACGGAGGCTGAGTGATGGCTTCCAGGGCTATTCAGCATCCCTGGCTCGCCTTGCTGACACAGCTGAGGAGATGAGAGAAGACTGCACAGCAGGGGCTTTAGATGTTATCACAGCACTGGCTTTCCTGTACACGCCCCCCCTCCTCCACTATCCTGCATTCTTAGAATCCCCAGGCTGAATATAGCACACTGGAGCCTCAAAGTCACACTCTCCTGCACTGGATGAGGCTACAAAACAGTCTTCAGGTACAACAGTGTGCTGCTGAACAAATAGCCTTTTAAAAAAACTGGTGTGTGTTTGTATATATGTTTGTATATATATATATATATATATATATATATATATATATATATATATATATATATATGTGTTTTTGTAAATGCACATTGATATAGAGCTGTGTGTGCAGTATGTGTGGTGTGGGTGGTTTGTGCGGTGTGTGTCTGTGTGGTGTATGTGATGTGTGTGGTATTTGCGGTGTGCGGTATTTGCAGTGTGTATGGTGTAAGCAGTATGTATGTGTGTGTGTGTTTTTGCCTGAGTGAATGCACATTGATATGGAGCTGTGTGTGCAGTATTTGCAGTGTGTGGTGTGTGCAGTTTGTGCAGTGTGATGTGTGTTCTTTGTGTGGTATTTGCGGTGTAAGCGGTTTGTGGTATGTGGTGTGTTCAGTATGTGTGGTGTGGGCGGTTTGTGAGGTGTGTGGTGTATGTGATGTGTGTGGTATTTGCGGTGTGCGGTATTTGCAGTGTGTATGTTGTAAGCAGTTTGTGCGCTGTGGTGTACAGTATGTGTGTGTGGTATATGTGATGTGTGTGGTATTTCCAGTGTGTATGGTGTAAGCAGTTTGTGCGCTGTGGTGTGCGGTATGTGTTTGTGCAGTGCGTGTGGTGTATGTGATGTGTGTGGTATTTGCAGTGTGTATGGTGTAAGCAGTTTGTGCACTGTGGTGTGCAGTGTGTGGTGGTGTATGTGATGTGTGTGGTATTTGCAGTGTGTATGGTGTAAGCAGTTTGTGCACTGTGGTGTGCAGTATGTGTTTGTGCAGTGCGTGTGGTGTATGGGATGCGTGTGGTATTTGCAGTGTGTATGGTGTAAGCAGTTTGTGCACTATGGTGTGCAGTATGTGTTTGTGCAGTGTGTGGTGGTGTATGTGATGTGTGTGGTATTTGCAGTGTGTATGGTGTAAGCAGTTTGTGCGCTGTGGTGTGCGGTATGTGTTTGGTTTGTGCAGTGTGTGTGGTGTATGTGATGTGTGTGGTATTTGCAGTGTGTATGGTGTAAGCAGTTTGCGTACTGTGGTGTGCGGTATGTGTTTGGTTGGTGCAGTGTGTGTGTGTGTGTGTGTGGTGTGTGCTGCATTGCTGCCTGTGTAAACAAACAGGTTTTTGGAATCCTCTGACTAGCACCGATCTGTTCTTCAGCCGTAGCTCGTCCTCAGCATATTTGGTTTTTGTTATATTTTTGGCCTTGCTACAGCGCTTGTGTAGCAGATTTGACATTTGCTCTTTTAGCCGCTGATGTGATGTAACTGATCATATTTTAATATTTACTGCAGGAAGGCATTATTGAGATCTAGTCAGTGTGGGAGGGAATGCTCCTGCTACTGCTCAGAATGCTCCTGCCAAATATTTATTGTGGGCATTATTTTTTGTAGAAAAGGGGGCTTCATCTAACATTTTGCTGGGTGGGCCCACCTCCACCACTTCTAAGTTCGTGTATATTTGGCTCCACCCATGACCACGCCCATGTTCTGTTGCATGGACACGCCCATTTTTGCTTTATCTCCCCCCACTTTTGCCTCCCCCTGGAAAAATTTCTGCGGACGCCCATGCATGCAGCACTTTGTTTAAATGTGCTGCGTTACTATGTAACGCAACGTGTGCACTGTGAACAGCACATTGATTTTACAGTGCTGTGAGTTAGGCTGCGTTACTGGCTGCTGTAACGTGGGACTTTAATGTCCCACTGTGAAACCAGCCTTAAACAATACCAGTTGCCTGGCAGCCCTGCTGATCTCTTGGCTGCAATAGTGGGTGAATCACACACCTGAAACAAGCATGCAGCTAATCCAGTCTGACTTCAGTCAGAGCACCTGATCTGCATGTTTGTTGAGGGGCTGTGGCTAAAAGTATGAGACACAGGATCAGCAGGAGAGTCAAGCAACTGGTATTATTTTAGAAGGAAAATCCATATGCTTCTCCGTTTAGGTTCCCTTTAAGCCTTGGCTCACACTGCACAGACACCTTTTTGCCCGTTTGGTGTCTTGCAGTGAAACACAAAAACAGACAGTTGAACAGCTCCTATTTATTAATACGATTCATTCAGACCCTGTATTCATTCAATCCACAATGCAAAATTCTGGACAGCAGATGCATTTCCCACAGAAGCCTGCCAGACTCCATCCAGGCACAAAACACCATTGCAATGGCCACTGCACTGTCCTCTCCAAATGGACCTTTTGTGATGTGGCTCGAACTGAGCTGTACACTAAGAACATATATTATGGACACAGAGATCTTCAAGGAGGAGACTTTCTGTGGTTGCACTGATGGATAAAATGGGCATTTTGGTATAACATTGAGAGAATGCTTGGGGATGCTTTCAAATGTTCTTTTAATTATCTAAGAGTAGTTATTCAAATTTTAGTTTTGGGAAAATAATACAACTTCAAAGTGATCCTAAGTCAAAATGAGATACTTACCTAAAGAGAGGGAAGCCTCAGGATTCTACTGAAGCTTCCCTCGGTGCTCCAATGTCTCCAAACGCTGAGCGCGGCTCCAAATTGGAGCTGTGCTCCTCCTCGTCATTAGTGCAGCCATGCAGTAGCGTGTGAGCACGGCTACGCATGTTGTACATGTCTGGCTTACTGCGTTGCTGCACTGCAGGAAGAGGATCTGCGTGGCCCCCATATGATTAGCAACAATGTCTTCCAGGGGGCTGCGCTCAGCGATGGAAGACATCAAAGCACCGAGGGACGCCTCAATAGGATCACAAGGCTTTTCTCTCTTTAGATAAGTATCTAATTTTGCACCCAAGCTTCAGCTCGGGTACACTTTAAAGGGATACTTAAGCCAAAAAAAACTACTTCCGGGTTCGGCAACAGCCGCCGACAGGCTGGGAACGCGAGGAATCACACGCGTTCCCAGCCTGTCGGCGGCTGTCGCTATATCACCCTCTATGCTGCTATAGCGTAGAGCGAGGCTGCGAGGGCACCATTCAGCTTCAGGGGGCTGAGGGAAGCCTCAGGTGAGTAAAAATCTTTTTTTTTTTTTTACTTAAGTATCCCTTTTTACTGTTCCATATACGGTATATTAATATGCACCTAGAAACCAGTAGGTTGATTCACTAGCCCATGGTAAAACTATGGTAACATTCGATTTCCTTTGTGCTAGAATTTTACGTTGTCTCCACCAACAAAAAGGTGATGTGTCCAAGTCTTTGTGGGAAATCTGCAGTGTGAAACATCTGTCATCTGAGACTGGCTGCAGATTTATTCAAAATGTCAAAGTTCTTCCCAATCTTTTTCTTGTTCCTTTGTATCTACAATCATCATCCACAATATACAGATCATATGTTCTAACTTAAGCCAACTGCAGTGTCGCACCAATAGGGGATGCAGAGGGTGCGGCCACCCCAAAGTCCCTGGACCTGAGGGTCCCACATGGAGCCTTCCTCCAATCTTTGCAGTAACTCTTGATTGGTATCAGGTGGATCACCTCTATATGTACTTTGAATAGTGGCAATCATTTGTCTACTTACACCTCTCTCATACAGTGTGTAGCCTTGGAAAGCCATGTTTCTGTGGTCTGTATCATGCAGTTATTATACATACAGTGCTAAGTTGGGGGAGAGGAAAGTGTAAAATGTGCACTGCAGCCCACGGCTCCATAGCTTTGTCACAGGTCAACTCCACTAGATGAAATGCATGTTCCAGGGATGCGAGACAAACTACTAACAGTTAAAGATCAGCATTACAACTGGGTATCTGCAAATTTTTTTTTTTTTAAGCAATAAGGGAAATCAAAAAGGTGACCTCCATATTTGTATCACTTCAAGTTTCTTTTAAATTTCACCTGAACTCAGAACTTCCTCTGTGATCTAAAAAATATGCAACAGCATAATAACCTTTAAAGAAAAACATTTCTTTGCTACAGCTGATACAAATTGTACAATAAATCTGCAGTGTTTCTACTTCCTGCTTTCATGGAAGCAGACATTGGGCTTGATCCACTAAAACATGATAACTCAGTTATCACGTGTAAAGGCTTTGTATGCGCCTAAAGCATTATGCGCTCAAACAGTTTCCATCCATTCGCGTTAGGGCTGCACGATTTCTCGGTTTTAAACCGAAACCGTGGTTCCTGTGAAGACGATTTTGGGATCGTCTGGATCCGGCGGTTTTCGGTCTTTAAGTGCTTGGCCGCATGGCCATGATCCGCCTACCGCAGCCGCTGCGCCGTGCCACTGAAGCAGTGCATATTTATGATGTTAATGAGCCGGGCAGCGGGGGTAGGAGAGTTCAGTACAGAGCGGCACACAGCTTCTCCAATCGCTGGATAGCAATGGAATGACGGAGGCAGTAGGCGGAGCTGTACGCTCTAGTACAGCTCCGCCTACCGCTGCCGTCATACCATCGGTATCCAGCGATTGGAGAAGCTGTGTGCCGCTCTGGACTGAACTCTCCTCCCCCCGCTGCCCGGCTCATTAACATCATAAATATGCACTGCTTCAGTGGCACGGCGCAGCGGCTGTGGTAAGCGGATCATGGCCAGGCGCGGGCATGGCCGCAACGGCGTACCTACCTATACTGCGCACTTTACTAGCTGTACTGGGGCACTACCCATTCATACTGGGCACTATACTAGCTATACTGGGGCACTATACTAACTATACTGGGGCACTACCTACCCATACTGGGCACTATACTAGCTATAATGAGGCACTACCTACCCATACTGCCGGGCACTATACTATCTATACTGAGACACTATGCTAGCTATACTGGAGCAATATACTAGCCACACTGGGGCAACTAAACTCCCTATATTGGGGCTACTATGCTAGCTATGCCGCTGCACCCCAGTCCTCCCCCCCCCCCCAAAACCTGCTGCGCACGACACTGTACACTAGGACAAGCTAAAGCTTGTTTTGGAAAAAATCGTGAAAAAATCGAAATCACAATTTCTGACAGAAAAATCGCAATTTCAATGTTTACCCAAAATCGTGCAGCCCTAGTTCGCGTGTTAAGTTTTATCGTGCAAATGGCGTTACGCTTCACACGCTAAGTGCGGAATGCCCTTGAAAGCTATGGCGCTTCACGCAATCAAAAGATAGAGTTTGGCAATGAAATCAGCAATGGTGCTTGCATGAACATGTGAGTTAATGTAATATGGCTCGTGCAAAGTTTAACGTGCGTCGCATAATGTACTGTATACTATAATAATTCATTATCTACATACCGTTCGGGTGATCTGCAGTGGCTTCACGTGATAATGATATTTAGCATGTGATAACGATACTTTGCGCGCAAAGCGTAACGCCATTCACGGGAAGTCATACCTTTACGCGCGCAAACCTTTACGCGCATGATATCACGTGCAAAGAGGCTTATCACTGTCACGCTAAGTGTTAGCACGCTTTAGTGAATCAAGCCCATAGTGTTAACATCCTGTGTTTGCCAATTAGCTCTCTGCCGTGGCGGTCAGCTGACGCAGTTGAGGGTTCAAATTACAACTTATGCTCGATCACAGATAAGGGGGGATTAGACGGGCTAAACTCTCTAAATACCTACAGGGTGCATTTCTCTGTTTTCCTTCTGTCCTGTGCAAGAATTCAGGTCCACTTTAACTACTAGGGTACCAGCCACCAGGGTTGCTGTGGATCGTTACTGCAAAGGATTGTACATGTCAGACAAAATTACACTTCCTCCCTGTTTTTGCCCCCCATTCTGCCTGACAGCCCCTCAGCCGAGCTGGCAGTAAGAGCAAAACGGCAATGACAGTACAATAGAGTGCATTTAGAAACACACTACAAAGAAATAAACAGGATGGAGATCTCTGTAAGTGAATCCACATTACTGAATCACTGCTGCTGCTGACACACTTTAAATAAGCACCAGAACAGTTTGTAAACCCAGATTTCAATTTCTATGGTAAATAAATTCAGTTTTCGGAAGAGTGCCAGTATAATATTTTCTCCATCCTTCTCATGTTAATGTGTTTTATTCCTTTAAAGCTTGGATATGTCTCCTGGCTCCCAGCCTGTTTTCTTTGTCTCCATCGTATCTTTGCATTAATCTACATAATGAAATGACTACAAATAAACATCAAACAGATATATCAAAGCCTTGGTCCCTGTTCATCGTACCTCACGCGCGGCACTTCTGGCAACAGACGCCAGCTCAAAATAAATAAAAACCGTGCTTGGTAGCTAAATAAATGAGGGTGTTGTTAGACCGGTCTCTTAACTGATGGTTTCACTACCGTATCTTAATATAATGGGCACAAAGCATTAAGAGGTCCTTAATACCAATGTGGGCAAGAACATAGATTGCATAAATGACTTCCTCGCTTAAATAACAGTAAGAGCCTAAAATAGATTGTGATAGGGGTATAATGATGAAGTGGTAGGCAGCACTCAACAAAAATGACAAACAGAGTTCATAATAAATTCCCTATTTCCTGCATGGAAGTTTAATACAAATACATTTTAGAGGTTATCCTTAAAGTGTACCCGAGGCGACATGTGACATGATGAGATAAACGTGTATGTACAGTGTAAACATATTAATAACCAGACTGTTTTCCTTGTCTTATTTTGTTGCCTGAAAGTGTTCATTTTTAAGCATGGAAGTGACAGGTTCTGTCTTGTCGGTAGCTTGTCGGGAATGTTGTAAACATCAATGATAAGCAGATTACAGCCATAAAAGTTTTCCTGGCAGGATACAACTTCTGAGAGGAGTGGGAGAAAAAAAGGTCAATAGTTCATGTATTTTCATTTAGGGACACTTAATAGGCTGCCACTGAGCAGAGACAACAAAACATTCAAATATGAAATACAACCATGGGATATCTAAAAAAAAGTCATTTTTAGGGGTTGGAGGATAAATACAATTGTTTATCTCATCAGTTTATTTTCACCTCAGTCTCACTTTAATACATTCATATAGCTCTGACACATATTCAGCAGCTGTTATTAGGGGACACAGAATTAATCCCATCAGTCAAGGGGGCGTATTCATAACACTGCAGTAACATAGCCGTACGCAAATGCCATATTGTGATATTGACATTCCATGTGTTGAGTTGTGCTATTTGAGCAACACACACTACATAACTTGCATAAGCACTGGTAAAATTACCATCAATTGTACAACTCCGTTTAGTGGATATGCCCCACTGTCCCCTAAAGGGGCTATACGAGGCCTGCCCTTGGGGTTCATAGCTCCCCGTATTAAGTCTTACTTGGCATGGTGCCACCAACTGGACCATCGTACATTTTCCTTTTTTTAAAAACTAGTTTTAAAAAGACTATGGCCTTCAGAACTAGATATGCTTGTACATAAAACAGTAATGTGCATTTAGACAATTGCAAAGTCATTGGTGGAAACAGGCCACAAATAATAGCAAACACATTTAAATCATTTAATAGGTGAGATTTTTAACCTCTCTCTATTTCCCAACTGCATCCTAGCAAACACTCAGCAACGTGTTTAGTGAAAATCACCTTTAGCAGCTGTTAACAACTGTAACAAGCAGCCAGCAGCGGTCAATGCTGTGCTAATAAGACTGTCAGCGGATCCGTGTGATCGATCTTCATATGAGAGACTGCCCTCTAGCAGAGAAGTAATACATTCAAAATGTCTCTAATGAGTAGGAAAGCCCTCCATTCTATTAGCAGAGGCTGAGCAATGACAGCCTGAGCAGCCAGCTCCATCTATCAGGAACGCAGTACTACTCACTTATGAAAAGGGAAGAAAAACAAATGTATAAAAATGTATATCATTTATTATAAATCACCATATATATATAAAAAGATTTTTTCTTATAATATAGATTCCATTAAAAACCAGAGCCCTATCTCCTAGTGATTGGGGGGTAGAAACTTGACCAATGCAAACCATATGGCAATAGATGTTCCAAAAAACATTTTAGCTGGAGCTCTCAGCATGAAAGTTCAGTTCCATGTGGATCAAGATATTTTTCACAGTTCCCAAGGTGGTTATTAAACACAGTGAATGGAAGATCCTGAGTATTAAATAATTCCGTAAGTATTGCAGATAGGACAAGCACTTCCGTGATTATTGCAAATAGGACAACCACTTATTGCAATATAAGGATGCTCGCATCAACTTCCACCCGAGTAAAGAGATTTCTAGTAGGTGTAACATTCATCAGGTAATGGGCCCCTCATTAGATCTTCAATCATAAATCACAATGTCCATCAAACATACTGTTTACGTGACCACCGATAACTTGGCTTCAACAGATTGACATTCAGAGAGATCACTTGCTATAAACATTCAGTGATAAGTCCGCCAGGGATTAACCCTTATGCAGGCCTCCGATAGTGGGTCAGTCACGTGATGGAAACAAAATGATATGGGCTCCGTGGTGGGTAGATTTTCCTGCAATATGAGTGCACTCAACCTATTGCATATATGTTGGTGTTATAAAGGCAGTCCATCCGCATTCATAGCAAATTGTTTATGGTACAGGTATAAAAATACTCATCCATCCAGTGTGGTTTCTTATCAGGATGCTTGGTCAAGAGGTGTCCCTGGGTGGAGATGGGCTCAGGGCTCATTGCCTACTAGAAGCCCAGAAACATCTATTGCCATATGGTTTGCATTGGTCAAGTTTCTACCCCCCGGTCACTAGGAGATAGGGCTCTGGTTTTTAATGGAATCTATATTATAAGAAAAAATCTTTTTATATATATGGTGATTTAAAATAAATGATATACATTTTTATACATTTGTTTTTCTTCCCTTTTCATAAGTGAGTAGTATGTATATTTTGAGTCTCAGACTCTAAGGGAAGCACGTTGACCTTATACTTAGACCCATAGTGTGAATATATCAGGAACGCAGGCTGAGTTTTCCTCCACTCCTACAGGCACCAGCTCACTTACCACCAGCGGGTCACTTTACCATGGAAACTGCTCGGGGGCATTTGTGTTCCGATCTTTATTATTCCTCATAGAATTTGAATTTAAACTCTGCCTTATATGTTTAAATCTTAATTGTGTTATGAATCTAAGAACGAGTCATCACATAAATGAATGTGATTTTTTTCTTTTATCACAGCCTGTCATAATAGCCATGAGGCTATGACACACTTGCTGTTTTTTGTTTTCCATGATTAATGTCTTTATAATGTCTGTATAGCACTTTTGAGCACTTTGTTATAGTACCCCTGACAAAGCCCCTATCTTTTACAGGGTGAAACATGTTGGTTGTATGGTGGGGTCATGTGTGTTTAGGTAAGACACAGTCTGGTTTACAGGGCTCTGTGAATTTCCTTCCCGTATCCCAGTTATGTTGTGGGAACAATTTTACAGGCTTAAGGCCCATACACACGTCGAATTTCCGCGAATGACGGGTCATTTGAACGTCCCGTCGTTCCGTCGTTCGCCCGCTAAATCGGGCGTGTGTACAGACTATCGTTCGTTTGATAAGAGTGAGTTTGAGCGATCCGCCGGGCGGATCGCTCAAACTCACTCTTATCAAACGAACGATAGTCTGTACACACGCCCGATTTAGCGGGCGAACGACGGGACGTTCAAACGACCCGTCGTTCGCTGAAATCCGACGTGTGTATGGGCCTTTAAAGTACCCCTGACCTGGTCCCCCTCCCCCCCAATATTTTTAATATTGTTTCATTACTGGTGCTGTGACTAGCACACAGCAACATCCTCCCCCCTCCAGCGCCCCCCTCAGTCGTAATCTTCGACTAAGCAGAATGTGAAATATGGGTGTGGTGGAAGTGGCAGCCCTTCCTCCCCTCTGCCCGTCCACAATTCAGCTCCTCCACTCACCGCTATAGTTCCCATATTATTGGCCTTGTGGTATTTGAGGTTGGATATAAAAATAAGAATAATATATAATATAATATAATCCTTCTGACCTCATTCACCACAAGCCCACACACAGTGCAGCTCCCCTGCCCGCTGTGTGCAGTGAATCATATGGGAAACTATAGCGGCGAGTGGAGGGGTCCGGACTAAGGACGGGCAGAGGGGAGGAAGAACTGCCACTTCCTCCCCGCCCATATTTGATGGCAGTACGGGGCCACAGGGGGGCGCTGGAGGTGGGAGGATGGTGCTGTGTGCTAGTCATACAGCACCAGTAACAAAACGATATTAAAAGTATCGGGGACCAGGTCAGGGGTACTTTAATGATTTTAAAACAATTTATTAAAAGTTAAATTTTAGATATCTCTGTGGAAAGGGTATAACACTGTGTGTTTGTTTATCAAAGAGCAGAAATCTTTAACTCTCATTTGTGTTTTCAACATATCTAATGGCATAAAAGACAACGTAGAGCAGTGGAAAATGAATGTGTGAGGTATAAGCTGCAGCTTTTCCAGTGCACTGAGCAGTGCTAGGATAAGATCAGACGATGCACTTTGCACTGCGTCTCACAGTAGTCTGAAATAAATGGAAAAACTGATGTTGCAGAAAACGTCTGAGATATAGCAGAGCACTGAATATCCTATCCTTTTGACTTCAACAGCTGTTTGATTTGTTTTTTGGCCCCTTTCTAAATAATGCAGTTCTGTAAGGTGAGATTACAAACAGAATGATACATGAGTCTTCTCCACATTCCCAACCTTTCATACCTATGGTTCTGATTGCTAGTACAGCAGAATCCCCAGTATCTGGCACCGGTGGGGATCGCCTGATGCAGGATACATGTACTTACTGTTTTCTTGAGCATTAGGCTAAAAAAAAGCACAAACCTCCCCCCAAAATACTTGCCAAGCCTCCAGGGACGTGTAGCAGCCTTCTTCTTGCTCCTAGCAGCTTTCTGACTTCCCTGTGCACGGAAGCTGGTGTGTCACCTGACCTGCAGGAAGTCAATAGGAGCAGCGGTATCAGCCAGCCTGAGCCCAGCTTGGGCTTACCTCTTTTAGCTCCTGTCACTTAGCCCGAGCTCAGCTTGGGAATACTGCCGGGGGGTTAAACAAGCTAATATTTTGATGAACTAATATAACATATTCCTGCTGATTCACAAGGGAGTTATACTTTGCTCTGTTGTGATGATGATTATGATTATTATTCATGCACTTTACCTTCATATTCCGGTGGGCACAAACACTGGTATTCATTAACCAGGTCTTTACATGTTGCTCCATTTTGACATGGTGCCGACAAACATTCATTGTACTCCTCCTCACAGTACAGCCCGTGGTATCCTAAAATGGATATTAAAAGACATCTCAATATACCACATTTTATAAAGTCTATACATCTGCGAGACTACAGCTGTTTGCCAATTTCAGAATCTGAAATAGAATTAGAAACCAAATAAGTTTACACTTCACAGTAAAGTAATGGTAAACAGTAGGTAAAGTGTTTCCAGCAGTTGCAGCATTAATATCGGTGAAGGATTAGCTTGGCTCATCAGTAAGGGAAAGGAAGTGTTTTTGTGCTTAGAACTTTACATTTTAACCATTAGGTATCTCATTAAAAAAGACTGAAGTTGAAAAACGGACTAGGTAATGTAAGAACAGTGGCGTACCTACCACAAGGCTGCAGGTGCTCACAGCACCGGGTGTAGCCATGGCTAGGAGTGCCAATGTGGTGCTCAGCCACTGTGTTCTTCCACCTGGGACGTATTTTCATAGTTTGGGCACCATTCAGGAAAATAGCAGCAGGCAGTGCAGGGGACTGTACTACTTCCTGCACTAGATGTAGCACCCCTACCCCTTCCTGTCCCCTGGGCAATGGGTATCGTCGCTCTCTACACACAGCCTGCAGTGAGTGAATGTGCAGAGCAGCAGGGTGAGTAGAGAGAATAGGGTGCTGTGCTGCAGCTGGGCTATTGGCAGGGAGAGGTGGCAGGATGTGTTTAGTGCTTCAGAAGTTGCCTGTCATTACTAGCTATATGCACTGGCTGCTGTAATACCAGAGTTCCCTGGACTATTGATTATTTACCCTGATCAGAGTAATTCATCAATAATGCAGGCCAGACTGCTGTTACAGAAGCCAGTGAAACAGGTGCTGACAGCTGACTTCTGTAGTGAGGTGAGAAGCAAGCTCCAGGCAATTTAGATTAGC
This sequence comes from Hyperolius riggenbachi, assembly GCF_040937935.1. Lineage (NCBI taxonomy): Eukaryota > Metazoa > Chordata > Amphibia > Anura > Hyperoliidae > Hyperolius > Hyperolius riggenbachi. Next base: position 122,320,255 of record NC_090649.1, on the reverse strand, counting down.
TTGGTTGCAGGTATCTTCTCTCTTTTCCCAGTTACCCCTCCCACCCTGTTGTCTTCTCCCATGACCCTTTCCTCTTTTCAGATTTCAGTGTCTTTTTTTAACAGCATGTCCCTGCCAAACAGCACTGGTGATGAGTCCTTTCTGCCATTTCTCCTCTCCCACCAGGCTCTCTGTTTTGTGACTCTACCTGTTTATCCCACCCCCTCTTCCTATGCATCCCCCTCTTTCGTAAGTCTCCCTTTTCTGAGGAGCGCACAATCTCATCGTGCCATAGTCTTAGTCTAATGTCCTGCCATATTATTATTTGTGTATTTATATAGCACTTACACCTTTGGCAGCACTGTATAGAGTACAGAGTTTCATAACGGTTACCTCCTTCCACATCCTGACGACTTCTTTTCCCCAAAAATCCCCAATGGGGGGGTGTCTGTAAATATCATCACCGGGTGTCAAATTCCCTAGGTACGCCACTGCGTGAGAAAGGCCCATAGCAATCTTTTGGTTCTATTTTTGCAACTGCTAAATTAATAGAATTAACATGGAGCCCTCAGATTTTAGATCAGAAATGAAAACAGAACAATCAAGTTTCAAAAGCTTATTCTGCAGTGCTTCATAAGGTACATTCATGTACAGTACACCCTACAACACTGAAGCACACAGTATACAGAAATGAACAAAGCTGATCCCGTTTTGGGTTGATGATGTTTCGTCTACTGGGATTTACTAGGGTTAAAGAGAAACTATTGTAGACTGAGAAACAATATCAAAACACTGGCATTGACTAAGGCATCTATGAGCTGGAGAGCAAAAACAATTATTAAGGACCGTAGAAGATAGCTATTTGATGGCAAAATGTACAGCTTTACCTAATCCCCGTGCTGGCAAAAGTAAATTAGGTCCACTTCTTATAAAACATCGCTGGTGGTATGTCTACATTGCAAGGACAATGTGCCCACCACCATAGCACTTGAAGGCAACGTTCAGACAAGGATATTTGTACTAGTTTTCAGATATACCAAAAGGTTGGATAAAGTGAAAAGTTGGAGGATGGGGATTTGTGGTAATCTTACAAAGCCAGTAGAAGCATTGCGGTAGCCTCACATAGCATCAAAAATGAAGCCAATACATGTCAATGGAGTAGGTCCCATTGCATGCAAATTTTGCGATCTGATGCAACATGGGAAAAGAATCGCCTACATGCTGCAGATATCGGCAGCATGCATCCAATACACGTAGATAGTAACAGACAGCCACATCTGGACTTCCGGAAGACAACCTGAAGTTACCCACAAGTACTTGCGGCATGATGCAAAGCAATGCAAGAGAGATATAAATGAAAGCAATCCCAGCTAGCTCCCCCCCTCCCCCCTTCCACCTATTGGCTCACTTTATAGTAGAGTGAGCGGGAGGACAGTGGATCTTGCCTCCTTTCTGCTGGTCCAGTAATGTATGTGACATACATTTTACTTTTAGTGTAGGAATTATATGAATTTTACTAATAAACTGTATATTCTACACTATGAGCAGCTTATGTAAATTCTCTTTTCAACTTAACCTTCTAGCACAATAAAGGTCGCCTGAAGTGACAGGTATCGTGATGACAAACATAACATAAATTCTTACAGGACCTAGCCTATGTGTACTTTTTTCCTCACTGTAAGGGTTAAGAATGCAAGGCTCTAAATGAGTGCTGGGCAAACTATGGCCCATGGGCCATACCCGGCCATTAGTGCTTTGAATCCGGTCCACCGATGGAAGGCCTGATTCCGCTCCTCCCTCCCTACAGAGTTGTGAGCGGTGCGTAATGACAGGTTTAACACACCAAATTGCAGCTTCCAGTGACAATCTCCATGGCCACAGCGGCGCCATGTGAGCCGCCATCAGTACGTGTCAGCATGTCACATGACGCCGTGGTGGCCATGGAGATCAGTGCTGGAAGCTGCAATGGGTGAGTAACCTGACATTACCCACTGCTCACAACTCGGCATGGAGAAATGGAGGAGAGGAATGCAGCAAAAGTGGTCCGTGACTGAAAAAGCTTGCCCACCCCTGCTCTTAATAGTAGTTTCTCTGTAGTTGACTGCAGTGGGAGCTGCACGACTCTCACTAATAAGGAATTATAAGTCATGAAACTCCTGTGTGGCTGAGAAAAACACTAGTGAGATCACAGAACAGATGAAAATTTCAGTAGTTCAGAATCTGAATGAAAATTGAATAACCATCATTCACCTGAGGCTGTCAAAACATGAAACAAAAATTATGTCAAAATATTAAACTTATTTAGGATTATGCAATACTTACATTTTCTTTTCACTTCAGGTTTGCTTTAAAGGACACCCAAAGTGAAAATAAACAAATGAAATAAACGATTGTATCTATCTTTCTTCTCCTAAAAATGACTTTTTAAGATATTCCACAGTTTAATTTTATGTTTCAATCTACTTTTTAAGTTTTAATGGTTTTATTGTTTTCGCTCAATGACACATTCATTGAAGTATGCCAGAGCTAAAATCTATGAACTATTGACCCTTTTTATCCCTTTCCTGCTCTCAGAAGCTATTTTCTGCTAGGAAAATGTTTTATAGTTGGAATTTCTTATCGGAGAGGGTCACACTGTAGTCATTTCCTGTCTGAGTCATGGTTGAGTCAGCCACTTACATACCTGATATTTAACTCTTTCAGGCAGAGAAAGAAAAAAAGAAACACAGCTTAGTTATTAGTGTGCTTGGCACTGTACATACACATGTCTATCTCATCATGTCATACGTCACTTTGGGTATCCTTTAAGCAGTGGACAGAATACACCAACCTGGTGAGAGGATACCCTAGCAGTATACTGAGTGATTTGGGTCTGTGAAGGTCTTTTTACCTGGTGAGAGTTGCATAGTGTGGGTTAACAGTCAGTTATGGAGATTTTTGTCGATGCTCAACTGCTTTCATAGTAGAGGTTTTCTTATAGACTATTCTGCACTGAAATGTGTTGCTTTTCACAAACACATGGGCCGCTGGTACTCTAGAATCAACTGCGGGGGCTATGTTAAATTATGCAATAGCAATGTATTATTAATAAGATCCCCATCTAAAGCAATTTTAGTTTCATGGAGACGTTGTATTGTCTGCTAGAACATGAAATCATATGGAATTTGCCACTATTCTGAGCCAGGGTTTATCCTTCTAGATGCATGTAATTTATGTGAGACGTGTAGATTCCTGGCGCAAGGCATTTATGGTGCTGCCAGGGGTGTAACTATAGGGGAGCAGCGCCTGCAACTGCAGGGGGGCCCAGAGGTGTGGGGAGGCCCCAACTACTAACCTGTTCTCCCTCTAATACTACAGATCAGGTGTTTTTGTGGCTACACTTGTTATGGGTGTGATGATCCTGATGACCACACTTGTTTTATGAACCTTATAAGGTGGACCCCCAGGCTGTGAGGGTCACCAAGCAGTGGCAAGGGAAGGTTTGTGAACATTAAATTGGCGCCATCAAACTTTTGCCATGATTTGTAGTTACGCACCGGGTACTGCCTACATCTCACTTTTCACTGCTTTCTCTGTCCTCGTTATTTGCGCATCCTTGATCACATGCCCGGCACGACGACAACTTTGTAGTGCGCATGTACAGAGCGCTCACGGCTGCAAAGCATGCAATTAAGGACGTCTGCGCACTGATCACCGACCCTCCGGATACGGAAGTAGCTTTGGGGGGGCTATTAAAGCAGGAGGATTAGCCATACTATGCCAGGGAAAAAACCCACACATATAAGTAGATAAATACTTGATCTACTTACATAACATGTATTGTACTGTCCATGTTTTGATATCAGTGAATTTTACATAGTAAGAGAATTATGTTCCTGGTGGGGGCCATGTCTTTTGCCCACAGTTTGTGGCTAAATACTGATGTCATTTCTGCCCTTAACTTTTTTTCTTTTCTCCTCCAATCGCTGAGTCACCTCAGCCTTGCTTGTAAACGCAAGTGAGCAGAGGATCATGTTTCATCTAGGCAGCTAGGCAGGGAAATAAATGGAAGAGGAGGAATATATTATAGATAAAAAGAACCCCCAGCATGCAACTGAATGGCAATGGCTATTAAAGGGCAAGTGCTCCTAAGGTATGTGATAACTCCAAATCATAACAGCAGAAACAGTTTTTAAAGTTTTGAATGCAAGATTAGCATCTTTATCACTTAATACAATCAGACCAGTTGCTGTTGAAAATTGATTTTTATGGTGACAATCTGAGACTCTGTAACAACAAAAACCTCCCCTGGGGGGTACTCACCTTGGGTGGGGGAAGCCTCCGGATCCTAATGAGGTTTCCCACGCCGTCCTCTGTCCCACGGGGGTCTTGCTGCAGCCCTCCGAACAGCCGGCGACAGAGCCGACTGTAGCTTCAATATTTACTTTTGCTGGCTCCAGCGGGGGCGCTGTGGCTGCTTTCGGCACGGAAATAGACGGAAATACCCAAACTCCGTCGGGTCCGCTCTACTGCGCAGGCGCCGGAAACTTGCGCCTGTGCAGTAGGGCAGACCCGACGGCGATTGGGTATTTACGCCTACTTCGGAGCCGACAGCCGTCAGAGCGCCTGCGCAGAAGCAGGGAAGGTAAATATTGACGTCACCGCTGCACGGAGGGCTGCAGCGAGACCCCTGACGGATGGAGGACGGCGTGGGAAGCCTCATTAGGATCCGGAGGCTTCCCCCACCCGAGGTGAGTACCCCCCAGGGGACGTTTTGTCGTTACAGTTCCTCTTTAAAACATAACAGATGGGGATGGAGGAGAACTAAGGGAGCGGTGGGCATGAGGACAGCGCGGTACACATGTCTTCTCCCCCCAGTTTTAATTTTTAATTTTTTTTTCCAGTGCTAAGGTATCCCTTAAGCCAAAGGCTGCATAAGCTGTCCTCTGTGTTAAAATCCAGCATGCAGCTACTATTGTATACATTACAAAAATGACTCATCATCAACCTGTACTCCATACAGCCAAATCCCTGATAATATCTGTATAGGGATTACAAGGAGTGGAAACAGACAATTCCCAACCAGGGAGAAGTAGGGAAGTAGTTCTAGGGATCAGCATACACTGCAGTTATTCTGCTATCAGTATAAGCACAGAGCAACAGTTAATACTCTACAGACTGTGGATGAATGCCATTATCTGAAAAATGAGACAAAATAAATAATACAAGTAAATTGCATTACTGAACAGGGCTACACTAAAGGTGGCCATACACTGGCCCGATTTGCGCCCGTTTCGACAGCAGATTTGATCACTGGGATCGAATCTGCTGCCAATCGTTCACGCTACACGCCGAATTTCGATCCGTCGATCGCGCCGTGCAGAAAATAACCGTCGATCGCCCGCGGGTAAAGAGCACATCGCTAGCGGTGTTCGAGTGCCCGACGACCGACGCAATAGAGCCGCATACATTACCTGCTCCGCCGGCGCGACTCCCGGGTCTCCGCTCTTCTCCGTCTCCGCTCTGGTCTGCTCTGGTCTCCGGCATGCTTCCCTTCTTCCTGTCCCGGCAGGAAGTTTAAACAGTAGAGGGCGCTCTACTGTTTAAACTTCCCCCAGACAGGAAGAAGGGAAGCATGCCGGAGACCAGAGCAGACCAGAGCGGAGACGGAGAAGAAGAGCGGTGACCGGGGGCAGTCGCGCCGGCGCAGCAGGTAATGTATGCGGACGGGGGGAGCGGCGGCAGCACCACCACAACAGATTGTGATCGGTTTCAGGCTGAAATCGATTCACAATCTGTTTGCAGTAAAGGTAGCCATACGATCCCTCTCTGATCAGATTCGATCAGATAGGGATCTGTCTGTTTGTCGAATCTGATGGCAAATCGACCAGTGTATGGCTACCTTAACACTTCAAACACATCCATAAAAAAGGGCATTTGTTAATTTGGCTCTACTTTATACCTGGTAAACACCATGCAATAGACAGGTTGAATCGATTATTTCCGACAGGTCTGATCTGATTTCATTTTTGATTTCGATTTTCCGATCACTTCCAAACAAAACTGATCAGAAAAACGATCGGAAATGAGATTGGACCTGACGGAAATAACTGATTCGATCCATCTATCAAACGGGAAATTGCATGGTATGTTCCAGACATTATATCTTTAGCAGGCTTCATGGTACACCTAAATCTTACAGTATGAAAATATCTCCTGTGGCCACTAGGTGGTACAAAACATGTTCTTTGTCCTTATTTAGTGCCTCAACTTGGCAGCAGAGTAATAAGGCATCTTAAAGCACACAACACAGACCTCACAATGGCCTCAATTCACTAAGATCATGCTGGAGATAATAAGGCAAGAGCAAACTTACCTCCACACAGTGAGAGAGTTATTTTATCTCTTCATTCCTTAAGTTACCTCCTCTGTAGTTAATTTACCCCCTCTGTAGTTATTTTCACACACAGTTAATAAACAGCCTGTCTTTAACTCTGGAGTTATTTTAAGGATTGAAGAGTTAACTTAAAGACAGAAGAGTTAACTTTAGGTTTGCCTAAGGTAAAAAGTTTCCTGAATACGACATTCCTCATCACCATGGTGATAACTCTAGAAACGTTATTAAAGACAGGAGATAAGCTTAGTGAATTGAGGCCTTTGTCTTCCTTTAAGAAAAGACACTTTCCAGAATGTAGGTAACATATACTTTGGTAGCTAATAAAGCAGCATCACAGCTATGCATTCAAGGAATGATAACATTAGGGTGCTGGATCTCACAAGGCCAGGAGTTCCTAGAAAGCAGCTGAGCCTCTCTGCTAATCCATCCTGCTTAACATTCTTCTCATGAGCAAATCTGCAAACCCGACACAAAGCCGGTGCTAAGCAAGCAACCTTTCATAGCAAAGTGCCGTACGAGAGAGACGCAAAACAAAATCGATAAGAGCCGCAAGGATTAAATGACAGCCGCATTACACAGAAATGTTAAATCCTCCCAGGGAAATTCCTTTCATTGCAGGTTACACAGGCAGACATGAGCTGTGGATTTCTGGCAGGGGTCACTACGCTAGTATGATCTAACCACATAATATGGAAATCTTCTACTTATTTCACAACACCTCCTCCCCACTTACTGCTCCTATCATGCCATGAAAAGAACATCAGACGGGTATTTGAAGCCGCTGACTACCAAACTGATTCTCCAATTCAATACGGTAGTTATTTATTTGAAGATACCGGGCCACTTATTATCAGATACTCTGGTCCACATATCGGATATTCTGTTCCACTTATCAGATATTCCGGTCCATTTATTATCGGATATTCTGTTCCCCTTAGCAATATTCTCGGGCACTTATTATTGGATATTCCGGTCCACTAATTTTAGGATATCCCGGTCCACTTATTATTGGATATTCTGGTCCACTTAGTATCAGATAGTCTGGTCCACTTATCAGATATTCTGTTCCACTTATCAGATATTCCGGTCCATTTATTATCGGATATTCTGTTCCCCTTAGCAATATTCTGGGGCACTTATTATTGGATATTCCGGTCCACTAATTATAGGATATCCCGGTCCACTTATTATTGGATATTCTGGTCCACTTAGTATCAGATAGTCTGGTCCACTTATCAGATATTCTGGTCCACTTATCAGATATTACGGTTCACTTATTATCTGATATTATCTGGTCCTCTTATTGTCAGATATTCTGGTCCACTTATTATTGGATAGTCTGGTCCACTTATTATTGGATACTCCAGTCCACTTATCAGATATTCTGGTCCACTTATCAGATATTACGGTTCACTTATTATCTGATATTATCTGGTCCTCTTATTGTCAGATATTCTGGTCCACTTATTATTGGATAGTCTGGTCCACTTATTATTGGATACTCCAGTCCACTTATCAGATATTCCGGTTCAATTACTGGAAAGTTCGGTCCACTTATTATGGGATTTTCTGGTCCACTTATTATTGGATATTCTGTTCCACTTATCAATATTATGGGCCACTTATTATTGGATATTTTGCTCCACTTATTCCAAAACTCTTTGCAGATCAAGATCATCCACAACTAGGCAACTGCCTGGGGCCTAGTGGGCATCAAGGGGCCCAGCTGTCCCCTTCTCTTAACACTCTCCCACTTTACCTAACCAAAAAGACTATGGAGGAGGTGAAGGCCAGACTGGCACAGGCCTCCTAGTGCTCAATGCCTCCCAATCTATTTTAATACACAGACCTTCCAGCCTTGTGGATTAAATTGATGTGCTGAAACTGCTGGAAATGGGCAGCATATGGGCTAGGAGGGAGCGTGTTAGCGGCACAAACACTTTACTACACAATATTTCAGTTACCAGGCTGCCACCACCTCTGTAAAAGGACAAAGGACCCGCTCTAACTTTTCTAAACCTGCAAATGAAATTGTTAAAAACACTCTGGTCTGACTAAAACAATGCAATACTTCAGGTAGCAAATCTTCAGGAAGGATAGGATTCTTTCTGTGGAGAGGAGACTTCAGCCTAAACAAACGTACTGCCAATAAGTTACATTAGTTATGTTAATTAAAATAGGTAGGTAATATAATCTCTTACCCACCCTGTTTTAAAAGAACAGGCAAATGTTTGTGATTTCATGGGGGCAGCCATCTTTTTGGTTGAAAGGAGGTGACAGGGAGCATGAGACACAGTTCCAACTGTCCTGTGTCCTGATCACCCCTCCCAGCTGCATGCGCTAGGCTGCAAATCTCAAATTCAAAAAAATAAATAAATTGCACCAAAACAGAACGAGAACAACAACATCAGAAATCCCATCATGCTTTGCACAGCATCAGTGGAAAAGTGCCAGGGTGGATTTCTTCTGTGCAGCTAAAAATGAGGCTTGGGTAAGAAAAACAAAGTTCTGATGCTATGAAACTGTTAAATAAACACAAAACCTTTTCAGTGCTGCCGAGTAGATTTTTAGTCTGGAGGTTCACTTTAAAGCAGGTATGTACAGTAGCTGAGTAAAATGACCTTAAAGGAGTCATCAGGGGAAAAAGGATAAAATACGTAGTACTTACCGGGGGCTTCCTCCAGCCCCAAGCTCCAAGCACGTCCCTTGCCGCAGCCATCTTTTTGGTTGAAAGGAGGCGACAGGGAGCATGAGACACAGTTCCAACTGTCCTGTGTCCTGATCACCCCTCCCAGCTGCATGCGCTACCGGGGGCTTCCTCCAGCCCCAAGCTCCAAGCACGTCCCTTGCCGCAGCTCTCCCCGCAGCCGTTCGCCGCAGGTCCGTCCCGGTCCCCGGCGATGACGTCAGTGACCTCCAGGTCGGCCTGTACTGCACCTGCGCAGTCCGCTCCGGCCCATGTGGCGGTGATTGACAGCGAGGGACATGCTGGGAGCTTGGGGCTGGAGAAAGCCCCCGGTCAGTACCACTTATTTTATCCTTTTTCCCTTGATGACTCCTTTAAGTATTTTATTGGAAATGCAATAATAATTATTAATATATACAGAAAATTATTAAAAGGAACAATTATGGAGACAGTAGCCCAGATAAAATAAAAGGTAAAAAACAAAGAAAATGAATGCTTAAAGAGACTCTGTAACAACAAAAACCTCCCCTGGGGGGTACTCACCTCGGGTGGGGGAAGCCTCCGGATCCTAATGAGGCTTCCCACGCCGTCCTCTGTCCCACGGGGGTCTCGCCGCAGCCCTCCGAACAGCCGGCGACTGTGCCGACTGTCAGTTCAATATTTACCTTTGCTGGCTCCAGCGGGGGGCGCTGTGGCGACTTTCGGCACGGAAATAGACGGAAATACCCGATCTCCGTCGGGTCCGCTCTACTGCGCAGGCGCCGGAAACTTGCGCCTGCGCAGTAGAGCAGACCCGACGGCGATCGGGTATTTCCGCCTACTTCGGCGCCGAGAGGCATCAGAGCGCCTGCGCAGGAGCCAGGAAGGTAAATATTGCGTCACCGCTGCACGGAGGGCTACAGCGAGACCCCCGAGGGACGCAGGACGGCGTGGGAAGCCTCATTAGGATCCTGAGGCTTCCCTCACCCGAGGTGAGTACCCCCCAGGGGCCGTTTTGTCGTTACAGTTCCTCTTTAAAGTTTTGGGAGAAATATATCCTTTGTGAGGAAAATGCAAGAAATTCAATGTTCCTTTGTTTCAGAATTCCGGTAAGCTAGCTGTGGGTTCTCTTGCCAGCTTCAATCCATACGTGGAGGTTAGAAATGGAGAACTCCTTGCTGAAATTGCTGAGTTTTTTTTTTATCCAGAACTGCTATGCGGATATTTGGGAATAACGGGGCGGTGGCTTACAGCAACCCCGTACAAAACGGATGGAAATGACCATCACATTACTTGCGATCAGACGATATACTTTTCATTCCTGTCATAAGTATGGTATCTCGTAAAAAGGCAAAAAATAAGAAAGTATAGTTATTAAAAAGGATAATAAAAAAATGAAGTAATTTTATTCATTATGTTATTTTCACTAAAGTTCCTCTTTAAGAGGTATTTTGCTACTAAAGTATATACAAAAAAATCTCCTGTGAGAAAAGTTAAACAATAGGGGCTCTTGTCTATTCATCTTATCTATCTCTTTATAGGTGAGGTGAAAAAGAATTAAGGTGAGACAATGCAAGAGGAATAGCTGTGTGAATCAACTACACAGTAACTCAATTCCAGAAATCCTGCCATTCACTGTAAGTTTTGTAAAATGAAAGGTTCACTTTGTCATCATGTAAGGATCCTGTCAGTTGTGATGGCTGACGTGAATGGTAAAATCTACTCTGTAAAGCTTTGTGTAATATGTCACCCTGCAAATATAAATAAGCACAGAGTTTAGTGCGCGACTGCCATCAGCAGCTGAGGAGTCATCGTGTAGCAGACAGCGTTCTATAATCTTCAGCAGAACTCCATCTACCTTAGATTTAATGGCCTAGCTTTCAGTGCTGCAGGCTCCATCTGTCATTATTACATTTCTCAGTTCCTCCTACACATTTTACCTATTTTACTTTGCCAGACCCGATCTTCTCAGTTCTCTCCACTGCGGTGCTATACATCTGGAAAGTGCTTTTACTACATATAAAATTGATTATCCTCTCATGAATAAAATAAAAATCTGTCACTTTCCAGAAGCCGGCGTAGGATGAAAGGTCACTCAAGGTTACGGCGTTTGCTGGAGAGACCAGAAGCCTATGGACTTATTCTGTTTGACTGAAAAAATCAGACAGAAATCTTAATGCATCTGGCTTCCTGCTGCTCTGATCAAAACTAAATACCGGGCTTTGAGATCTTTGAAAAGTCCTTCTTTCCACTGGTGAACTTATCACATTGTCAGTTTAGGCTTCTTTTATGAAACGCTGGATGGAAGCGCAGGAAAAGAAATCTAAAACCCACAAATTGTTCTTGCGTCTTCAAAAAAAGTGACCATGAAAATGAGAAGTCAAGGAGAAGCCAACCATGTTTATCCTGAAATCTGAGGACACCTAGAATGGTCAGCATGTCTAAACAAGAGATTGCTGCATGTTTTTTCGTTTTTGTTTTGTGTTTTTTGCTGTAGCTAACCTAGAATATGTTACAAAATGAAAATATGTAACGGACTGCTCTTGGCAACATCATTACTTTTTCTTTATACTAGTACTAGAAAACGCAATGCAAGCATTGACGGTAGTGTTGCCTAAATCAATCACTTGGAACTGTTTCAAAGGAAAAGGGAAGCCTGTACATATTAGCAGTCAAGCAGTGAATGAGTAGATCACAGTGCATCTATGCAGCAGACTCAATATACGGCATAAAAAAAAAAAGAGAACAAAAACAAACAATAACATACAAGAAAAATAATAAGCATATCTAAGTAATCATGATACAGCCCATCAAGATAAAGTCCAAGTAACATCTCATGAAAACTTCAACCAATAGGGGGAAAGCAAGAAATGTGAAGAGGTCTAAACACCTCAAGGAACAGTTTAAGCACAAGCACTGTACAAACATGCTGCTTGGCTCCTGGCTGAGCATTATTTTCTCTTCTATGGAGAAAGGAGGGGGAAGTTGAGCAGTTGGCATCCTGCCATGGGAACTCCAAAGGAAATCCCCTGAGGAACAGTTACAGCTGAGGACAAAGATCAGTCCTGGTGAATCACTGAAGAGGAAGCCTGCTATCTAGGGACACTCCTACAGTATATGTAAAATCAGAAATTATAATAACTAAAGTAAGCGTAATAATCTTCTGCAGCAGATACTGATTCAATATTTGCTTGGCCACCTTTAACATGTTGCTGCTTCCTCTTTAGACTGCAGGTCTCCCCAATCTTGATCTGTCCCCTACAGCTCCAATGCATCGTTTGCAGTTGCTCCTTGCTTAGATCCCCACAAGCATGGCTACATATCTCTTGCAGGAGCACACTGACCATACCTGCTGGTTATTATGGGGTAGACAAGGATCCGAGATACAGAGTGTTCAGGGTACCTCAGAAGCAAGTTATAACTGCCCCTGCAATACTCCAAGCACTTGCTCCTGTTCCAGTATTTTACTTTGACTTGTTTCTCTTTTCTGATCTCTGCTGCTACCACTACATCTGGCTTCTTCATGGTTACCTCAGAGCTTTATGCTTTGGTATTACATGCTGGGTTCTGTGCCAGCTGACATGTAGAGACTAGGACCTCAGCTAGGTGTCACCCAGCTGTTATCCATCACCTCCATCAGGATATCATCAGGTGAAGAATTCAGGGATGCCTAGATTCTAAATCTCTGCTCTTCTCTGAGCCTTTGCCTTTTTTTTTTTACTACCCAGAGGATCTCCATCCCATCTGTGATGGTAGTTAATAAATAATAGTAAGCACAACAACAACAATAATTATGAGTTTTGAAGTAGTCCCTTAGAGAAAATAATTCACAACAGATGTGAAGAAATTAGAGGTGTATTCCATGGAGACTCTTGCAACTTGCAATTATGATCCTGTTGTCAGATATTTTAAAGGAAACAGATCAGTTAAGGTGCCCATACATCACGCAACTTGGCGGCTGATCGACCATCCAATTCGATTATTATAATCGAAATTGGATGAAAATCGGTGCTGCCAAGTGCATGCCCGACTGACAAAGTGACCAATTTGTGGACGAAAATTGGTTGCATTGCCAATAGCGCATGCTGCAAGACGTCAGACTGAAGTTGGTTGGTCGGGTGCGCGGCGGGAGCGCAGTGCAATTTCCAGACGATCAACAAAACCATCTGCCGCGTCGCCGCTGTGCCCTCTTATTGTCAATGTGTGTCCCCCTGGTGCCCGTGTAAAGTATACATTACCTGTCCGTGTCCTCTGCTTGTCCCCCGCTGCTCCGGGCACATTTTCCTCTTCCGCATACACGCATGCCCCATGTGGTTTCCTGGTAAGGGTGCGTGTATGTGGAAGAGGAGGGCGCAGAGAGGTAATGTATACACTTTGGCATGGGGGACATTGTATTAGGGGGGCACAGTGGGGAGACGGTGCACAGGGACGATTCCGGATCAATCTCAGCATGAAATTGATCAGGAATCGGCCTGTGGTGTATGGGCAGCTGACAGATCTCTCATCAGATTCGATAAGACAGAGATTTGTTTCTTGGTCGATTCTGCCCATACATCGCTAGATGTATGGCTACCTTAAGACTTCCAAAATATAAAAAAAAAGTACTACATGAAGTCTACCCTGTACTTTGGGGCAATCTTAGCTTTCCTTTCTATAGTCCCTACATTTTTGCCCTTGCACAGTTTTTCTGGTTGGCTGTGGATAACTCTTTTTACATTCTCAAGGATGCATTATATTACACGGTAATGCTGTCCTCAACATGGTTCAGATCAAAGGATCGCACATCTTATGGAATAGAAATGCAGGTGCAGGACTGTAGCAGTTCAACATTCAATAATCCAATAATTCTGCACCCTGGAAAAGAGGAACCATGCTGTATTGTTTCTTTACAAAAGTATCACAGCGTCTGACCATTTAAGCTCATGATGGTTTCGGGGCCACATAGGGACCACTTTCTCAAGGCACAGGACAGAAACACAATCACAGTATTAAGGTGCCCATTAATGGTACAATTTCTTCCCGAAATGTGATTTTTATGATCGAATTGTATAGAAAATTTGCAGTTTATGAAGGCAATACATAAGGAAAGATTCCTTCGTCGATTGCTAATTAGGATAAAAAATTGATCCGAAAGTTGGATTTTATGATCGAATTTGAAGAAAGAATTGTTCAGTGAATGTGAACAATCGACAACTGCCTTCCAATTAGTTATCATTCAAATCGCATCAAAAGATCGCATTTAGCGAAAACTTGTACCGTTAATGGGCACCTTTGGGCTTAAATGGTCATATGGGGCTTGATTCACTAAAGCGTGCTAACTCAGTTAGCACGCCTAAAAGCTTTGCACGTGCAAACTAGGGTGCTAAGTAGTTTGCACAGGCAAAGCTGTTACTGATCGCATGCTATTTGGTGCGCGCAAAACATCGCACCGTCCACGTGCAAAGTACGCTTATCAGGCTATTTTGCACGCGGACGGTGCGACGTTTCGTGCGCACAGCATGGCACTAAACTTTGCGCGCGCATATTAGCATGTGCAAAGGCACTTTGCAGGTGCTAAGGGGCTTTTCACTGGTGTGCTAACACTTAGCACGCTTTAGTGAATCAAGCCCATGGTGTGATACTTTTGTGATGGAACAATAAAATGTGGTTCCTGATTTCCAGTATGCTGACACCTTCTTTAGATTATTGACTGTCCACAACACAGTGGCTATGCACTGTGGTACAATGTACAGCCACCTACATTGTTAATGCTATTAACGGATAAGAGAAAGCATGTTAGTAGTAATACAGTAAAAGTATTTGGCACCTGGCCAAGTAATTTACTATATCAGAAGTCTACTATATCATATTAGTTATACATTGAATATTCACAGAGGCGCGTGGCTGGGATCTGGGGACTAAGTTTACTAGAGGTTTATTATATCAGAGTTTACTATAAGGAAATTCTACTGTAATACAAGGAATATCTATATACATAAAAGCGGTAATCTGCCAAGGCAGGAAAATGTATGCTGCCACAAAACAGGTGGTTGAGAAGTAAGAAGTAATGATCTTATGCTACGTCTGCCTCCAGACGAACAAATATTTGCAATATAACAAGGAGGACATAATTGCAACTGAAAGGAAGCAGATTGGTCTGACTGATGTGACAATAGAAGAGACGGCCGCACGCAGGAGAAACAGCTGAAGATTGCGAAGTATCAGGACCTGCAGGCTGCGATAGAGAGATCCTGGCAAATGGAAACAGCGAAATGCCAGCCAATAGACGGAGACCTTGGTGCAATCCCAACTTGGAACATTACTTGAACATCCTGAACGTTGGCAGAAATGCCATCCACAAAATACAGAAGACTCTGTTACTGGGAACAGCCCACGTTTTGCTCCAATATCTCTGAGCATCTGAGGCTCTGGGAAAGCATTCAATACTGAGTGACTTAATCAAGGACATAACAACAGATCAACCTTGTAATAACAAAGTACTAATTATCTAATAATAATAAAATAATAACGGCATCATCAGTAGGTGCGGTACATGTATCATATTGTGTTAAGGCTTAGCTTGTATTTGATCCTGTTCTTTAGTGACTGCACACAGTAAACTGCTTCCTCCTTCGCAGTGTTTCACCTCATCTTTGATCATTTCTTCTGAAGCGCTCATCTCTGCTGCTTCTCCCCTCAGAGCGCTTCTTGCTGCTCTGCGGGGGCTCACTTTGTACGGTTCACAGCTCTGCGTGCTGCACGTTGTGTTTTGCTTTTGTCTCCAGATGATCACTAGAACAAATCTGAACTCGGTGGACTTACGTCTTCTACGACCTCTAGAGGTAGTAAGATTTAATAGTGCGTTTCTGCAGGGATTTATCTGACTCATTCAGAGGTTAGGAAGGACATTCTCCTGTTAAAGAAAACTGGCCCTTGCTTTAAAAGGGATGTACTTGAAACTAAGAGTTGAACTTCATGGCTATTGGGACTAAGTCTTTTCAACCCAACTAGAGCAAGTAAGAGTTTAAGAAGTAAAATAGTTAAAATGAGTCAATTTGTGTAAAGAAGGTGGCATTGCCTTTGACTGCTAACACATGGAGTAAAATCAACATCAGATACCTCTACCATTTACATATTCTATGATTATTAAGAGGGGCCAGTTTTTAAAAGATTTTAAATATACTGCAGTTGATTCACTAAACTACCATAAAATTGTTGTGCACAGGTAGCTCATGGTAATTTCATGAGCCGGCTCGGACAGCCGGTTTTTACCCTGAGCCAGAACGGCGTGAGAGGCCGCGCACAATTGTCTGCGTGCACAGCAGATCCTTCTTATAGATGAGGGCGCGAAGCATCTTACTACACTTATGTGCTCAGACGGCGCAATTAGTGGCCACTATTGGGTACTGCAGCAGCCAGTGGATTGCATTATTACAGAGAGCAGCCAATGGCTGCTGGGCTCACTAGATCCATTGATTGACATATCCCTTATAAGTTTGTCCCAGCCAGTGCTTCCTTGCCCTTGATAGTGAATTGTAGCCTTGTGCTACGTTGCTGGGTGTGATTTCTGTGGATTGTCTATGTACGACTTTTTGCCTGATCTTGGACCGTATTATTGTATTGCCGCCTGGACAAACCCTGTATCTGTATTTGACTTGCTCTTGTCTATTTCCTAGTACCGTGATTATCTGACATGTGTCTAACCCCTGGCCTGTTACTGGACTTGCTAAGTATTACATATTTGTACCTCACTAAGCTGATCACTCATTGCTGACTCAGAATGTCCACTATCCTGCCCATTTGAACTCTCCTAGTGTGGTTTGAGTGGTACTTCAGCCTTCCAGGCCTTGGTCTCAATACCTTGTGCACTTGACCTGGGTGCAATGGAGTGCTGAGACGTTGTTAACAGTCATGTCTTGGCTGAGTGGGGATGCGTCACATAAGGTGAAGTTAGCAAAGGAGATTGGGGTATTGAGACTGAAAGAAGGCCTGATGCTAGGTACACACCATACAATGTTGTGTTAGATAGACGGTTTGATAGACAATGTCCATCATGTCCGATATTATTTCTGATCTTTTTTCTGGTTGATTTCTCATAGAAGTGAATGGAAATTGATAAAAAAAAAGATAGAAGAAGCAAGCTGCTGCAAGATTCCTAGTATTTGAATTGTGGAAATGGAGGGGAGGATGCACATTTTGGAATCCAAAATCTTTGTAAAGATTACAGGGATTTCATGGATTTGTAGTCCCAACTCTAGTACAGACCAATGGAACTCCTTCCGGCAGTTTCGGAATTCCAGTTTACATGTATTAATTTTGAGCTATACAAATTGAAAATCTACTTATAGTTTACTTTTTATCTTTGGGGGTTTCAATCCTATTTAAAATTACTATTGTTATTATCTTTAAACCACATTTAGCAGAAGTATGTAAAAATGTAATTAGAAACATTTTCCAATATTTCTACGTGATTTGCACTATGCAACTCTAATGGTCTGATTCAAGTCTGACTCCACTGGGTCCATACTTGTTCAAGGTGTTGGCCAGACACCACTGAAACCAAAAAATAGGTATGGTGGTAAGGCAGCTGACATTTTGTGAAAAAGAATAAAGATGTAATGCTGACATTTTGTGAAAAATAATAAAGAAGTAATGCTGGGCATACACGGGTCGTTTTTTCTAATCAATCGAGCCGCTTTTGCAAAAAACAGTAGACGTGCATAGACAGCACTGCTGCTACTCCAATCATATGCGCTGCGCAGCACATAACGGCGCAGATAGCATGCGATGGTATGCGTTGCATTCCGAGCGCACGGCCATCCGCGTTAAATGATGTGAACGAGGACTTAGGTGTCATGTCAATTATGAGCATTGGGGATCTGCAGGGGGCTGATCAGAGGGTGGGAAATTGCAAAATTGAACACTAGCGCTAAGGAATTTTACTTCCTAGGTCCTCTTTGTGTTTTTATTAAATGTTTTCTGGATTGCAGCACTGAAAAACATTACATAAGAGTTTCTAAGATGCAGTTATTTGAATTGCTGGCAGAGCATTTTTAATTGCTTTCTGCATACTAATGTTAAGGAATGATCGCTCCTTATAGAATCTCTTTGAACAAGAATTTCAACAATTGACAAGATCCTGGTTGCTGTTACATTGTGTATGATAATAAAGTAAGTAAAACAAAACATCTTGATGAGTCTAATTTGTCAGACTTTAGCACTAAGTACATCTTGAATAATCGTACACGCTTCTGCAGAAGAAGAATAAACTATTAGGGCCCTTTTCCACTAGCAATCGCAATCAAAAATCACAAACGCCAGCAATTGCGATTTTTCATTTGCATTGCATTATCCCTCTTAACATCTCTCCAGAAAGCAATTGCTATTTATGATTTGCGATTTGTAAATCGAATCACTATAGTGGAAAATACTTCTTATGATTTCTATGATAAAATAGCAACCCTAGCGATTTAAAAATCTCTAGCGATTTGCGATTCAGCTGTGTAATGGAAAAAGGCCCTAAAAAGAATAAACAATGACAGCATCTTACCTGGTATGCACAGGCATTTGTAACTTGTCCCAATGCTGCGGCAGATCCCATGAGCGCAAGGGCTGAGAGCACAAAAGTCCACCAGCTGGGCGCAGGTCGGGCCCGTATATCCTGGGCTACAGCGACAGGAGAATGACAGGTCAGTGGAGAAACAGGTCGCATTATTCAGGCAGGGAGAGGTGGAACATGGATCGATTTTCTCCTCACAGAATGACCCCAAAAAGCCTGAAAAATAAATGATATATCATTACCATACAGTCACCACAACAGCCCAGTCATAACACACACATAATCCATGTGGGACACTTGCTATTTTACTTCAAATCAGTAAAAGATAGCAGGGACAATCCTGTAAAGGAGGGCATGACAGTAACATGGTGGCATGGCTTATATACTATACAGCTTTACCACTTCAACAGCACAAGCTGCTGACACTCCCAAGGTTCTGCTGCACCCAGGTGGGTTAGGGAACCTGAACTGTAAAAATAATGAGTTTTACTTACTGGGGCATCTACCAGCCCCCTGCAGTCATCCTGTGCCCTCGCAGTCACTCATGGCTCCTCTGGTGCCCTGCTGCCAGCTAGTTTCGTTTTTGCCGACTGGGAGTCGGACGGCCGACATGCGTACGTTTTTACGCATCCCTGCTAGTGCAGGAAGCTATTGCGGACATCAACAAGTACATGTTTACGCGTTACGAATGTAATACGTAACATTTTACATTTTTACGTGTTACGGGTGTAATACGTACAATTTTACGCATTACACCTGTAACGCGTAAAAATGTACTTGTTGATGTCTGCAATAGCTTCCTGTACCAGCAGGGATGCGTAAAAACGTACGCATGGCGGCCGGCCCACTCCCAGTCGGCAAAAACGAAACTAGCTGGCAGCAGGGGACCAGAGGAGCCATGAGTGACTGCGAGGGCACAGGATGGCTGCAGGGGGCTGGTAGATGCCCCAGGCAAGTAAAACTTATTGGTTGTTTTTTTTTACAGTTAAGGTTCCCTTTAAAGTGTTCGGCTGAGCTTTCCCAGTTGTGTCTCCCCCTGCAATGTTCATCCCATGCTACCAATCTTCTCCTACTGCCATGGTAATGTTATTGTCTGGCCTCTGCAATGATACCAAGGCCAGGCAGATGTCAGGTTGGGAGGAAGCCAGTCATTGAGTTTATAGTCATATTCTTATTTGGCTATTGGGATTTGCAGAAGCTCAGTATAGCTCCGTTTGTGACAGAAATCTTTACAGGCAAGCAACATCCACAGCAGGTGATTCTCCTCACTAGCTATGAATAATCGGTACTGCCACAATGAGGAAGCAGTAACCATAACAAAGAAATACGTAGTGCGCATGCGTAGAGCGTTCCTGGCCACGGGCGCGATTAAGGACACGCATCACCGGGCAGAGCCTGCACTGTCAGCCTCGACCACCCTGACCAGGAAGTAAGTTCAGGGGATCGGTACGTGGTAACGGAGGGGGATGGAGGAGAATGGGGGGAGCGGTGTACATGAGGAGAGCCCACTAAACATGCCTGCTTCCCCGTTTTTAAATTCTTATTGCGGTGAGGTATCCTTTAAGGAGAATGTTCTAACTTTAGTCCATCTTAAAGAGACACTGAAGCGGAAAAAAATATGATATCATGAATTGTATGTATAGTACGGATAATTACTAGAACATTAGTAGCAAAGAAAATATTCTCATATTTTTATTTTCAGTTATATAGTTTTTTTTTTTAGATAACATTGCATCATTCTCTAATATTTGCAGTTCACACACTACTCAGCATTCTAAATGATTTCACAGAGCAGGCTAGTGAACTTTTTAACTGTCCTCTGCAGGAAAAAAAACAATACAGTGACAGACACTCGAGATAATAAGCTTCAGAAGACAGAGCTCTCTGTGACTTTGAAAGTCGTGGAGTTCAATGGCTCTTTTGCATAGATAACAACTGGAGTTTTTTCATTCTTCCTGTACTAGAAACAATATTAGACTTATGTTTCTGTTCCTAATGTTTTATTTCTTAGCTGTACTACACAACCAGTTTATTATATAATATTTTTTTTTTTTGCTTCAGTGTCTCTTTAACATTTCCCTAATTTGTCCTCCTTCTCACCACCTATGAAACTTGGACTGCTGGAATTAAACTGATTTTAAACCTAAAATTCAAATGTTTAATTGACAGCTCAAGTGACTATACGAACCTCTATAGATACAAAAGAATGACCAGATTATGTCTGGGAGCAATTGTCTGTCATGGCTACAGTAAAATGAGCCTAGAAGAAGGTTTTTCAAACTCATCCCATCATGACACAAGGCCATTAGAGGAGCAGAGAAGGCTGTTTTAGTAATATTTAGCCATCTTGGTCTCCTTGTCTGAGATCTGCTTTGCGTGCATAGCTTAGGAATGTTTAGTATGAGTGTCATCAGAGCAGCTAGTAGGGCAGTGCAGAGGACAGGGCTTGCAGGCATTTAGTGCAGACAGAGTTTACAATTTAAATTTGAGAAGGAGATTCTTAGACACTTTTACGGCTTTTGTGAATACTAATGAAGTTAATTTACATGCAAAAGTTCTAATCTAATTAACTGCAAAATTGCACATGATTTGGGGAAAAAACAATTGTTTATGTATTGGCATTGTAGTACATGTGCTGCTCTAACTTAGAACACCGAACAATCACAAAACACAAATCACACACCAGCGCATAAAAATTGTGATGCCACTGAAGCACATTATTATTTGGTATTTATATAGCGTTCGACATCTTCCGTCTATGTACGCATCGTGTAGTGTATGTATTGTAGTCTAGGGCCAATATTTAGGGGGAAGCCAATTAACTTATCTGTATGTTTTGGGGATGTGGGAGAAAACTGGAGTGCCTGGAGGAAACCCACGCAGACACGGGGAAAACATACATACTCAGTGCAGATAGTGCTCTGGGGACCATGCGCTGCAAGGTGAGAGTGCTAATCACTACGCCACCGTCCTGCCCTTAGCGTTAAAAATGATGGGTTTGCATTTTTGGAAAATCCAATTTGCTTTCATTTTCAAATAAGTGTGAACTCTGCCGTAGTAATTACGGTTTTCAATTTGAATTCTGTTAAGATATGATGAAAGAGCTATAAACAGTACATGAAGATACCATGGTTAGGGGTGCATATTATCTAGTAGACATTCTGTTCATTTGGTATAGCTGAACCCTGCCGATAAGGTGTTTGGTATAAAAACCACTTACCCTCAGGACACTGACAGCTGAAACCACTAAGGCTGGTCACACATGTAGCGTCATTCCTGCATGGCTGTGGAAAGCAGTGGTCCACCATGGCCTCACAGAATTCACCCATGTAGCCTGCACATAAAACACACAGAATCAGTAAATGAGTGTATCTTGTTATCTCTTCTATTAGGGTTGTTTGGAATAGCTGCTGTTAAAGTTCACGCAGAACACATACCGGGCAAGCAAGAACAGGTGGCATTTTTCCCATCATGCCTCTGTGGGAGGTCACTGCATGTGGCATTATTCAAACAAGGGTGACTATGGCAGGCATCAAACTCCTCACAGTAGGCGCCAATGTAACCTTCTTCACAATGACAGGAATATGCATCCTACAAACACAAAGCAAAAGAAAGAAAAAGATACCGAATATGAGAAACTGAGTGGAAATAAAACGCAGCACTAAAATGGTATAACGAAGAGGGAAAAATAAGAGAGAGAGGTAAAGAATGAAGAGAGAAAAGGGAAGGGGAGAGAAAGATGGCGGGAAAGGGCAAGAGGTAGTGAAGGAGGGGAGGGAAGATAGAAGCAGGGGGGAAAGATGAAGGGATACGCAGAGAGGGAGGGAGAGAGGAGGGGAAGACAAGAGGGGAGATGAGGAAAAGGAGGGTGAGAGATAAAAAGAGCTAGGGAGTAGAAGGCAGGGATAGGGATAGGGAGAGGGAAGGAGAGGAGTGAAGTGAGGAGAGGTAGAGAGCGGGGAGTTGAGAGAAGTAACTATACCTTTTATAATACATGCTTTGCATTGGCATAGGGATCGCCATTGAAACCATAGTGAGTGCTATAGGGCCCAATTTAAGCCAAAGGGGGCCTGGTGTCATGGCTGGTGGGATAAAAGGATCCGCTGGTGGCATAATGAAGAACCAAAAGGTGCAGAAAAGGGCAAGTGGACTGGAGGAGAAAAGTAACTCTTTTGTCCAGGCTTCACTGGTGATCCACCTTCTGCAGACATTCCTATCTCCATGACCACTGCACCGTTTTTCATCATGTGACCCACCAGGCAGGTTACAAGAAGAGACAACGCTGGAATCAGAGGCAGTGATTGTGGAGAAAGGTAGGATATTGATGGAGCCTGGAGAGGCGAGTTGCTTCTCTTCCCACTGGCTACCCTTACTGAGGACTACCTAATACTGGGTGGTACCTTTAGCTACCTATACTGGAGGTCACTTCTGGCTACCTATACAGGGGATGCTACCTAAAACTTGCTGCCCCTCTGGCTATCTATACTGGGGGCTACCTAATACTTGTGGGTACCTCTGGTTACCCATATTGGGTAGAAGGGGTCAATTCTGGGGCTACCTATACTGGGGTGTTACCTAATACTGGTGAATACCTCTGGCTACCAATACTGGGTGTTACCTAATACTAAGGGCCAACTTTTGGGGGTGAGAGGGCACAAAAGTGCCTTATAATTATTTTTTTTTTGGGGGGGGGGTCTCCAACCAAAATTTTGCTATCGGGTCCTATGATTTCTAGCTGTGCCCCGGGTGCTTTGAATACTAATCATTAGCCCGTTCCTCTGCTTACACAGTGGATGTCCTTGGAAAGCCGATGTTGGCCTACTATACATGATTCTTATACATGCCAGGGAAGAAGGGGGAAGCAGTGTGAAACTTGTACTGAAGTTTCACTTCTATGCAGGGCATTTCATCTCACTGTTCACCATTGATCCACTGGCTTTCCAATCTAGAAAACGTGATTGGATCACATTGGTTGCACAAGCATTCATCAACAGCAGAAACTGTTGCAGGTCTTACAGGTTACTCACTCACACTCTGTATCACATGGTTGGCTGCTGAGCCGCTGTAGTAGACTTGCACTTGAGCACCAAGCAAATGTCACTCAAAAACATCAGCAATTTTTTTTGTAATGTGGATAATGGGCATTAGTGCAAAGGGAAAAATCCTACCACTGCCCCTCCTCCACAACAGGCGTTCATCAAACTTTTGAAATGCAGCAGTCAAACCAACAAATGTTGATTCGGGTTATACCTTTAATGACTAACTGTACATGGCAATAAATCCATGTACATCAAAGGTATTACTGGAATCAACATTTGTTGGTCAGATGTCGGCATTTCTGCTCCACGACTAACACCGGACCACACTTCACTTGCTTCAAACTTCTGACAAACTGACTCTATGCCGAGGCAGGTGGGAAAGCTTATTAGCTCATGATGATGGCAATCACATAATCATCAACCTTCCAGGTCCTGTAGAGTGACAGTAGACAGGGATAGGCAATGGCACTAGAGGTAAGTGATTACTCTTTACAATGGCTAAAGCTAAGTACCAATGGGAAGATTAGATCAGAGAACTCTGCCAACAAAAAATTATTACCCGATCTATCTTCCAACATTGCGATCCACGGGACGCAAATGACAGGGCACGAACGATCGTTTAAACCAATCAATTTTTATTTCTGTCCACTGACTTTAGCAGAAGATTGTAGGATCGTTCCTGATCCTTCATGACGTCAGTCAACCGTTTAGCAAAGACCTGAACTTTTGCACAGGACAGAAGGAAAACAGAGAAATACACCCTCTATGTATTTAGAGCGATTAGCCTGTCTAATTCCCCTTCATCTGTGTCTAATCATCACTGTAATTTGATCTCATAGCTGAGTCAGCTAAGAAATCCCCTCTGCCACAGAGCAGCTAATTTGTAAACACAGGATGTTACCAACATATCTGCTCCCATGAAAGCAGGAAGTAGACACACTGCAGATTTATTGCAGACTTTGTATCAGCTGTAACTAAGAAATATGTTTCTTTGAAGGTTATTAAGTTGTTGCTTATCTTTTAGAGCAGAGAGGAAGTTCTGAGTTCAAGTTCGCTTTAAAGGGAACCAGAGATGAACGATTCACACAAAATAAACATATCAGTCGATAGCTTGTAAAGAATAAATGCTCTACCCGATAATTTCGCCACTCTGGTGTGCCTTTTTGAGTGCTTTTTATCCATTATTCCTCCAGGAAATATCCAATATGGCCGCCGGCTCATATTCCTTCTGTTCCAGGTTATGAGGTGTTCTGGATGTGCTGTATAGGCTATATGAGACTATAGACAAGCAGGGCTGCTGTAGGCTTTCATCTGTGTGCTTTCAACTTTATTATTCTGGTATGCTTTGTGGCTGCCTGTAGGAAGTGTCTCTCATAGTAATGAAACTGCATACAGTAGATAATGACAGGCTGCACAGACAGAGCACACAGATCACACAGCCACACTTGTCTGTTAGACAGAGATTTTTCCTGCAGCATCAGCCCCTCCCATATCATCACAGCTCTCAGTATGTAAATCATGAAATTTGAGCCAGGAGGGGGAAGGCTTGGGCTTGAAAGGACTTCACAGAAGAGTGACTCAGCTATAATGATTCCAGGTCAAACCTCGACTGAATAGTCGGTGGATTCTTATCACAGTTGATAACAGATAGATTAGACTGAGAAGAATAAAACTAAAAGCAGGGTAGGTGTTTACTGTCATGTTCCCACTGATAAATGTAATAAAATACATGAGGGTGCTTCATCTCTGGTTCTCTTTAAACAAGGGTTAGAGGATATCACACAGAATGAACGATCGTTAGCGAAAAATAACTACGCCGTGGGTATGGACCTTTAGATTTGTGTTATCTTAGAATCAGGAATTAACTTTGTACATTTCTTTACATCACATCAGATAAATAACTTTATTAAGTAGGCACACTCCATAGTCTTTTGTACTGGCGCACAACAGTACAAGCAAGATTTAATTTTCTGACTCTTATTCCCAATATCTATAACAAAGAGCTTCAATACCCCGGGGCGATAAATAAACCTTTCACATGATAACAAGGAAGGTTTGTTAATAAAAAGTTTCTTTAATCTGATTAGAGTGACTACAAGAGCAGTGTGTGAGCTGCATTCTCTATCAGCATGTCCATTCATCTTCCTGCAGGGTACAGATGTCAGTGATGTCATTACACGGTTACTCATCTACAAAGGGTTAATGCCTCTATGCACTGATAGAGGATCTCCAAAGCACAGAATGAAATGAAATAGAAGCCAAATAGGAGCTAAATCATAGAAGTCATATTTAAAGTGAATTCAGAGATATACTATACTGAGGCCAGTAAGCCTGTGTGTAATAGATGTGTGTGAAGGGCACATGGAATACTGCTTACAAAGAATCTACTCTATCTTCCACAGTTTGATTATTATTTTTTTATTATTATTATTTTTTTATTTTATAGTGCCAACATCTTCCGTAGTGCTGTACATAGTACAAACAAATAATGGGAAACAAATATACATAAGAAATACAAGACACTGTACAGTCATGACATTGAATAGAATAAATACAAATACATACATAGTTGATGTATAGTTGGTACATGTACATATGTTAAAATTACAGCGGTATGAGAAACACTAGGAGGAGGTCCCTGCCCTTGCGGGCTTACAATCTAGAGGTAGTGAGGAGGAAACAAAAGGGAAGGAAACACAGGGGTTAGTGGGTGAGCCAGTGTGCCTTCAGTGCTGCCTATAGCAAATAATAGGCTTGTCTGAACAGGTGTGTTTTCAGAGTACGTTTTAAGGTTTCCAGACTTGTGGCATGTCGAACTGGCTGAGGGAGAGAGTTACAAAGGAAAGGGATAGCCCGTGAGAAGTCTTGGATGCGAGAGTGAGA
Source organism: Hyperolius riggenbachi (assembly GCF_040937935.1). Taxonomy (NCBI): domain Eukaryota; kingdom Metazoa; phylum Chordata; class Amphibia; order Anura; family Hyperoliidae; genus Hyperolius; species Hyperolius riggenbachi. The sequence continues at coordinate 122,293,775 of NC_090649.1, read as the reverse complement.
GGAGGGACAAAAGGGTCTCCTGTGAGGAACGGAGGGTCCAGGCAGGGAGGTATCTGGAGATTAAAGAGGAAATGTATGGCGGTGATAGCTTGTGTAGAGCAAGCGTGAGAAGTTTAAACTGGATCCTTTGGGCAACTGGTGACCAATGGAGGGATTGGCAGAGAGGGGCTGCTTCAGAGGATCTAGAAGAGAGGTGGATGAGACGGGCAGCGGAGTTTAGTAGGGATTGGAGAGGTGCCAGTCTGCTTTTGGTAGACCACAGAGTAGGGTGTTACTGTAGTCAAGATGGGAGATGATTAGGGCATGCACAAGCATTTCAGTTGCTTAATGTGAGAGGAAAGGACGGATTCTGGAAATGTTTTGGAGATGGAAGTAGCAGGAGATAGTTTATGTGTTGATATGTGGTATAAAGGAGAGCTCAGAGTCCAGAGTTACCCCCAGGCAACGAGCTTTGGGGGTTGATGCTATTGGGGCGTTATCTACATTGATTGTGACAATGGGAGGTGGAACAGAGAGCGAAGGTGGAAATATAACAATCTCCGTCTTGCTCATATTGAGTTTAAGAAAGCGGGATGACATAAATGTAGATATAGCGGTATGGCATTCGGGGACTTTTGATAGTAGTGTAGAGAGGTCTGGAGCAGAACAATAAATTTGGGTGTCATCAGCAAAGAGGTGATATTGAAACCCAAAAGAGCTTATTTGTCCCAGGCCGTGGGTGTAAATGGAAAAGAGGAGGGGTCCAAGGACGGAGCCTTGTGGTACTCCCACAGACAGTGGGCGTGGAGAGGAGTTGGTATTGGCATAGGAGACCATGAAGGAATGTCCAGACAGGTAAGAGTTGATCCAGGAGTGTTCTAGGCCCTTGATTCCCAGTGTTGAGAGGGTCTGGAGAAGAAGGTTATGATCAACAATGTTGAATGCGGAGGACAGATCTAGGAGTATTAGTACCGAAAATCTGCCTTTGGCTTTAGCAACTAGGAGGTCATTGGCAACCTTAGTGAGAACTGTTTCCGTAGAGTGTTGAGGGCGGAAGCCGGACTGGAAGGGGTCCAACAGGGAATTAGCAGTGAGAAAGTTAGACAACTCTGAGTAAATGTGGCGTTCCAGCAGTTTGGAGGCAAAGGGAAGGAGAGAGACTGGGCGGTAATTAGAAAGAGCAGTAGGGTCTAAGCAGGGTTTTTTGATTAGGGGTGTTATGATAGCATGTTTAAATGAAGAAGGGAAAATGCCAGTAGAGATGGAAAGGTTAAACAGTGTTGTTAAAGCAGGAATGAGAGGGGAGGAGAGCTGGGAAAATAAGATGCGAGGGAATAGGGTCCAAGGCGCATGTAGTAAGATGAGCTTTAGAGATTAGTGAAGAAAGATGCTGTTCAGTTAAGGCAGAGAAGGTTGTTAGCAGGGAGGAGGTTTGAGTGAGTGTGTGGTTATGTAGAGAGGGATAGTTGATAGTTGGGGAGCTGCAAGGCAGAGAGGAAAAAGGAAGAGGTGATTGGACCGGTGAAGAGGGTTGCTTTTGAAAGCTGTTCTGTAGTGTTACAATTTTGTTCACAAAGTATGCTGCAAAGTCTTCTGCAGACAAGCATGTGGTTGTAGGGAAAGGTGGGGTGGAGAAGAGAGCTGAAGGTGTTAAAAAGTTGTTTAGGGTTATGGGATTGTGAAGAAATAAGTGTAGAGTAGTATGACTGCTTTGCAAGTGATAGAGCATCCCTGAGCTGGAGCAGCGTGTTTTTACAGCAAACGAAGTCATCCGCATTGGAGCTTTTCCTCCACTGCCGTTCTGCTGCCCTGGACTGCCTTTTCAGTTGTTTGAAGAGTTATTAAATGTGGAAACTGGGCAGAGCCGGGTAAAAATTAGGTCCAAAGTGTGGCTATCTTTGTGGATGGAGGTTGAGGACCACTGGGAGAGGTTATAGGATGAGGTGAGTGAGAGGAATTTTGTGGTAGTGGAACAGTTAATGTCTATGGGGATGTTAAAGTCCCCAATAATGATGGAAGGAATGTTGGGGGATAGAAAGTGGAGAAGACATGTGGAAAAGTGGTCAATGAAGGTGGAGGCTGGTCCAGGAGGACGGTAGATGACAGCAACCTGAAAGTGGTGAGGGAAGTAGATGCGGACAGCATGAGCCTCAAAAGAAGAGAAAGCCAGAGAAGGTGCAGGTGCAAGTGGTATAAAGGAGCAGTGTTCGGAAAGAAGAATTCCCACCCCACCCCTATGTTTGTCACCTTGATCTAGGTTTGAATTTCTACACTCATCCAAGTTGCAAGGTTTTTTAAAGCCTAACGAAACTCGAAGCCGAATACGGCAAGTTTTCAACACAATCAAGCTGATCAGTGTAAACAAGTGATGGCTAATCTTGGCACTCCAGCTGTGGTGGAACTACAAGTCCCATAAGGCATTGCAATACTCTGCTAGCTCTAAGCATAACTCAGGGACACAGAGGCATGATGGGATTTGTAGTTTTGTCACAGCTAGAGTGCCAAGGTTCGCCATCACTGGTGTAAACTATACTGTAAGTACAGTACTACCTTTTGAAATAAACCTTTTCAAGTTAAAAAAACAAAACAAAACATTGCAGCTGTGTTTTCTGTAGCTGTGCGCCTATTCATAAAGACTTATAAGGCGGTTGTACACGACCCCCCCCCCCCCCCCCCCATGCAAAAAAATAGTTTTGTCCTAAAAATAAACATACACCTTTTTTTCTTTCCAAAAGAGGTCCTTATCTGCCCCTTATCTTTTATTTCTTGTACCTGGTGTGGCTGCCTTTGCCTACCTACTTACTACTTTACTGTGGAAACTGTGCAGGATTGCAGGATTGTGGGAAGGTTTTTTTGTTTTGTTTTGTTCTTGTACCTACAGCAACAATTATACATCTCAGAATGGATGATATAATGGATGGATGGTAAAATGTATGTGCACAGACAGGGCATGTACGTTTTCCTGGGTGTTACACAAACTACGTAATTTAGGTTTTGCAGTTTGAGTAAGACACATTATGCAGTTGCTTGTGTAACATCTCTACACATGTGCGTTACACAAGTAGCATACACATTACTTGCATTCTTTGCACACATACATTTTACTATCCATTAGTGAATATACCCCATGGTTTCTACTGTAAAGGGAGGCTGAAACTGTAAAAAAAATAGTTAATTATTGGGCGCAAAGGCAAATTTGGGGCTATCGTCTTGAACGCCAGGTTATAACCAATGAATGTTTATTGAGTACTTTTGTTGTCCTCTATTGTTCTTTCTACTTTGGGTGTCGCATGATCACATGTGATTGATTTACCATCATTAAAGCGGACCTGAAATCAGAACTTTGTCTCAAGATAAGCAACAGCATAATAACTGTTAAAGAAAAACATTTCTTTATTACAGCTTACAGAACTCCAGCAATAAATCTGCAGTGTGTCTACTTCCTGCATTCATGGAAGCAGACATTGGGTTAACATCCTGTGTTTACAAATTAGCTGCTCTGCTGAGGCAGCCAGCAGATAAAGCTGATAGATCAAATTACACTTGTGATTAGACACGGATGAGAGGGAGTTAGACAGGCTAAACTCTAAATACATACAGGGTGCATTTCTCTGTTTTCTGTTAGAACCTGTTCTATATCACCTTGCTTCGACACCATTAACTTCTTAGGGCCCGTTTCCACTAGTGCGGTGCGGAATCGCCGCATATCACCGCTGACAAAATCGCATGCGGATGCGATTCCGCATGCGTTTTTTGCCGCGATTTCGCATGCGATTTCGCATAGGCAGGGTATATGCGATTTTAACCATGTCACTGCCTGTGTCAATTTACATTACTTTCAATGTGAAATCGCACGCGAAATCGCGGGAAAAAACGCATGCAAAAAACGCATGCGATTTCCCTATTAAATACATTGCCTGCGATTCGCCTGCATTCCACACGCAGGCGAATTCTGCAGGGTCTACCGTGCAGAAAAATCCTGCACATAAAAACGCAAATGAAAACTGACAAGTGGAAACAGTCCCATCCACTTGTATTGCTTATGCGAATCCGCATGCGTTGTCTGCATGCGAATTCGCGCTAGTGGAAACGGGCCCTTACAGTTGCGTCTCACAGACTGTGAGATCACTTGACTCTCCACACAGCAAGCAGGAGATAGACTTTTCTCAGGCTTCTTCAATGTTTACGTAGTTTATTCAGGAAACAGAAATACAGATAGATACATTTATCATATCCTAGCCATGCCAATCTTAATGTTGCGTTACAAGCTCTTGATTAGACTTCCTGCTGAAGTCAATCAGGCACTTCTTTCTAACCTACGTTCCACTAAACTACCTATGTACAGCATACATTATATCAGATTACAGAAAAGAAGAACATACTTAGAGGTTCTAGTCAGCCTTTAGATCTAGTGGGAAAGTCAGAAGCAGAGCGAGCTCCTTCAGCTTGTCCCCTCTTTAATACCGACTAGGAAAGAGTTAAATGTGACCTCATTTTTGCCGTCTCCCAGATCAGACTATTGGTGGACCCACTCGTGGTGTCATCATACACACCTACTCGATTAATAATCAATGAGGCATTTGACCTACATGCAGGAATGTGGATATTTACAAAACATGGCTGATGTTTATTGTTCCATGCCCAGGTCAGGGAGACCTGCGGCCTTGTCCATAGAACAGCTTCCTGGTATGTTCTAGTTCTGCTGACAGAACTGCAGATTTTCTCTCTAAGAAAATCCCCTTAAAGGGCAGGTCTGCTCATCAAGTCTTTTTGACTAACTCAGTCCAAATAACTGAGGCCTACTTAAATTATAACATTTTCCTTGTGTCCTGTGCAAGAGTTTAGGTCCACTTTAGCTGCATCCACAGGGAAGGGGAGAGGATGCATGCTGCAGTGGAGCTTTGGAACCACATTTGGGTCATGACGCAAGTATTCTTTCTACCACTGTGCTTCTATACACTTACTACATTCCCTCATCATCCTGGTTACTACTAACATTTGCCTTGACGATTTTAGAGTTTTTTTTAGGGCTTTAATGGAAACTTGAGAAGATATAAATATAGAGGTTACTATCTGTATTTAATTTAAAAAATGCCAAAGACCTGGAACCATTAGACAGCCAGCAGTGTCAGAGTGGAGTCAAAGAACCTGATCCCCATACTGGACAAGTGATTCACAAAGTATAACGTTATCTAGGCCCCGTTCACATTACAAACGCGGATGGCCATGCGTGCGGAACGCAACGCATGCGAACGCACGCCATTTTTACGCACTACTGGTTCAATGCATAAAAATTTACGCATTAAACCAGTAACGCGTAAAATGTATGTGTCAATGTTCCTGCACTAGCGGGAATGCGTAAAAATGTACGCAATGCGTCCCGCCGACCTCCGAGGTCGGCAAGCAAGAGCAGCAGTGAGTGACTACGAGGGCACAGGATGGCTGCATGGGGCTGGTAGAAGCCCCAGGTAAGTGAAACTCATTTTTTTATTTTGCTTGAACCTTCCCTTTAAGGCTATACCTGGGAAGCCTGATTTGTTTCATGGAGGGGGCAGGGGGTACAAAGTATGAATTGCATTCGTAGTGAAAAGAACAATGTGTTAATTTATCATTAGTGATCATGGGGACAGGTGTACAGAAACATTCATATCTACCAATGCTTGAGGAATGAATATTTAACCTCCAGTGGCGTAGCTAAGGAGATGTGGGCCCTGATGCAAGTTTTACAATGGGGCCCCCCCAAGCACTCTATACATAATTGATACGGTGCACCACAACCTTCCAATGGCAACTACAGTGTGAGAGGAGCGAGAAGGGAATGGGGAACAGTTTGTTAATGATTACCACTATTCAAAGTATCTATAGAAGTGATTATTATGAGCACAGGACCAATAGAGAGCTAAAACTGTAGTTGAAGGAGGGCCCTTTGGGGCCCCTCTGGCCCCAGGGCCCTAATGCGGTCGCAACCTCTGCAACCCCTATTGCTACGCCCCTGTTAACCACTATACACTGCTTGAAGTGTCCCTGAAGCAAAAACAATATATATAAAAAAATGATACTTACCTAAGAAGAGGGAAGCACAGGCTTCCTGTGTCCTCCTGGCCCCCACAAATGCCGTGCACAGACCTCCAGAACATATCCGCCAAGAGCTTGTCGGATGTATTACGTGGCAGCGCTCCTCTTCATGTACTGCGCCTGCACAAGTACAGCCGCATATGTGTAGTAATCCAAAGCTGCTTGTCCACGAGCGGCTCCATGCACAGGCATGCACACATAGGTGCAGCATGGCTCTGCTCATGCATCAAGAGGTGCAAAGTCCCAATCTTCATAAGCATCCCAGGCAGTGGTGGTCTCCAAGAGGACACGGGAAGACTCTGGAGGAATCTGAGGCTTCCCTCTCCCTAGGTAAGTATCTGATTTGTTTCCTTTCGGTTTACATTGTGTTTTCTTTCAGAAACACAGGGGCAAAGGGGTGTAACTACATGGAAATCAGCCACTGCAACTGCAGGGGGGCCTAGAGGTAAGGGGGGCCCAACTACTAACCCTCCCTCCGATACTCCAGATCAGGTGTTTTGTGGCTACGCACGCTATGGATGTGAAGACACTGATGGCCACACTTGTTTTATGGCCCATATATGATGGGCCAACCGGCTGTGAGGGTCACCAAGGGGTGTGTTGAGTACATTAAGGGGTCCCAACAAAGTTTTGCTGGGGGGCCCCATGATTTGTAGTTATGTCCTGCAGGGACATATTCACTAAATAGCTGTAAAATGCAATTAGCGCAAGTGAGAAAAAAATACCACCAAGCAGAGTCGGATTAAGCATTGCAAAGGGAGAAACAGAGGTGTGTGCATCTAACCAGTTTCACCTAACTTATATACTGGCTGCCTCAAGTCTATTGACTCATTCAAATTTGAAATTTAACTGACTCTCGTCTAATTAAAATGGCAGAGCGTTGCAAACTGCAATCGCCTACCAGTAGTGCAGGATCTAAGGCTAACTCCCTGACATTCCTGCAGGAGCTGGCCCACGCAAATACTTGCATCTCAACAGGGGCGCCTCGTGTAGGCCTCCTTGTACCCCCAGGAAATGAAGGGCAGCGCAAACGCCCCCACAAAGCATCCACTGCCCGGGAGCACCGCAACTGCCCCCCACGGGGGGGGGGGCGAGAATGCATGAACGGCATACTCCCCAGACGCGGCCTACGCCCGGAGAGAACCATCCACGCTGCCCCCCAAAGGATAGATGCCCTAACCTTACGAATATTGCTTACCTGTGGTGCATATGCGCATCCTGGGAGCAAACACACCAAAAAGGGGCGAGGGGGGGGACACAGACACCCCCCCGGTGCAACACTACTGCCGGGGGACCTATCCGCGCCCCCCCCACCAACACCCCCAAGAAAAAAGAAACATACTGCATTGCAAAGGGAGAAACAGAGGTGTGTGCATCTAACCAGTTTCACCTGACTTATATACTGGCTGCCTCAAGTCTATTGACTCATTCAAATTTGAAATTTAACTGACTCTCGTCTAATTAAAATGGCAGAGCGTTGCAAACTGCAATCGCCTACCAGTAGTGCAGGCATTGGGAAGCCTCCTCGTGGCGCTCCTGGATAGTGCTATTGAAGCATGAACTAATTCCCGCAGGGCAACCGCTTTGCGGCATTGGTTCAATGGACCCTGCATTAGTTGGCATGCGAAAGCAAATGCATATTTGCATGAGCATTGCCTCATGAATAGCCAATCAGGCCAAATTTGCTCAGCCAGTTAGGCCAGGTGTTCACTTGGTGTTTAATGCACACATTTAATTCTCTGTGCAGTGATTTGTGAATGTCTTTCCCTTGGAGGCGGGTGGCGGATGGCTCATTCTAGGTAGTGTGAGCCCTGGAGTGGGCTGTCAGTGCCTGTCCTCCACCCCCCTTGGAGTGCAGTGTGTGAGCCAGCCCTGAGCTCCAAAGCTCGGTGCGACCCATGCTTCATTCCTTTCCTTTTCAAATGTGTTGCACCCAAGCTATGCTCAGCAGCAGAACGCAATGGCGTTAAGGTAAGTGCCTGTTTTTAAATATTGGGAGGTGAAAGGTGCGGATGGCTCTCCCCGGCGCTGGCCACACTTGGGGGGGTCGCCTGCGCCGCCCGGCCTCCCCCTCCGGGGTGCTGCTGTGGTTCCCAGGCAGTGAGAGCGCCTGGGACCCCGCGGTCCCTCGGCTGTATGGGGGCATTGGGAAGCCTCCTCGTGGCGCTCCTGGATAGTGCTATTGAAGCATGAACTAATTCCCGCAGGGCAACCGCTTTGCGGCATTGGTTCAATGGACCCTGCATTAGTTGGCATGCGAAAGCAAATGCATATTTGCATGAGCATTGCCTCATGAATAGCCAATCAGCAGGGGCGTAGCAATAGGGGGTGCAGCGGTAGCGACCGCATCGGGGCCCTTGGGCCAGAGTGGCCCCGAAGGGCCCTCCCTCAACTACAGTATTAGCTCTCTATTGGTCCTGTGCACATAATAATCACTTCTATATATACATTGAGTAGTGGTAAACATTAACAAGCTCTACCCCATCCCCTTCTTGCACCTCTGACACTGCAGTTGCCATTGGCAGGTTTTGGTGCGCCGTATCAATTGTTATGTATAAAGTGCATGGGGGGCCCCATTGTAAAACTTGCATCGGGGCCCACAGCTCCTTAGCTACGCCACTGCCAATCAGGCCAAATTTGCTCAGCCAGTTATGTCAGGTGTTCACTTGGTGTTTAATGCACACATTTAATTCTCTGTGCAGAGAGTCGGATTAAGGCCAAATGGGTCCCTAAGCAAAGTAGCCGATTTGGGCCCCCTCCCTAAACCACCCTTTAAAAATGTTATTAAATAACTATAGTCAGATGTGCCCTCCTTTCACAGTGAAACGTTCTGACACACTCTGCAGAGGGAGGGGGGACTCTAGGCATTCTGGGTGAAACTTTCACCCAGTACGCCTAGAGGGCCTCCCCCTCCCTGCAGAGTGTGATTGGAGCATTTCACTGTGCCTCACCAGCTACTGACACCCCTGCTCTGACAGCTCACTTCCTCAGCGCCCCAGCATCCTCCTCATGGTTACAGAAGCACCATGTGAAAACATGTCTCTTGTCATGTGACGTGTTGAGTACGTACTGTCTGTCACATGCCATTGCTGAACCATGGAGATGACGCCAGGGGATGCTGGTACTGCAGAAAACAGCTATCAGTGCAGGAATGTCGGAAACCAGTGAGTTTCTTCCTGTACCTGCACTTTCCCAGCTGCACAGAGAGGGAGGGAGAAAAGGGGAGTCATGCCTACCTTGCCTGGGCCCCCTTAGACTATGACTGGGGCCCCCAAGCAAGTGCTTCAGTTGCTTGGTTGGTCATCAGGCCCTGCCACCAAGAACGTTGCAGAGATAGGATGGCTCCTGTTACTTTATTGATTTTGCTTGTTCAATAAAACATCTGATCAAGGGCTCCCAATACTCTGATACAGACTGCTGCCATCGCTGCCTGTATACTGCAATAAACATGACTATGAATATCCATTGAAGTGTTTTCGACTAGATGCACACACTAGAATAACAAGTAATAATTTTGTATGTGGCAAAAAATACATGTTTTGCTTCATGAATAAATGGCATTGACTGAATGCACTGCTGAGAATTTTGTTCCAGAAGGCTATATATAACTATAGTGTGGTGATCGCAGTTGGATTCTTGTATAAAGCTCCCTCTAAATGTACTACTGGAAACACTACTCTCAGCACCGCCAGGCCACAAGGCAAGAGCGAGAAATGTTGCTGCTCAGTTACCATAGCAGCGGGCATGCCTCCTTCTCATTATGCAGCCCACCTTTGTTGGCTTCTCGTCTAAACACAGCAAACAGGAACAAAAAATGCATTTGCGATCTGTGTTAAAATGAGCAGCCTAGACACTGGGTGAGGGATTCAGGTACACACGATACCTATATGATGTAGGGGTATATCAGTGTAGTAAGAACAATAATGTAGACTTGTCTGCAGACAGTACAAGTTCTCTACTGACAGTACTAGGGGGTGTATACAGCATCTTATGGTAAAGTTGTAGTGAGCAGGGAGTGCACTGCAATTTTACTGGCAATCCTGACAGTTAGGTAGCACGCATTACGCAATTAGCGCAACCCGTGTTACCTAGGTTCAAATCAATATTAATATGAGTGTAGGAGTTAATATTGATTTGCATTTGGTTTGGCAGTAGCAGAGTATTGTATCGTGTTAGCCATCAGTAAAAGAAAGCGTTTTAAAGGGACACTTAAGTCAAACAAAAAAAATGAGTTTTACTCACCTAGGGCTTCCAATAGCCCCCTGCAGCTGTCCGGTACCCTCGCCGTCTCCCTCCGATCCTCCTGGCCCCGCCGGCAGCCACTTCCTGTTTCGGTGACAGGAGCTGACAAGCTGGGGACACGAGTGATTCTTCGCGTTCCTAGAAACATTAGCACCCTCTATGCTGCTATATGGTATATGATATATGCTATAGCAGCTTAGATGGCGCTATTGTGGCCAGGAACGCGAAGAATCACTTGCGTCCCCAGCCTGTCAGCTCCTGTCACCGAAACAGGAAGTGGCTGCCGGCGGGGCCAGGAGGATCGGAGGGAGATGGCGAGGGCACCGGACAGCTGCAGGGGGCTATTGGAAGCCCCAGGTGAGTAAAACTCATTTTTTTTTTGTTTGACTTAGGTGTCCCTTTAAATCAGGATGATACCATTCATCACCTAACTTTAAAGAATAGGACGAAAGCCTTCATCAGACTTTATTCCTTTATACAGGAATCAAGTCTGAGGCTTCATAGCCAAAAGCTTACTCCTTTTCTCCTAAGTTAGCCAATAAATGGTATCATCTTGATTTAAAACTTCTTTCATTTGATTGGCCACATCACTTTTCACCACCATTTTCCCTGTTTTTGGTTTGCGTAGGATGAGCACAGCTATTTCGTATGTTTGAATTTTTCTATGTTACGCAAGTTGCCTAGCGTGCAGTACTCTGGTGATGTATATGTTACCTAGGTAACATGGGTCACACTAATTGCGCAATGCGTGTTACCTTACTGTTGGGATCGCCAGTAAAATCGCCATGTGGTTTCTATACACGGCACCTCTACGGTAGGTTATTGAATTCACCCCTTTGTTTGGAAAACTTGTCCTATGTAGAGTTTTGCAAGAAAACATACTTTAATAGTTGAGCTACATAACTGGCTCAAGTATCAGTAAAATTACCATGTGCTATATGCCCAAAGGGCTGTAAGTAGTACAAAACAGCCATTGATTATCCACTGCAATCCAATCTGATTCTTTGTCTGCTTTTTTTGTATGCCATTTGCCCTCTTTTACCGCACAGGCTTAATTATTATTATTGATTTATAAAGCGCCAACATATTCCGTGGCGCTGTACAAAGTAAGAAACAAACATGGGGTACATAATAATACAGACACTGGTGTACACCAATATACAAGATACATAATTAGTGACAAAATACAAATAATGATACAAAATACAAATTATAGAATTGGTAATGACAGTGATAAAATTAACATGATGAATAAAATGTATAATGGTTACCAAGACACAAAAGGGGGAGAGAGCCCTGCCCTTGCGAGCTTACAATCTAAAGGAAATGGAGGGGGGGGGGGGGGCAGGAGGAGGGGTAGTATGCAGCAAATATATAGAGGCTTTGTGTTTTAGGATACCTAGTAGGAGTGCAATTTGGTCTTAGTACAAAGGGAAGTGGCCTAAGGTAGCGCATATGCTTGTCGGAACAAGCGTTTAAGGGTAACAAAGGTTGGCGAGTGACGGATGTGTTGTGGGAGGGCATTCCAGAGGAGGGGTGAAGCGCGTGCGAAGTCTTGTAAACGTGAATGTGAGGAGTTGATTCCAGAGGAGGACAACAGAAGATCATGTGCCGATCTGAGATTGCGATTGGGTTTGTATCTGGAGATTAGTGAGGATATGTACCGGGGAGAGAGATTGTGGAGAGCTTTGTAAGTTAGGGTTAGGAGTTTGAACTGAATCCTCTGGTTAATTTGCAGCCAGTGAAGAGCTTGACAAAGAGGGTCGGCAGAGGAAGATCGAGAAGAAAGATGAATGAGACGAGCAGCTGAGTTCAGTACCGACTGGAGTGGGGCCAGTTTGTTAGACGGTAGTCCACAAAGTAGTACGTTGCAGTAGTCCAGACGAGAAATTATGAGAGCATGTATTAATATTTTAGTTGTGTCTTGAGTGAGAAAGGGACGGATGCGAGATATGTTTTTGAGTTGGCAGGAGCTGGTTATGAAGTGAACATGAGGAATAAAAGAGAGAGATGAGTCGAATATCACCCCCAAGCACCGAGCTTTGGGAACTGAAGTTATGGGAGTGTTATTAACATTTAGTCTGGTTTCACACCAGGACGTTGCGTTTTAAGGGACGTTAAGGTCGCATAACGTGCCCCTAACGCAACGCCTGGTGCTCTTTGATGTGGACGTCAGAGTGAGCCGCGTTGTGCAGCTCACTCTGGCGTCCGTGATGCCGTGATGTGCGCTCTTGGACGCATGCGGCATCACGTGGTCCCGCCCGGCCAATCGCCGCACAGAGCGGCCGCTCCAGGAAGTGAACACTGCACGTCACTGAGTGCAGTGAATATTAATTAGCCATGTGCCCGGCCGCTCTCCGCTCCTCCCCAACTTTACTGAGCATGTGCAAGCAGTCTAACGCGGCTCTGCCGCGTGTAAAGTACTGCGTGCAGTACGTTGTCTTATGGCGCAGCGTTACAATGTAACGCAACGTGGGCACTGTGAACAGCCCATTGATTTTTCATTGCTGTGCGATGGAGTGCGTTACAGGCTGCTCTAACGTGCGCCTGTAACGTCCCACTGTGAAACCAGCCTTAGTGTTACTTCAGGCAGGGAGGTGGACAGAGACGGTGGAAAAATGATTAGTTCAGTTTTACTCATATTAAGTTTTAGGAAGCGAGAGGACATGAAGGGGGATATAGAAGACAAGCAGTCAGGAACACATTTAAGGAGGGAGTTAAGGTCTGGGGCAGAGAGGTACAGTTGTGTATCGTCTGCATAGAGGTGGTATTGAAACCCGAATGAGTTGATTAAATCACCAAGACCATGCATGTAGATGGAAAAGAGGAGGGGAACAAGGACAGAGCCTTGGGGAACCCCGACAGACAAAGCATGAGGAGAAGAGATCTGATCTGAGTAGGAGACTGTGAAGGACCTTCTAGAGAGGTAGGAAGATAACCATGTGAGAGCAAGGCCCTTTATTCCGACATTTGAAAGTATTTGTAGGAGTAAGGTGTGGTCGACAGTATTAAATGCTGATGACAGGTCAAGAAGGATGAGTATGAAAAATTGACCTTTGGATTTGGCTGTAAGAAGGTCATTGGCCACTTTGGTAAGGGCTGTAATTACTGTATTCTTCAGAATATAAGACGCTCCAGAATGTAAGAAGTACCTAGGTTTAGAGGTAAAAACAAAATCAAGAAAAAAAAAAGAAAAATACTAAACCTAGGTGCATCTATAGTTCAGGGGCATCTTATGGACCTTTTCCCCCAAACTGTCTCTAAGCTACTCTATCTAAGCTACACACTGACCGCGTACGAGAGGTATCGGCGCAGAAGACTTGGGTGCAGGATAGAGGCGGTATATGGCTGATCCTGCTGCTGCACAAGTCCCGGCCGTATTAATTATTATTCCCCCTCCAGGCCGCCATGGATGGTGAGGAATGAAATAATTCGTCTTCCAGCAATTGCTAGAGGCCGAATTATTGTGTTTTAAAAGTAACTTTAGCTCCGTCTTCTGACGGCGCCGATGTTACTCCCTGTGCGCCCAAGTCTCCTGCCCTGTATTCACTGTGTTCGCTGACAGTGACCAGCTACACTACACTAACCCCTGCTGCCCTTACCATTTACGCTGCACTACACTACACTAGACTATACACTACACTATACTGCCCAATAGACTATACACTACACTACACACTAGACTATACACAACAGTACACTAGGCCACACACTACACTACATTAACCATCTGCTACCTTCCCAACTAAACTACATTGCACTAAAAATTCAGGTGTTACCAATTCAGCACCGCGCTCCTCGCGTTCCTCTCCCAACGCACTCTAGCTTCTCCAAGGGTTCCTCTTCTCCTCCGGCATCTTCCAACATAGCTGTACACAGTGGCCGCCTGCCGCTGGACAGCTCTGGGTCCTCTGCTCCCCTGGGGCTGTACAGCTACAGGCGGCCGCTGTGTACAGCTATGTTGGAAGATGCCGGAGGAGAAGAAGAACCCTCGGAGCTGGAGCGAGGTGGGAGAGGAGTGGGAGGAGTGCGACACTGGATGGGTAAGACCGGAACCTGCATTGCACAACATTTTACCATATATATTCAGTATATAAGGTGCACCCACTTTTTCACCCCAGTTTTGGGGCAGAAAAAGTGCATCTTATATTCCAAAAAATACAGTAACCTTTGGATTTGATTTATCGTGCTCCTTTAGACTCCCTATGCTATTGAGTTTGAGCTATGAAGGTACCCGTATTGACCTGAAAAACTGGTCATTCTTACGTTGAATGTAAAGACTGAAATCTGTCACCACATGTTTTTTTGGTATCACACCCTTCAATAGTGCAATAACAAAATAAAATATCGGGAAACTGATCACTAATTAATAGAGGTTTAAAGTGTCACCAATCATTCAAATCTCAAATGTATTATATTATATATTATATTTATGCAGAGATATATTCTATAAATCATGTACAACTTTAATATTTAATGATTATACATAAAAGCAATAAATATTTCAATCTGAGTACACAGATAAAATGTGTAAATAAATAATGGATAATTCACAATGTGGGCATTTCCATTGCCTGAAAGTCATTTGGTGGCCTCAGAGGCATGACAAAAAGGTCACCGTTACAAACATTTTTCTACATAGCCAGATGAAAAATCAAGATTATATAGATTGAACCATGAATCATCATAAAACTTGTTGCAGACACGATGGTATACATGAGTATTTTATTTGTGTATTGTCAGATGAGGGGAGCAGAAGATCCTAGTAGTTTAGTAGTTAGATTTATATAGTACATGGGTACTACCAAGTACTATGGTGGGGGCTCCTCCCAGGTCACCACAATCTACACCTGGTAGTGTACGATCTATGTGGGGCTCTACCTATTCATTAGTCTTCAGTTTCCCAGTCTTCTATTTTGTAATTAAACTGGTAATTTTTCACGTTTCAGTCGTATACTTATGGCTTTTATTTTGGTAGAATAAGCAGGGTTGTAGTAAATGACTGATCCTCACTGTAAGAAATAATTAGAGCAAACAGTCCTTTTGTCAGTTTCCGGCCAAGACTGTGGAGCCTAAACCCCTAATTTTAGCTTGGTTAGTCTTAATGTAACCAATGCTCTGAGAAACACGTATGTATCTGATGATCCCTGCTGGAGTGTCGGCTACAATGTGCCTTTTATTGGTAAACAGTTGGTAAGACATGCCTCATCACCAGGTGACCACTCTAGAAACGTTATTAAATACAGGAGATAAGCTTGGTGAATTGAGGCCAAAGCCTGTTTCGGACTGTTGGTCCTCCTCAGTGCATGGCAGGGACATAGCCTGTTTTGGACTGTTGGTCCTCCTCAGTGCACGGAGAATATAAGTGATTCAGCAAATATGGCCAGAAAAAATGCTCTGCTATTTTGTGACAAAAGTTTGCAGTGCTAAACTGGGTCACACCAGAACTAATAATTATGAAACATTTACGGTTTAGTTGACCGCTCAACATGCTGTTCGTCTTCTTTAATGACCGTTAATAGCACTATAAAGGAGGGAAGTGCTGTTAGAAATATAATCCCGGCACTATTGCATGAAACACTGAGAAATGGGGTTGGCAGCATTTCAGTGTTATTGTGGATAGGTTTATTGCAGGCAGCAGCAGAAGGTATAATTCTGCCTTGGCAGATACCCTTAGATATAACAAGATTACTGATAGTCTGCAGTGAAATGCGGCTATCAGACATGACAAGATTAATCCCTACTATCACTATCATGATAAATTCGTGTCTCTGCTAAACAGCTTTAAGGATTAACCTATAGTAGCTTCTTTATTACAAGAAAAACAATATGTTTAAAAAGTGTGTTTATGAAAAAAGGCAGAAGAAGAAATGCAAGGAAAAAGAAGAAAAAAAGCAGGTAATACAAAGGGGCCCATACACTGGTTGATTTCAGCCTTAGATGGTTCAGCAATCGATTCTATGGAATCGATCGATCGGAAATCGATTCTTTCAAATCTATTGATCGATTTGCGGGCGATTTTGATCTGTTTGATCTATCTGACAGGATGGAAAATCTGGGTCGATCCGCTGCTAGCAGCAGATCGATAGCCCATAGAGTTGCATTGGATCTAATGGTGCAATAATGCCTTTAGATCGATTTTCAATAGTTTTCCAATAGATTTCATTCTGAAATCTATTGGAAATCTGTTCCTAGTGTGTGGCACACATCAGATAGATTCCTGTTAGATTCGACCTGACAGGCATCTGACAGAAATCTATCTGATGGTCGAATCTGCTGCAAACCTATCAGTGTATGGCCACCTTAAAGCTGTGCCAAAAGTCCATGGTTTGGGAAGGTTTGAGTGGATACTAGTCAGTATAACCACTATTCATTTTCCTATATGAGGAAACATGATAGTTAACAATGTCGTCTAGTAGTCCTGGAGGCCTGGGTTTGATTCCCGGACACGACATTATCTGCTTGGAGATTGTCTGTCCAAACGTGTACGTTTAGAAAAGACGCTGCTGTAATTTGGGAGCAAGAGAAACATAGGTAAAATTACCGATATTCCACTACTGTCATAGTATAATATTGGTAATTTTAATTTATATTTTACTAACCCCAACCTATTCCCACATGAGCTGCCCCTCTACCAATGCCTAACCCTAACCGATTCCCCCGGTGAATAGTTCTCAGATATTTACACCAAACCCTAACATATACTCACACAAGCCCTCCCCTTCCGATGCTCAACAATAACCAACCTCCCTCACCGCAGTTTCCATCGTTATTTATGTCTCGTTTGCCTCTAAATTTACAGAGCACCATCTCCCTAATCCCGGCAATTAATATTGCATATATATATATATATATATATATATATATATATATATATATATATATATCTATCTATGTATATATATATATATATATATATATATATCTATGTATATATATACATATATATATATATATATATATATATATATATATATATATATATCTTGAATTACCCATTTTGCTCCAAACTTCCACAGATAATGAAGGAGATGAAAGTGGTCAACCACACTGTCAGTGGCGCACTGTCAGTGGTGCAGCAAGGGCTAAAGGTGGCCACTAACGGTCCAATTTTAAGCGAAAAAATCGTTTGAGCTATCAGAAATTCTGATCGGACGAAAAATCGTTCACTACACCATCAACTAAACAACCATTGCTTCCTATCTATTACAACCAACAAGAAAATCCAAATGTTGGTTCGACGAAAATTCAATCGGACGATTGTTTTTATAAACGTTCATTATCGATTGTGCTTATCAACTGAGATTATTTACAACCAATCTGATCAGAATTTCTGATCGCTCGAACGATTTTTCCCTAGAAATTGGACCGTTAGTGGCCAGCTTAAGGTGCAAGAAGGGGATGGGGAACAGCTTGCTAATGATTACTACTATTCAAAGTATCTATAGAAGTGATTATTATGAATGAGCACAAGACCAATAGAGAGCTAATACTGCAGTTGATGGAGGGCCCTTTGGGGCCCCTCTGGCCCAAGAGCCCCGATGCGGTCGCAACCTCTGCAACCCCTATTGCTACGCCACTGCACACTTTATTTTTGACAGCCTATCCCAGCTGTTTTCACTGAACAGAGCCTCCTGCTCCTCTCCCCCACACCATAGGAAATACATGCTCATATCTATGGCACTGCATTTTACAGAATGAAAAATGATAGTTGGATAATGTTCTGCTCATCTGACTACAATCTGTAAGTAGATAACAGGAGCCTCCAACAGACAGGTATTTAGCTAGATAACAGAAGTCCCCTTGTGCTACAAATATAGGTTATTAACATACAGTGTACAGATGGAGAATCATCTCTTCATGCACTTCCACTCACCTCTTCCTTCTTAGTGACACATTCCCCCTTGCCATGGCATTGTGGTGCCTCTGGGCTGCTCCCTTCAGGCGCACAGTCACTGGATTTAACTACCACCACCAGACGTAATGCCACAATGCATTTACTCACAGAGTCATTTACAAAACCTAAAAACGAAAGGAGGATTTCAGTTTAGTACAAACGCAAATACAGTATGTACAATGTGCATAAATGTAAATTATGTCATAACATTAAAGAAGATCTGTCACTAGTCTAGCTACTTTAGCCAGTGAGAGGGCTGGGTACAATGAATGGAGTGGGTTTGATAGCCACCTCTACCATAAATCTTGCATTAACAGTATGAAGCGGTTGCTGTGAAACAGCACACACAACATTACAGCATTATATTGTACAGCACCTCAAGCCACATATGGATTGCAGGGGAAGAAGGGGTGATCAAAACCACTCGTTACTGTATACAGCCCTATTACTTGGGTAAGTAGTTTAAATTAGTGACTGGAGTACTTTGCAGAAGAATCCCATAGAGTTTAAATGGACCAGCCATTGGGAAAGGATACAATTTCTAATGTATACAATGATTTAAATGTGTTAAAAGTAATTTAAAAGTAATTTTTTTAAATTACGATTGGTTGACAAGGTTATAAAATCGATATCAACATCCTATCTAATAAAACTTTGTGTCTGTGTCCACCTTCGTTTTTTGCCCATCGGTATGTGGCAAAAGCTACACTGCACAGGCTTAAGAGCCGGAGACGGGTGCATGCACGGGGAGGGGGGGGGGGGGGGGGGCATGGGCGCATGTGTGCGTGGTTGCACGGCATTGTGAAACTTAGCACCTGTTATTAAATGGGCCACATGACTAGTATATCTATATACTCCTATAATGGGATATGGCTGCAATCAATGCACTTCCATATCACAGGTTTTCTAACATGAAGATAACACCTTCAAACTATTTACCTGCATATATGCTGAGGTCCTCCTAGTCACTTGTGTTGGTGTTTAAATTCCACATATCAAATTTAAAACACCCAAATATTTCTGAGCACCACACTTCTGCACCAATTAAAGGTCAGGGGAGTTCACTTATTTGTGCTTCATGGTCCATGTCACGTGACTCAAAGACGAAAGGAGGAAGTATCGGAAGTCATGTGAAACGCGCTGTGCAGTGCAAGTGAACACCACTGACCCTGTCCAGTTGTTCTGTACTGAAATGGTGCTGAGGTGTGGTGTTCAGGGGTATTCGGGTGTTCTGAATTCAATAATTGGAACACCAGCACTACGAGTCACATTCCTTTACCTCATGCTGTACAGTAAGGTATGCTACCTCAATGCTCACTGTAATATGCACTATACAAGGGACGTCCAGAAAGTAACAGCCCTTTTCAATTAATCAGTTAAGGAGACTATTTATTTTCCTTGAGACACACTGGCCCTTATTTAATTAACTTTTCATCTTCTCTTTAAAATAACTTTTCAGCACTTTGCAATTAAAAAAGTACCAAAACGGAGATGAAAAAGAACTAATAATATTATTCTGAGTATATTCTTGCTTCCTTGTGGCCTAAAGAGACTTAGAGATGAGTAAAAGGGCTTTTTTTTACTTACCTGGGGCTTCCTCCAACCCCATAAGCATGGATGCGTCCCTCGCCGTCCTCCCGCAGTACTCACGCAATCCTCTGTTCAGCTGCAATCAACCCCCGGGACTCGGCTCAGTCTGAGTGAGTGTTGTTAGCCGGGGTCTTCTGCGCTTGCGCAGAAGGTCTGTGCATGCGCAGAAGGCCGCCTGCCGAAGCCACTGAGCCGAATACCGAAGAAGATTGCAGCTTAATGGAGGCATGTGGGTGGGCGGCGATGGACGCATCTGTGCTTATGGGGCTGGAGTAAGCCCTGGCTAAGTAAAAAACAAGCCCCTTTACTCATCTTTGGGTCACTTTAAAAGGCATTTTATTCACAAGGTGTGAAAATAAAATCTCAGAGAAAACTCAGACCCTTGTAACAAATCCGACTAGAGCTTGTAGAATGTGTTACCGCAGTAGGTGCAGCCATAGTCGCGTGGGTGCAGCACGGCCGAGCTTGTGCACAAAGAGGAGCACACTCACAAATTTCCAGAGAGTCCTGGACACTGACAATGGTCTCAAGGAGATCCTCTAGAGGATCCAGAGGTTAACCTCTTTGTAGGTAAGTATCTCTTTTTTGTTAGTATCCGGCTCTGGCCCTGTTTTAGTCATTTATCATATCTTCTTACAAGGTTTTCAATCCCTTTGTTTAGTAGTATCTCACACCACACCTATGGGAATTGTGATGGGGAGGGGCTTCATGTTAATGCTGCAAGATAGCTGCAAGTTAAATTGTACTGAAAAAATGCCTTGCATG
Source organism: Hyperolius riggenbachi (assembly GCF_040937935.1). Classification (NCBI taxonomy): domain Eukaryota; kingdom Metazoa; phylum Chordata; class Amphibia; order Anura; family Hyperoliidae; genus Hyperolius; species Hyperolius riggenbachi. The sequence continues at coordinate 122,273,227 of NC_090649.1, read as the reverse complement.
GCAGAAAAAGTGAAATGGCTGTTACTTTCTGGACGACCTATATAGAAATGATCTCACCTAAGCTGAACTTCTCATTGTCCGTATCCCTAGTTGATACCTGCCAACCATGCTCCTCAGAGATGATGGGAGGCTGTCACACAGAGGGTTGGTGCCACTTCTCACTTTGATGGACCTAAAGCACTCATGTGTAATGCTTGAAGGTTCACTGCAAGGCTAAGCTAGGTTGTGTGCATGACAACCTATGTTTACCAGTACAGTGATAATATTCACAGCATCAAACCATACTTCTGTAATGCACTTAGACATGAGGCTTCTGTGGGGACAGCTCTATTCTTGCATTGTTTTCCACCGTGACCACAGTACAAAGACCCCTCCACGCTTCTAATGTGTGGAAAAGAAGTACAAACATGGAGCATAATTCATTTCCTCAGGGGGAAGGGAATACAAGGACGAATACATTCCAATCAACTTACAGTGATATATCTAGTGACAGACAATTTAATGCCTGGTACACACAATGCAGTTTTCCATCAGATTGACAGTCTAATCGATAATTTCCGACAGGTCTGATATGATTTCCGATCGTTTTTCTTATCGATTTTGAATAGAAGTGATCAGAAAATCGACCAGAAAAATTATAGGAAATTAGATCAATGTGACGGAAAATCTTATATTAGTTCATAGGTTAAAAAAAAAGTAAAGCTAAAGCTGGCCATACACATATAGATTTCCACCCAATATCCCAAAACAATCGATTCCTTTCTTAAAATAATCAATTCAGAAGGAATGAATTGCTATTACACACTGCATATCAATTTCCAATAGATTCCAGCAGGGAATCTGTTAAAAATTGATTGAACTGCAGAGTTACACTGTTCGGTGCGGTGCAAAGTTATAGGCCATCGATCTGCCAATGCTCTTGCCCAGCCCTGAATTGTTTTAAACTTTCCATCCTGTCCAATTGATACTTTCGAACGATTTTTAGTCAAAATAAAAAAATTGATTGTTCTGACATTCAGGCCTGGGGAATCGATTTCCAACAGATGAATTGAATCTGCAAGGAATTTAATGAGAAAATTGACAAGTGTATGGCCCCATTAAAGGACAACTGAAGTAAGAAGAATATGGAGACTGCCATATTCATTTCCTTTTGAACAATACCGGTTGTCTTGCAGCCCTGCTGATCTATTTGGCTGCAGAAGTATCAGAATCACACACTGAAACAAGCCTGCAGCTAATCTTGTCAGATCTGACAATTATGTCACAAACACCTGCTCTACATATGCTTGTTCAGGGTCTATGGCTGAAAGTATTAAGGTACATACACATGGCTGATTTTTCCAAACGACCGGTCATTCGGACTGGTCATTTGGACATCAAATCGGGCGTGTGTACAAACATTCGTCTGATAGAAATCAGCCTTATCAGCCGAAAGACCGTTTGTACACACGACCGATTTGACGTCCAAACGACCGGTCCGAACAACCAGTCGTTTGGAAAATCTTTAGAGGGTAGAGGATCAGCAGGATAGCCAGGCAACTGGTATTGCTTAAAAAGAAATAAATATGGCAGCCTCCATATCCCTCACTTCAGTTGACCACACAAAGAACACACATAATCATTGGCTAAAATGATCGTTCCTTTTCATTTCAGCTGAAAGTCTAGTGTGCACAGATGTCCTCCGACATCACTGGTCTCCTCTGGTCCACCAGGATGATCAACAGATCTATAGAACAACCAACATGATCTGGGTGCTTCCATCTATTTTTTCAGTAATACCTCCAGTTCTGTAGAAACGTCAAAGGAAGTTACAGCCATGTGAAGTCATTAGCACATCCATCCCCTCCTCTCTAGAGAGCAGAACACACTGGCCCATATGCAATTCACTTTTCCTCCTAACTTTTCTCCTAGGTGAGATTTTCACAACTGGTCAATGAAATGCCTTTGAAACCACCAGCAAGCAAGAAAATACTCAACATAATTTTGATCGTAAATGTTCACCCTCTTTTTGGTGTTTTTTTCTATCATGTGATGAAAAATTATTTTAAAGTGAAGATGAAAAATTGTTTCCTAGGAGAGAACTAAGGAGAAAAACTGAAGAATTGCACATGGGCCACTGTGCAGCCAGGAGCTGAACAGTCTGTCAATACAGCTATTGCTCCTAAACTGCTATCCAAAACATTCTCCAACCATAATTTTTTACAACAAATATTGAAAGTGTGTCTACCAGAAGATTACCAGTATACATAATCTAATGTGTGACAAAAATTTTATAGAAAGCACATAAGTAACACTATGGGCTTGATTCACTAAAGCAAGCAAAGTATTAGCACGCTAGTGAAAAGCCACTTTGCACATGCTAACATGCTTTGCACGTGCTAACTAGGGTGCTAAGTAGTTTGCACATGCTAATTACAGTGCTAATAATTTGCACCTGCTAACTACTTAGCACCCAAGTTTGCACGTGCAAAGCTTTTAGGCGTGATAACTGAGTTATCACGCTTTTGTGAATCAAGCCCTATATGGTAATCATAATTACAAGCTGGCTGCACAGTTTAGTTAGTAACTTGGTACTAACAGACAGAGCCGGATCACCCACATGACACCTAAGGTAGGTTCCTAGGGGCCTAGTTGATACCTTTTCTGATCCCCATTTCTCATCTTACCTTACTGAAGAAGCAAGGTAGCCAGCAGGTGGAGACAAATCCGCTATCCTGCCTAGCGCCTCATTTCATGTTAAAGCTTCGCTGCTAAGGGAGGATGAGAAAATGCAAAAGGCAGAAAGGAAGTGTGAATGGCAACGTTTCTTACCAATGAAATGATTGTGTCCAAGACTCAGCACTTCCTCTGGAAAGACGAGGCCCCCTGGAGCCTGCAGGAGAGTGACACTTCGGCCATCTATCAGTGAACACTGGTTAAAGCCTCCGGCTGTCACTTTCCAAAGCAGAATGAGCAAAGCTGTGGCGTCCTGGGAGATTCTGGGGATCCAAGAGGACAGGAAAGTATCACACTGCCAGTTCTAATTGTCACATGAAGAGACGCAGTGCATGCTGACAACCTCAATGTATTCCACTGCAGGCATACAGGAAAATGCTGACCTATTTCATGGCATTACATTGTTCTTCTTACTATCTCCATACGTTAAAAATGTAAAAATATTTCTAGAAGGGAAGAACCGTTACTCTCAGCAGGAGAAAGATAGGACAGCAAACAGCAGGGGGGAAATGGCGCTCCTAATGTTAGTATAACACATCCATGCTAAACTTAGCAGCGTAACACTCAATTCTCACACTGACTTGTTTCATATTTGTTGATCATGCACTTGGTAAGGCAAATGCTTAGACTTATAATGATGCAATCTTTCAATCCAGTGCTTATCCATATTTCCGGGCCATAAGGACCCATTCGTACTTTCCAATGAATAAGCAGAAATAATAAGATGTTAAGAAACGGTGCCTGTGAGCAGCACTGTACAAATACAGATAACAGGTCTCATTAGACTTCATAGCAGTGGAAACCTGTACACGAACCTTCTTCAAACATAGACATATCTGCTCACACAGATGGCAACAGGCTGCTCACGCTTCTAATAACACACATCCCTCCTTCTAAATGCTACTGTACAGGTCAGCCAGACGCATTTATGGACCTTTAAAAGGAGAGAATCAGGTTAAGGCCCATACACACACCTAAGGCTGCCGATAACGACAGCTTCAGCCAATAGTCAGGTGTGTGTACAGCGGCCACTGACCCCCAACCCATGAGCAATCTGCCCGGAAGATCAACTCAACCCTGTGACGTTCAATCTCTTTGTCTGCATCGCTCCCGCTGTGTGCACGTGCTGCTCGGTTGTCCCTCCGCCCCCCCCCCCCCCCCGCATAGCAACAGAATGCCTTGTCAGCTCCATAGCGATCAGTAATTACTTTATTTTCTATGCATTTTATAGAGAAAAACAAGGAAAACATGGAAAATACACCATTTTTCCAATTCCTTCCGCATAGTTTTAAAATAAACAATGCTACTATAGATAAAACCCGCAAATTGTATTTGCCCATTTGTCCCGGCTATCACAACATTTAAATTTTGTTTGTAGGACAATCTATAATGACAATATATTATTTGGAAATAGAGGTGTATTTTTTCTGCTTTGTGTTTTTTTTTTTTTTTGTACCCTATCAATAATTACAGGCCTTTATTTGATAAAATAACAGTAATATACCCTCATCAATAACAAAACATTTGACATACCGGTACATATTGAAAAAGTTGAGTCCCTAAGGTAACTATTTATGTAAACCTCTTGTGTGACTGAAGCTAAAGTCAGCATTAAAGAGAGTCTGAAGTGTTTTTTTCTCTTTTTATTAATTAGTCAGTTTTGGCATTAAGATACAAGCTGATTCGCAGCATCCCTGCAGCAGAACGAGATATTTAACCCCTTGAAATACCGAAGGGAAATTCCACGACTTTTGAAGTCACAGATTTTGCTGCCCGGTAGAGGCGAAGCTATGGACAGTAGCTCTGCCTCTTAGCCAGTCAATCTCTGCTGATCTCAGCCTCTCCCCACCCCTCTCAGTGAAAGAAGACTGAGAGGGGCGGGGAGAGGCAGAGATCAGCAGAGATTGACTGGCTAAGAGGCAGAGCTACTGCGCTCAGCTCTGCCTCTACCAGAAAGCAAAATTCTGCAATCGCAGAATTTTGCCCCGGTATTTCAGGGGTATAAATAAATAGTTCTACCATGGGGATGCGGTGAATCAGCCTGTATCTAATGCTGAAGATGACTAATTAATAAAAAGAAGAAAAAAAAACACTTCAGACTCTCTTTTAGCCCTGTACACATGCTAGAAAGTTCTAGGCAGAGGTGGTTGGTCAGGGCTGCCGAGAATTTAGCATATGAACAGAAGCCCTCAACCACTCTCTAAGCGTTGGTGGTTGTGCCACCTGGGGCTGGATGAGGGAATTGTTTTCTTACTCACTTTGCCTGCATCATTTGTGTGCCACGCCACTGGCCCAAGCCCTACTATCCCCTCTATAGCAACAGTATACGTTGCTAGCCTGTACATCCTCAGACCAAAACTGTTGCCTGCGGGATTGAGTCCCAATCCCTGCCAGGCAACAGTCCTTATACGTGTCTCTGAAGCTTAAGCTGGCCATAGACATTTCATAGTACCGTCTGGTCGGCCTTGCAGCAGTGTTGCAGCATAGCCCAGCCTTGTGAGCGTCAATAAAGGAGTGCATTAATAAACTCTATTCCATGGAAGCCAACATTTCCATAGTCAAATTATACTAACCTGATATCTCTGCAGAACAAAAAAGTCTAGACTGGCTAACATTTTGGCAGAAATCTGTCATTTGCATAGAGCAGTGGATGATATTCACATGCAGATGGATGGAAATGGCAAGTATCATGTGACGTTTTTACAGGAAAAGTGCTGTTGCCAGAAACTTGCTGCTTTTAATACAAATCAAATGGATCTGAAACTTACTTCACTGTTGTGTTCTCTGGGACTTCAAATGTCACAAGCCGCCCACCTGAAGAAGAGTTAGAACTGGCATTGCCACATGCAATGTCTGGATGTACCTGTAACGATAGCACACACAAAACCATTGTACAGGTGTTCTTACTGACCACTCCCATTCATGCACAATGTGATAGCGGGCTATAGAAGCACGGGAAGCACATAACATTCAATGGAACAAAGTACTTTGGTGCCTATAGCAACCAAGAACATTGCAGCTATCATTTAAAGCTTGTACACATGTGCGAGGCAAGTCACCCGGCAGGGAACAGGATTCGAGGGAACCAATGCTGTACAGATGCATGACTAGCCTCCACGCTACCAACGTGTCTGTAGCTATGGAGAAGAGCTGAAGGATAATGAGTGTGGAGCAGCTTAATGTGGGTGGGGTGAGTGGGGAGAAGAAGGTGGGGGCGACGACTCCCGGGAAGGGGATCATGGTGGCATCTGGGAGTCTCCTTTAAGAAGGGGGACCAAGATGCCTGCCCCCCCTCCCAGGAGAACTGAGTATAGGGGTACAAAGTACCCCTTACCCATTTCCATAAAGGGTTAAATGAAATAAAAACACAACGAAAAAAGTCCTTTATTAATCTTAATTATCCATAAATACTTATCTGTACCTTTAAGAAAATGTTCCAACGCCAATATCCTCGGAAATGATCCCACGCCAATATCCTCTCATCTTGCGACCTTAATTGAAGATCTCTGCTGACTCGTGCAACCACCGCCACACACCGGCGGTCCCCGCGCAGCTCTAGCTATACATAGTATCAGAAGGATCCCCATTGGTCTGTTAATAGACCAATGGGGAGTCTTGGAACCAAAATTCAAAGATGCTTTTGGCTCTAGCTATACTAAGTATAGCAGAGCTGCATAGCTCTCTGTGCTCTACGGCTCCACTCTCCTTCCCCGCCCACCCGCTGCACCTATAGCTCCCACCTATGCTGTCACCCTGGAGCACCCATAGCACCCTGAAGTGCTATAAGTATAGCTAGAGCTGCGCGGGGACCGGCGGTGTGTGGCGGCAGTTGTGCGGGTCAGCGAAGATCTATCGCGACATGTTTGTTGAAAGCATTGGAGAAGTGACATACATGTACAATAGGATGTGTTGGGCTATTCATGAGTTTTTTTTTGTTTGTTTGTTTTTTTAAAGGGCAAGGAGTTGTCCAGTCCACCTTTTTAACCAAGTTTGCAAAAGTCGCAAGCCATCTGCACGCCACCTCTTGTCTTTTCATGAACAACACCTCAAGTCAGAATTGATTTAAGAAGAGCTTTAATGCTTTCATCATGGAATTGTTTCTGTATTGATAGGGCACGCATTTTATCATGAATAAATTTAATCATCTGTTTCCAATAGTCTAGTACTGCAGGCCAATCCCAGATGAGATGGAAAAAGGAGGGCGATGGGGAGTTATACTCAGGACAGGTGTCAAAGGTTGCAGAGTTAAATTTAATTAGTCAGGTGTTAAAAATCCTTGGAGCAGAATAAAGTTGTGTATTTCTTAACCATGTATGGCATCTTCCCAGTCTTCTTCTGTAAGGTCTACCCCATTCGCCTCACACTTATTACTGTAAGGAATTGTAAGGTCCAAAGCCTTATAATCTAATAGCGTTTTACATATTTCCCCTATCATATGCCAGATCGGGCCACCATTAATCATTTCAATAATAGAGGGTTTATACATTTGAATAGGGTTCTGGGGAAATTGTTCAAAAAAAGCATGGCACATTTGCCAATATCTAAACTCTTGATTAGAGTGAACATTGTGCCTGGTTACCAAGTCTTGGAAACTCACAAGATGTCCATCAGTTACTATGTGATGAAACACCACTTCAATACCCATCTAGTATGAAGGATCATCAAAGGTCATAGATTCATGCAAGTGAGGATTATCCCAGAGTGGAGTACTAGCTTTACGTCCCTTATCACTATACATTTTAATCGCGCAGTTAGCATGGCAGATCTTTAACTACTTGAGGACCCAGCCTTTACTCCCCCTTAAGGACCAGCGCTGTTTTTTGTGATCTGTGCTGGGTGGGCTCTGCAGCCCCCAGCACAGATCAGGGTGCATGCTGAGCGATCAGATCGCCCCCCTTTTTTCCCCCCTATGGGGATGATGTGCAGGGGGGGTCTGATCACTCCTGCTGACTGGCATGTTGCGGGGGGGGGCACCTCAAAGCCCCCCTCCGCGGCGAAATCCCCCCCTCCCTCTCCTACCTGTCCCCGCTGGTGATCGGGGCTGCACAGGACGCTATCCGTCCTGTGCAGCCTGTGACAGGATGTCCTCTGTCACATGGCCGCTGATTGGCCGGGGATCGCCGATCTGCCTTACGGCGCTGCTGCGCAGCAGCGCCGTTCAATGTAAACAAAGGAGACAACCGTCTCCTGCGTTTACATTTAGTCTGCGAGCCGCGATCAGCGGCTTGCAGGCTATTCACGGAAACCTGCTCCGTGATCTAACAGGAAACCTTTCCTGATCAATTAGGGAGGCACCTGGCGACGCAGATCTGCGTCGCTAGTCCTCTAGCTACCACTTTGCCGCCGCACAGTATGAGTGTGCGGTCGGCAAGTGGTTAACGGATGTCGGGTATTATTTGTACCTATGGTAATCTCATCACGTCACATGTCACTTCAGGTACGCTGTTGAAAATGACGGACTTTAGTTGTGCTAGCAGATCAAAAAAGTGATGTATTAAAGGATACCCGAGGTGACATGTGACATGATGAGATAGACATGTGTATGTACAGTGCCTAGCACACAAATATCTATGCTGTGTTTCTTTTTTTCTTTCTCTGCATGAAAGAGTTAAACATCAGGTATGTAAGTGGCTGACTCAGTCCTGACTCAAACAGGAAGTGACTACAATCTGACCCTCACTGATAAGAAATTACAACAATAAAACACTTTCCTAGCAGAAAATGGCTTCTGAGAGCAGAAAAGAGATAAAAAGAGTCAATAGTTCATAGATTTTAGCTCTGGCATACTTCAATGAACGGGTCATTGAGCAAGAACAATAAAACAGTAAAAACTTAAAAAGTAGATTTAAGCATAAACTAAAACTGTGGAATATCTTAAAAAGTCATTTTTAGGAGAAGGATGATAGACATAATTGTTTATTTCATTCGTTTATTTTCGTCTTAGGTGTCCTTTAACCCTGTTCTGTGCACAGTGCTGGCATCACTATGGGAAAGTAGTAATAGTAGAAGAATATTAAGGTGAACGGGTCTGTTGCTTTAAGATGTAGATCATGTCCCATGTATCTAAAATGATCCACATACCTTGAGGGAAGGTTTGCTTTAATATAAAAAGATAAGTATTGTACACATTCGCATGGGTGCATGCACTTCCCTTGCCAAATATCAAGTGGTGAGCTTCTTATGACTGTTTGGTTAGCACCTTAGGGCTGGTTCACACGGGCATCTGCCCGGCTTTCAGAGGCGTTGCGTTTGGCGGCGTTGCAGCAGCGTCGCATTCGAGCTTTCAGTGGCGTTCAGTTGCAGTCAGCATTTTTCTCCCCACAGGGGGACATTAGCCGCCAGGAAAAAAATCGGGATCTGAACGCCGCGTTCGTGCAAACGCCGGTAAAAGCCCGGTACAAACGCTTAACGCCGAGTCCCGAATGCCAGTGGTAAATGCAGGGCAGCCGCCCGTGTGAATCAGCCCTAACTCCATCCAAAGCTTTTAATTCAGTTTTGGATATATTCATGAAGGGGTTTAACTTGTGCTGTGGTTTATTGCTATCTGTTTTAAGGAGATTTTTTGGTCACTTTGTGTCCCCAGCTCCAGATGTCACTGGGCGCAACTCTCTTAAAGAAAACCTGTAACATCAAAAAGTTCCCCTGGGGGTACTCACATCGGGAGGGGGAAGCCTCAGGGTCCCAATGAGGCTTCCCACGCCGTCCTCCGTCCATCGGGGCTCTCGCTGCAGCCCTCCGAACAGCGGCAATGTAAATATTTACCTTCCCGGCTCCTGCGCAGGCGCTGTGGCGGCTCTCGGCTCCGAAATAGGCGGAAATACCTGATCGCCGTCGGGTCTGCTCTACTGCGCATGCGCAAGTCTCCGGCGCCTACGCACTAGAGCGGACTCGACTGAGATCGGGTATTTCCGTCTACTTCGGAGCTGAAAGCCGCAACAGCGCCCCCGCTGGAGCCTGGAAAGGTAAATATTGAACAAGCTGACGGATTTGTTGGGCCGCTGTTCGGAGGGCTGCAGCAAGACTCCCATGGGACAGAGGACGGCGTGGGAAGCCTCATTGGGACCCTGAGGCTTCCCCCTCCCAAGGTGAGAACCCCCCAGGGGAACTTTTTGATGTTACAGTGTCTCTTTAAGCAAAGACAGACACACACAATAAAAAATTAAAAAAACAACAACTATTGCATGGAGAAGATAAAAAAAACACTGTTTTTAATGCTGTCTTTGTTACTTTGTGGGAGTAGGTAGAAAAAAAAACAAAGTTTTGTAAAAGTAACACCTTTTAATGGCTAACTGATAAAGTTAAATTATTGCCAGCTTTCTGGGATGTAGTCTCCTTCTTCAGGCATATTTCCATGATGTGCTACTTTGTGGGACATTTCCCTTCACAGGAAGAGATGATGGCCAATCTCCACACATAACAGTAACATCCTGATTTACAGCATAGATACAAATGCAGTTTTTAGCAGCTGGAAGATTTAATGCTGCAGTGAGTGACCTTGTTTTATTGTTTTTGCTTTGCATTGATTATTTTGTACCCTAGAAGACAGGGGAAATCAATACCTCACTCAGGAGACCAGTCTGGCGTGATTAGACTCTCACATTGCTCAGTGCTGCAATTTAGTTTTCTACTAGAAAAGTGTCAGTGGGGATGGTCAGCTAGATGCTAATAATTTCAAGTGGATGTAACGTTTATCCTAATTGTATGCAAGTTATTTTCACCTGCCAAATATCATCCTGTGAAACTGATCAGTTTCCAAGCTAGAGAAATAAAATTCTACCAATGTAGAATTATTAGCATTTCACTGACTGTTCCTAATTGCCAACATTTAAAGTGTTCCTGTGCCCAAAAGTTAAAGTGAACCAATTCTCCTTCACAGCCAGGTGGGCTGTGATGATACATAATTTTCCCTGTTCTAAAACAGCTGTTTCAGGGCAGCCTGACCCGTCCATGCGAAAGTGCCAGCTGCTTATTAGGGTGTCACTGTGCTTTTCAGTCTTGTGTTCAGGTTTTCTTTAAAGGAAACCTTAGGTATGTTTTTTTTAAAAGTATTTCACTTATCCTGGGGCTTCTGCCAGCCACCTGCAGCCACCCTGCGCCAGTCCCCCGCTACGGCTCAGTTTTGTTATGGCTGACTTTTCCATTTGATGGCCACTGCACCTGCGCCCTGGCTGTGCGCGTCCTCGTTCATGCTCCCGTTCCCGGGAGCGTCATGCACAGGCACAGTATGTACTTAATAAAATTAAAGGACAACTGTACCGAGAGAATTATTCATACCCCTGGCAAATTTTGACTTAAAGTTACTTTTATTCAACCAGCAAGTAATTTTCTGAAATGACATAAGTGTCTCCCAAAAGATAAGGCGATGTATAAGAGGTATGATTCAGCTTTTATTTACATTTGAGCAAAAAGTGTCCAGTCCAAAATTATTTATAATATATTTATTCACAAATCCAAAAGTTCTGTACCATTCCAAAAGAGTCCAAGCTGTTCTAAAGCATCCTAATTACCCTGATTGATTGGGAACAGCTGTTTTAATCAACTCAACAGGTGAAAAACAGCAGCTCTCTGTAGTTGGTTTGTGGACAGTTGTGGCTAATGCTGGGAATACACGGTTTGTTTTCAACCACTTAAGGACCGGCTGAATTTTCAATGATCTGTGCTGGGTGGGCTCTTCAGCCCCCAGCACAGATGTCCTGCTGGGGGAGTCTGATTGCCGCCGGCTTGCTGTGCCTAGCGGGTGGGGTATGCTCCTCAAAGCCCCCCTCCGCAGCGCTATTCCCCCCTCCCTCTCCTTCCCTCCCCTCCTCACTATAGGCGGTACAGGACAGCGATCCGTCCTGTACCACCTCAGATAGCCTTCAGCCTTTCAGATGCCGGCGATCCTCGGCTAATCAGAGGCCAGGGATTGCCGATCTCCTTTACGGCGCTGCTGTGACAGCAGCGCCATACGATGTAAACACCAGGGATTACTTCCCCGGGTGTTTACATTTAGCCTGCGAGCCGCAATCGGAGGCTCGCAAGATGTTCACGGAGCCCCCGCCGTGCACTGACAGGATCGAGCGGCCGTTTTCATAGAAACCCACATGCGACCAGCCGCCGCCTATCGGTGTTGGCTGGTTGTTAAGTGGTTAAGCTGATAAGATGGTTCGATAGATAATTTCCAACATGTCCGATCTCCCTTTCGATCCTATGGCCACTCGTTTTCTGATAGAAGTGAATGGAAAAAGATAAGAAAAACAAGCGGAAGATAAGAATCGAGAGCTGAATCAAGCGGCAAAAACGATTGAGAGCAGAAACGCATGGCAGAAACGAACCGTGTATTCCCAGCATCAGACAAAGGAGCTCAGTGAGGACCTGCGGCTGCGCATTGTGGCTGCTCATAAGTTAAGAAGGGGCTACAAGGCCATTTCTAAATGTTTTTAAGTTCCAGTGGCTACAGTGCAAAGTATTATTAAAAAATACGTATATGTTCCGCACTGTGGAAAATCTCAGAGGACATGGTCGGAAGCCAAAAGTGACACCTGTGCTGGCCAGGAGAATAGTGAGAGAGGTGAAAAAGAATCCAAGGATCATCACCAAGGCCATCCTGGTAAATCTGGGCTCTGCTGGTGGCAATGTCTCAAGGCAGACAATCCAATGGACACTGCACACTGCTGGGTTCCACGGATGCAGACCAAGGAGGACGACACTTCTCCAGATAAGGCTCAAAAGCTTGCTTGGCCTTTGCAAATGCTCATCTGGACAATGAAGACAACTTCTGGTCTTCTGTGTTATGGTCAGATGGAGCAAAAATTGAATTGTTTCGTCACAATGATTCATTTGGAAAAAAAAGGAGAAACCTTCAACCCAGAGAACACCATCCCCTCTGTCAAATATGGTGGTGGGAACCTAATGCTTTGGGGGTGTTTTTCAGCCGATGGATCAGGGAACCTAATCACAGTAAACGGCGCCATGAAAAAAGAGCAATACATGAGGATTCTTAACGATAACATCAGGCAGTCTGCAGAGAAACTTGGACTTGGGCACCAGTGGAGAGTTCAGCATGACAATGACCCAAAACACTCAGCAAAAGTGGGGAAGAAATGGTTAGCAGATAACAACATTAACGTTTTGGATTGGCCCAGTCAGAGTCCTGACTTGAATACAATTGTGAATCTGTGGAGGAAGCTCAAGATCAGGGTGATGGAAAGAAGACCCTCCAACCTGAAAGATTTGGAGCTCATTGCTGAAGATCAGAGGTCAGAGAGGAAGGGTGGGTAAAATAGTTTGCGGTTATACACATATGTAATATTATAAAATAATATTAAAACCCAACTAAACCCAAAACTGACCAAGGATCTTCTGAAATAAATGATGCCTGTTAGAGCTGGGGCACACCAAGAGGGCTTCTGAGCGCTTTTTAAATGCTAGAGCTTTAAAAAGCACTTGGCAATTTTATTTGAATAGTATGGATGACACCAGAGCAATGTGGCTTTTTCCCAAATGCAAACACGGGTCCTGCAGCATTTCTGCACTTCTCTGAGGCGATTCAGCCTCAATGTTAAGTATAGGAAAGTGAAAAACCGCTCTGAAAAGCGCTAGATCAGGGCGATTTTTCAAGCGTTTTTGTGACAAAACCAGTACACTAGCAGCTGTACTGTACATAAAGAAAAATGCTACCCAAAAACGTTCCAAAAAACACTAGGTATAAACAGAAAATCGCTAGGCACATGCCTAGAGTCGCCTTGAAAAATCGCTTCAAAAAGCACTGAGCATTTGCGCTTACGCTAGCGCTTTTTGGTGTGCACTGGCCCTTAGTGAGAATTATAAGTGTTCATTTTATAATGGAACTTTTCCAATTGAAAAATACTTTGTGTTGCTGTGCTTGCTGCAGCTGTGCTTGCTGCAGCTATGCACCTATTTGTACAGACTTAGATCAAGACCTCTAAATCATGTCATTTCCAGTTTCCAGAGCTGTTAACACCTGATTCCTGTGAACTACAAAGCTCGATCTCCTCATGTAGTCTTCGGTGTATGTATTCAGTAAATGTTGGTAAAACTGCCAAGCGCAGAGAGCACAGAGCAATTTTACTGCTACCACCATCAATGAGGTAGTGGCCATTGCACAGTCAGTGCAACTTGAGTTACCTAGGTAACATGTACGTTACAAAGATACTGAGCGGTAGCCTGGTAACGTACAAATTACTATGAAACCCGGAATGTGCTAACTGCGCAATGTGCACCACCCTACTGTCAGTAGTACCACTAGAATTCCTGTGAGCTCTCTGCACAGCAGTTTTGCATGTGATGGGTGTAACACAGGGAATCTGGGTAATGTAATCTGGAATTTATTGTTCTTGCTACTTTTCGTGCCCCATACTTACACTTGACTGATTCACCCACCCAGTGATAGCACACAGAGGGCAGAGAAAGTACTTTGAATTTGGCCTTGAAATAGTATTTTGTCCCCTGCTTTGCTTCTATACATTGTTATATTCACTTAGAACACAGAGTAGGGACACCAAGAGCCAAATATAGTGTAGTATGTACTGGTAGCTGAAATGAAGTAATAAGCTATACTCACAAAGCAGGGCTACCTCAAAGGGAACCACTGTATAGGCAGGTGGGGAGATTAGACCTGACCCCACTCAGGATTAATACGTAGTTCTCCATAGATGAGGAAAAAGGGGTAACACCCCTCCACCAGGGGATGGATACAGAGGCGCCAAAAGGATAAAAGAATCTAAAAAGTTTAAATCATGAGGAGGCAGTGGTGGACTTACCTCCTTCAAGCTGACACAAAAATTGCCAATGTCTTTGTCAAATACAACAAGTTTATTTACATACTCCGGTAGACAATGCAACGCGTTCCGCAGGTTTGGTCCTGCTTCATCAGGCAATAACAACAGAGCAATAGCATATGTGGTCAGTAGGTTAGAATTTTCCCTGTTAAATTTTGGGATTACTTAAACAACATCAGATACAGAGAGGATTAGTAGTCCGTACTATGCTCGTCAGAAATATTGCGCTTACAATATAGTGGAGCATTCCAAGAAGCAGTACAGCGCCCAGGGAGAGAACAGCCAAGAGATCAGTTTTGCGCAGCTTACGATTTGTCCCACTTGCTTGTTTACTTAAACATGTTGGTGACAGTGGTCAGGCCCAGCGCTGCTATAGTTTATGTTTAAGCTGCAGCTCTGGATGTGACATTCATCTTCACCAACAATAATTGGAGGTCCTGCTGGTATCAGTGGAGAGAAGCTGCACTGTCTAGACTGGCTCTGCTATTTTGACTGCCAAACCTGCTATCTAGGACACATCTGTGTTTCATGGGGTGACAGGAAAAGAAGTCATTTTTTTGCACAGGCTTACTCCTGCTGTTTCCCGAAAATCGGAACATCAGCTATTTCCAGTATTTCAAGCTGAAATAATGTTAAAACTATTTAACAAAAAGTACTAGTGAGTTAATATACTGTATGTATCCATATAGCTTTTTGAAACATTCAACCCCAAATTGTCAAAATTGCTATCCTGCTAACTTTGTATGGTACTTTCTGTACAAAAAAATATGGCAGCCAGCCCTCGGCCACTCCCCTCACCCCTCCCCCTCCACTCACTCAACAAAAACTGTATCAGTCCAGCAGGTAGAGAATACAACTCACTAAGGAAGGGGAAGTGAGACTATGGCTTATTAGTAATGAAGTTTAGATCAGAAAGGAATATAAGTGGGTTTGAAGATAAGATTTTGAGGATCTGTTTTAGGGCTTGATTCACTAAACCGTTATCTCACGCTATCAAAGTTATCACAAAGGTATCTCACGCTATCAAAGTTATCACAAAGGTATCTCACGCTATCAAAGTTATCACAAAGTTATCACACCCTATCAGTTAGCACGCCTTATCAGAGTAGCATAGCGAGCGCTACGAACCCGCAGGGGCTCAGGGCAGGATGAGTGCCATTGCCAATTAGCAGGCATAAGTTAGTAGCGCTCGCTATGCTACTCTGATAAGGGGCTTGATTCACTAAACCGTGATAACTCATATCACAGCCATTTTCGCATGCGTTTTTACGAATTTTCGCACAAAAACGGTTGCATTTTTGCATGAAAATTCGCGATTGTGTGGGAAAATTAACATTTTCGTGCAAAAATTTGTGACCGTGCGAAAATGCAAAAATGCGCGAAAAACAGCCGTGATATGAGTTATCACGGTTTAGTGAATCAAGCCCGAAAAAAAGTTATGCACGCTTTAACGTGCGCAAAACGCTAGCGCGACCGTGATATCAGCTATCACGGTTTAGTGAATTAAGCCCAAGGCGTGTTTACTTTGATAGCGTGTGATAACTTTGATAGCGTGTAATAACTTTGATAGCGTGTAATAACTTTGATAGCGTGTGATATTTGTCTCATCACGGTTTAGTGAATCAAGCCCTTAATGTGATAAAAATTAAGGTTTACATTTCCCTAATTATCCGAAAAGGCAAGTTAGCCAATAACTGCTTTACCATTTTGTGTTCATAACAAAACTGCTGCAGAGGCAAATCTGGGATCCTGATGGAAAACATGGGAGTCATGGATCCTGATGGAAAAGAGGGTTTTTCTTTTGTACAAGGGGCACAAGAGACTGTAATTTGCTAAGGCGGTAGAAGGAGTGTTTATGCAGCCCACCATTGTTTTGGTGGGTGGAGGGGTTGGGGCGAGAGGTGTTATGGTGGCTGTACGTTATTGGAGGGGAGGAGAAATAAGGTTGTAGCACTTTTATGGAGGAGAGGTGGAATAAGGGCTGCATGTGTTGGGGGGAAGGTGGGAGAGGATGGAGTTGTGATGGCTACACTTGTTTACTTGGTGTAGGTGGAGTCTAAAGAACGGGGCCCTATGGAATTTTTGCAGGGGGGTGCCATGGTTTGTAATTATGCCCCTGCCTAAAGCCACACCCATTTCTTCATCAGGTCCACACTGTAAACAATCCCTTCAAAAACTTAACAGGGTTTTTTACCACAGTTAACAAAAACCCTAGCTTAGCATCTGCCCCGCCCATTTTTCATACATAATGGATAAATCAGTGACAGTGGCATGACGATGGCCATTTCTCACCTGCACTTCATCCCACTGAAGCGTTGTCACCTTTTGTCCCAGGCGTGGTCGCCATGTGGGAAGTGCCATAATAGCTGGAGTTGCTTCCGCAGTGGGCTCTGCTGTTGTGGGCAGGAATTCTGGCATATCGGTGATAGGTGTCTCTGTGGTGTCCAGATCTGGAGAGTCACAGTTCACTCCTGCAAACCCATGATTGCAGAGACATAAGTAGCCATCCCCGTGGACACTGCAGTTTCCATGGATACAAGGATTCTCTGCGCAGGGATCTGTGAAAAACTGGGGGAAAAATACAGCAGCACGTTACTAATGGAATGCTTTTTGCAGTTTACCTCAGGGTTCTGTTCTAATAATGTGGGTGTAGTTCACTTTTTTGCACAACACAAAACAACGTAAACTCTATTAAACTTGTATTCCACTAGTATAATTCTGACCATGTTTACAGCCAACAGAAAGGCATAAAAACAATTTACGTTGTGTGCACCAACACAAGTCACATTGTAGGTCAGATTGTATTGAGAATTCCATTAGGCTACTTACAGAGTAGGACATTGCGTTTGATGCGACATTAAGGTCGCACACCGCGGCCCTAACGCAAAGCATATTCACTTTCATAGTGCGATGTTAAAGTCGCAAGTTAGAACATGTATTTACTATGGAACGAAAACAGAGCATGCGGAACATTTTAAAAAAGGAAAAAAAACATTACTGAGCATGTGCAATACAAGTAACGCAGCAGATTCATTGCTAAACGCACAGCATGCAGCACTTTTTAATAACGCTACACGTTACACACTAACGCAACGTGTGCACTGTGAATGTCGCACAGACTTTGCATTGCTGTGCGTTACTCTACATTAAAGTATTTTATAACGTGCGACTTTAACATCACACTGTGAAAGAGCCCTTAGTGTGACATCAGAACAGAGCTAATGCCTGTTACACACCATGCAATTTCGAAATTGTAATGAAGCTTGGTAAAGGCAGGTGTGAGCATGGGGGACGAGGGGTTACATACCCAGAAGTCCGTCGGGCTCCTATGCGTATCATTCCACTCAGATGTGACCTATGGGACACGTTCCACGAGTCACTACCACACTTCCTCCTTCCGGCTTGAAGCAGGAAGTGCTTCCATAGGTCGCGTGCGAGTGGAGTGATAGGAATAGGAGCCAACAGATTTCTGGGTAAGTAACCCCTCATCTCCAATGATCACACCTGCATTAACCAAGCTTCATTACAATTTCAAATTCGAGTGGCTTTCAACTTGAAAGCCTATGCCTGTAATATCTTCATAAAGCATTGCAGCCCCTTTCACACACGACAGAATTCGTGTGCGATTTCCGTTTTTGCGAATCCGCATTCACCACGCATCTAATGCAAGCCAGTGGTATCTCATTTGAAATGCGTTGTGCAAATTTTCGCATCCAAATTTTCTACAGAAAAAAAACAGCCTACATATATAGGTTTCTTTTTTTTGCACCTGACATGCGAATCGCATACAATAAGTCAATGGAAATGCAAATTTTCACATTCCAAATGCAGAAATTTGTAAGCAAATGTAAAGTTAATTACATACAAATTTATGTAAATTAACATCATGGTATGCATGGAAAAATCAGAATATGAAAATTTACGTGAAACACAAGAAAAAAAAAAAAAAGAATCCAATGCGAAAAATCACAAAATTCAGAACTGCAAATACATTAATATATTAGAAAGCATGGCCAGAGATCACGAGGTTAAGTGTGTACGAAAACTTGTAGTGTACGAAAACTTTCTGTGCAGTGGCTGGATGGTGTAATGGTTAAGGGCTCTGCCTCTGACACAGGAGACTAGCGTTCGAATCTTGGCTCTGCCTGTTCAGTAAGCCAGCACCTATTCAGTAGGAGGCCTTAGGCAAGTCTCCCTAAGGGCTTGTTTCCACTGTTGCGACGCGATTCGCCGGCATTCCGACGCTTGTAAAAACGCATGCGGATGCGTTTCTGCATGCGTTTTTACCCGCGATTTCGCGTGCGATTTCGCATGGCAGGGTGCCATGCGAAATTAACCATGACACTGCTAGGGCAAAATAACATTGGAAAAGGTGCGAAATCGCACGCGAATCGCGGGTAAAAACGCATGTAAAAAACGCATGCGTTTTTACTATTAAATACATTAGCGGCGATTCGCACGGATTCCCGACGCAGGCGAAATCGTTGCCTCTTTTGTGCGTTTTTTCTCCGCAACAAAAAACGCACAACGCCACCGCAGGAGTGGAAACAGCCCCATCCACTCACATTACATGTGCGAATCCGCATGCGTTGGACGCATGCGGATTCGCGATAGTGGGAACGAGCCCTAAAACTGCTACTGCCTATAGAGCGCGTCCTAGTGGCTGCAGCTCTGGCGCTTTGAGTCCGCCAGGAGAAAAGCGCAATATGTTATTTGTCTAATAGATCTCAGAGCACTATTAGCCTGATGTGTAAACTATATTGGTGCACTTTATTATTATATAATTTTGAAAGCATTTTTCTGGATTAATTTTACCTTCTCATCCAGTAACAATAAAAAGACAAGAAAAATACTTTTTTTGTTAATTAGCAGCCAAATAGGCACATGAACTGTGGATGTAAAAATGCTAAAAATGGAATAAGTGATTCAGGAATGCTTCCTCCCCACAACATATGGCTGGCTTAAATAAGAGCAACTGAATATAGCTTAATGAATAAAATGGCTTATTTTGTACAATATTCATTCATAAATTAATATTTACAAAATAGTTAATGTTTGTCCACTGTAAAATCTTTCCTCATCCTAATTTACATTCTTCATCTATTAGTTTATCAAAGGTGTGGACATATTTTCTGCTGCCAAGATGCATCACTGTGAAGTGTTTGCTCATTGGACTGAGCAACTGCAGTTCATTAAAGAGAATCTGTATTGTTAAAATCGCACAAAAGTAAACATGCCAGTGCGTTAGGGGACATCTCCTATTACCCTCTGTCACAATTTCGCCGCTCCTCACCGCATTAAAAGTGGTTAAAAACGGTTTTAAAAAGTTTGTTTATAAACAAACAAAATGGCCACCAAAACAGGAAGTAGGTTGATGTACAGTATGTCCACACATAGAAAATACATCCATACACAAGCAGGCTGTATACAGCCTTCCTTTTTAATCTCAAGAGATCATTTGTGTGTTTCTTTCCCCCTGCAGCTATCTCCCACTGAAGTGTCAGGCTGTTTCTTCCTGCAGAGTGCAGACAGCTCTGCCTGTATGTAACTCCTCAGTATGTGAACGCCCAGCCAGCTCAGAGGATGATTTATCCAGCTTGTAAAAGATAAGAGAGAAGAGAGAAGCTGTCCTAATCTAAATAGTACACAGGCAGTGTGCAGAGAGGGGCCTGGAGGGGGGAGATGCATCACAGAACCACAACACTGAAGAACTTGGCAGCCTTCCAGACACAGGCTGACAAGTCTGACAAGAGAGAGATAAGTTGATTTATTACAGAGATGGTGATAGTAGAACGTGCTGCAGTAAGCCAGAATACATTAGAATAGCTTTTGGAACTAGTAGGATGATAAAAAACAGGATGAAATTTTTGTTACGGAGTCTCTTTAAGTGCTTTTATAAATAACTAAGAATCCCCAATGAGAACATGGACAATTCCAAAACCTGAGATTTTAACTACCTACTGTAGGTGACAGCAACATGGGAAAAGGGTACTTTATAGTGAATTTTATGCTGGAAGACATGTACATTTATATGTAAGTATTTTAAATTTTACAGTTTTTCACGATAGTTGTCCTTAGGCTACTTTCACAGTAGGGCGATGTGTTTGATGCGTCGCATGCGGAACATTTTTAAAAAGAAAAAAAATATATTACTGAGCATGTGCAACACAAGTAACGCAGCATATTCATTGCTAAACGCACAGCATGCAGCACTTTCTACTAACGCTACATGTTACACACTACCGCAACGTGTGCTCTGTGAATGTCGCAAAGACTTTCCATTGCTGTGCGTTACACTGCGTTAAAATATTTTATAACGTGCGACTTTAACGTCGCACTGTGAAAGAGGCCTAAACCATCTTACCCTAAAATCTAAAGCTAACCTCCACCTGCCCTATGTCCTAACGCTAACCTTACTAATCTATGCCTTACCCTGAGGCCTCGTTCACATTGCGTTCTGATCGCGTTAGCGTTCGCATTGGACGTTATTTGAAGCAATTTTTTTCCCTTCCCAGCATTTTCTGTTCATTGGACGTTTTTGGTAATAGTTTTTGTAGGCGTTTTTGCAGAGCGATTCAGTTTTTTCACTTTGACGTCAGTCAGGAAGTGAACTATTTGATCCGGAAAAGAATAAATACAACGTATTTATTCTTAAAAACGCAAACGCAACCTCTGCACAAATCGATTTTTGTGAGCGTTTCGTGTTTTTCGGTACTTATCCGTTAGCCGGGCGCATCCGGCAGGTGGCGCTAATTACTATTCCCCCTCCAGGCCGACATGGATAGTAGGGAAAGATGTAACTCTGGTGGAGTTTTGTCGCCACCTAGAGGATGCGCCCGGCTAACGGATAAGTACCTGTTTTTCCTATACCTTCCATTGTAGAAAAATCCCCCCAAAAATGGTCCATGCAGCTTCTCTGAGCGGAAAGCAGACAGATTGCCCTAATCTGAACTAGCGCATAGGATAGCATGGTGTAAGCACTTTCAGGGTGATTTTGAAAAATCGCAAGTGCTTGAAAAAAAACCTGCTGAGCTGTGCATGATGCATTTTTTTTTTGTCTAATATGGTGTCAGAATGGAATCCAGTGGCGCAGGATCAGCCTGCTCCAATATGTGTAAACTTTTTAGCTGCATCAGTCAAAGGGCTCACATGCCAGTCAGTTCCCTACTTCTAGATAACTTTATTTATGTGTAGAGACACCGCTGCCTCCAAACTTCCAAAGACAAAGTTCTGCTTCCTGTTTAGCCGTGTATAATAATGGAAACTTCTAAATATAATGTACTTTTTCCAGACTACTGTAGGGCTGAAGAACACTGCATGTGTTCCAAGAAGAGCTACGAGGAAGGTCCTCTGAGGAGCACTTGTGTGCAGTAAAATTCTGCTTGCAGAGATAGAAATGGGGAAGAGAAATGCTGCAAACTGCTAAGAGGATTTCACAAATAAATGGAAGCTGCAGCAAGTGGAAGCGGCAAGTATGAAAACCGTTTATCATTTGGTGAATCCCAGCACCCACTCCCTCCCTTTACACCAATATACGTCCTCTTCCTAATGACTAACATAAATTGTGCCGACATTCCCCCTCCAGATGGAGCTCCCAAAGGAGCTTTTTACTTGTCTGAAACTAATTGACTCAATCTTTTCCTTTCCCAAACTCCATGTGTATGTATCCTCTCATAGATGATTCCTTCTCTTCACTGGTCTTCCTTTTTCTGAAGCAGCAAAACAGAATTTGGATGGCTGATTGTGAGGAGCTCATACTGGCGGCACCAGTGTTGAGGGTGATAGCAGATAAGAATTCTGAATTTAAAGCCCGCCATTTGTTTCTGTTTTAACATCTTTATGTTGTAGTGTACTTAAACAATACTTTTTAATGACTAATTACGTATATAGATTTTTGCCCTCTAGCAGTTGCTCAGACATTATAGAGGAAACATTGGTTTTAAGCAGACATGAAAGCACAACAACAAATGTCTGTCTAATAGTATGATGTCTTTCTTAATTTAAGTCAAGACAGGCAAAAATGATGCAGGAAATTTGGGCGCACCATGCCCCGCCATAGGTTGCAATGTGAATTACGGCTATAGCGGTGCTCAGACAGTAATTTGGGCACCGGCAAAAAAATCGAGCCCAAATTACTATAAAAACCGCGTAACATGTCTGCCGGCAATAGCTGGAAGCCGAATTACAACTTGTGCCAGTGACGGGCTGGAGCGTAATTTGGCCGCCAGCAATAGCTGGAAGCCGAATTACAACTTACCCTAGAGGGGCAATATTTCTTAACGCTGCTGGAACTTTTGCAGGAGCAGGATGAGCCATCTCCCATGTAATGATTATTAACTATGCTAGACACAAGCGAAAATTTATATAAAAATGTGCATGCAATAATGCAAAAATTTGTATACAGGAAATCACATGCGAAATTGAATAACCTTGTGGAAACGGGGCCTAAGAGGGCGCATTCCTGCAATTTCTAGATACTTTTTATTTTTATTTTTTGTATTTGTGATGCTGGGTCTTGCAATTGTTCACCCACGATTCCACATTTTTTGTTGTTGAAGTTTTCTTGCGAATTTCGAATTCTGCTTTTTCCATGCATACCAATAAAGCTAATTTACACGAAATTGTATGTAGTTAACTGCACATTCTAAATGCGAAACTTTGCATTTCCATTGACTTGCACTGTATGCAATTCACATATCTCTTGCAAAAAAAAACAACCATGTAGGCTGTTTTTTTCTGCAGAAAATTTGAATGTAAAAATTTAAACAATAAAGCAAGTCAAATGCTGTGTCACGGACTTGCATTAGATGTGCGGCGAATAGGAATTTACAAATACGCAATTCGTACGCGAGTTCTGTCATGTGCTAAGGCCCCTAATCCAAGCGTCTGAGGAGTCTGTTTTTAGTTCTAATTCAAGCACCGTCAGAGAACAAAACTGGGAGAAAAACTGAGGAAAACAAATGGGAGAAACAGTTCTCCTTGATTGCACTCAGCAGAATACCAGATCATTACCAATGCTCATTTGTGTGTGATTGGTTCTTTGTAAAATGCAGAAGCAGGCATGCAGGTGACAGAACAAAATGATAGCTTTTTAGACTATTACAAAAAAGAAAAAGTAAAAAAAAAAACAGTTTTCCTCAGAAAGAAATAGAACATTTTTCATAACTATCTTCTGTCAGAGGATAGCCTTGCACTGGTGCTTTCATGCTTCCTTCAGTGTATTGTACGGGGACCGTTTGTCCTTCCAACTCTATTCTCCCTCTGCTGGGCACTTTACTTCATAACAGCAGGTATTCCTCTTTAATGTTTAATCCCCATCACGCTGTGTTAAACTCAATTCTGTGTGTATAATTTCACCACACAGTCATAAATCTGTCAGTGGGCCCTACCTGCTAATTGTTTCTCAGTTTATTTCCTCATTTAAATTGCCAATTAAGTTATATGTTGCCTTTATAGTAATCCGGCATTGCATATCTTTACAATCTGTTTGCTGATATAATTGTTTTTTGGGGTAGGAATAGTTTCTCAGAACTCTAGCATAGCTAGAGGCACACTAGCTGCACAAACCAATACAAACTGATTATGTAGTCAGGAAGACAGAGCTGAACCGTTCCATTCTCAAACACAAATGATAAAAAGAAAAAAAAACAATCAAACAAGAAAAACCACTGGCAGCACAAAGTACACAAATCTGTAGCAGGGCCACCATCGATTTCTCTGCCGCAGAAAATTGTGTATAACTAGAGGTGAAGAAGGCACATACTTTCGAAAATAGATTTCTGATGAAAGCAAAAAAATCAATGAGAAAAGTGTCCTCTCGTGTGAAATAAGATTGCTAACATTTTTACCATCTTTACAGCACAATTATTGGCCTTCTATATATTGTAAAGGTGGCCACTAATAATGCATAGGGCTTGATTCACTAAACCATGCAAAGTGTTACCACGCCAGTGAAAATCCACTTTGCACGTGTTAACATGCTTTGCACGTGCTAACTAGGGTGCTAAGTAGTTTGCATGTGCTAACTACAGTGCTAAGTAGTTTGCACGTGCTAACTACTTAGCACCCTAGTTAGCACGTGCAAAGCTTTTAGGCGTGATAACTAAGTTATCACGCTTTTGTGAATCAAACCCCTAGGGTTGGCACCTCATCCCTTTAAATACCGGCACATCTAAATTATACAGGCTCTGGGGCTACTCGCACATAATCAGTGCCTAAACTGCATTTTACTAGCCACAAGCCATGTATAATTCATATGTGCCGGTATTTAAAGGGATGAGGTGGCTACATTGATGATAAAATTAGGTGAACGATTGTTTACGAATGATTCTTTGAATGAATGATCAGAAATGATCGTTTGAGACCATTACTGGACTAAAATCTCCTAACCAATTCAATCAGATTAATAAAATCGATCCAATTTTTGGATCCATTTAATTAATCTGATTGGATTGGTTTGGAAAATGTTATCCTTTACCGACAAAACAATGATTTGCGATTGTTCATAAGAAGAATTGTTCGTAAATGATCGTTTGCCAAATGGTATCATTTGTGGCCACCTTTAGGATGAGGTGGAAGATTTCCAAAGCTCTGATTTGCTGAGGTCACTTCCTGCTTTAGCCTACACAGGAAACAGACATGACACATGACCATGACTAGCCAATCAAGGCTTTATGAATCTACTATGCGATCAAACTGATCATGTGTTTTGCCATGAGGGCCTGAGCCCACTGACACAGTTCTATCCGCTTTTTAGTTACACATCAATGGTACAGATGCTGAAAAGTGAACAGAAGCGGAAACAACTGCATTAGTGGGCTCAGGCCCTTAGTGATGCTACACATGACAGGCAGTAGTCTTGAAAGCTTGCAAACATTTTATGAAATTAGGAATTGTGAAAGTTAAATCCAATTCCCATTGGGAAATTCATATCACACAAAAAGCTGGCTCATCTCTAATAACATTTAAGGCCAGAAACCCACTAGGAGCGATTTTTAATCGCTAGTGATTTGAAAAAGCTCTTGCTAATGCAATGCTATGGGGGATTTTTATAAAATCACATCGCTCAAGTGGGGTCACACCCATAGCATTACATTAGCAAGAGCTTTTCAAATCACAAAGCCCTCAGAAAATCGCTCCTAGTGGGTTTCTGGCCTAAGGCCCATTGAACACACAGAGGGCTGAGCGCAAAAGTTAGACCTATTTACTTGTCATCATGCACAGGACATCCATATGGCTGGAATGGGAAGGAATAACCTGTCAAGATTATTATTATGTATTTATTTAGATAAAGACAAGGTGGTAGATCGGCACTAAATTGCACAGTGGCTATGGGGGTATCCGGTGCAGTAGTTGTGCCTCCAGAAGGCAGATGAATAGCACCGAGTACAGTAGAATGCAGTTTTTTTGTTGTCTCCTTTATTGCATCCCCATCATCCCGACAAACATTGCTGTGTAAATGGCCTGACAGCCGTTTTGCGGGCAAACAGACCCTATGTAATCTTGCCTCTGACAAAGCAGGTCTGTTTGCCCGCGAAACGGCTGTCAGGCCATTTACACTGCAATGTTTGTTAGGATGATGGGCAATAAAGGTGACAGTGAACTGCATTCTACCGTAGTCGGTGCCTGGATTTTGCCTACCTTGTATGTTTATTCGTCTTTATTTATTTATATAGCACCATTATCTTCCTTGGAACTGTAGAGAGTACAATATAGACATTAGTGGGTACCACAAATTTATACGTAGTTTATACACGCTACAGACAGAACCTAGAAGATTGTAGATATCAGTTAAAGGCTCCCTCATTACTAGTGGTGTAAAAGCAGCATTATTAGCAGGAGAAGCCAACTCAGGGCAATGGCTGCGACTATGACCAATTTACAAGAACTTTTACATCCTTACTTTCCTCATACAAGACAAATAGAAACATTATCATGAATTAGCTGGAAGAAGAGTCTCTATAACAATTGTGCTCTACTGGGTGAGGCATCTGGATGTACATGGCAATTTAAACCTGCATTTTAAGAATTCCATTATTATTTTATATGTATAGTGCCACAATCTTCCATGGAGTTCTACAATATAGTATGCCAGGAAACCTCCAATTCTTAAAAGAATTCTGCGCTGCTCTAAGCCCTCGCCCACACTAAGCCACCGCCGCCCACAGGGTGCCCTCATGCCTACTTAATTACACACGGAGGCACCTGCAACTGTGCTCAACCACCACCATCCCTCACTAAGCCGCCACCCACACTTTCCCGGACACCACCTCCTTATCATGATAGGTTTTCTAACTGCATGACAGGCATATCCCTTTCATGTAGCGTGTGGAGCACATATTAAAATATGTACCGTACATTTTGAGCTGCATGTTCAATCAGCTAAGAAGTACGTTACTGTAGTTTTAGTAAAATAATCCTTGTGATGCCTTTGCAAGGGTCATTTGCCTTTTAGTTTTTCCAAGGTAATCAAATAATGCCATAATAATATTCACACTACTGTTATATACCTGGAACTATTGTAACAGTATTCTTTTGTACCAGCAATTGACATATCTGCAGGTAGACAAGTAACATCAATTACCTGAACAGTCGCCTATAAGCACAGTGGTAATATCTGTCACTGTAGGTAAAAAGGTACTAGATTCATCATCTGCTTTACCAGAATTCATAAGAACCAGGAAGCATGGTAGGATACTAATGTCATGCTGTACCTAGAGACATTTTGTGCAGCAAAATGTAACAATTTCAAAACATTCTGATTGCTATATATTGGAAATAATGAATTCTTGCTACCACGGGTACCAAGATCTATCAGTATGCTGAGAGGTATACTGGTAATAAGTGAATATTTCTTCCTGTGTTTATACACTGTCTCCAGTCTAGTCCTTATAACAAGATAGTGTTGAAGAGGACTGATCCTGAGATTTTCCCAACAAAGGAGGTAAACAGGCAGCTTGCAAATTGTGTGTGTGTGTTTGTGTTCTGACCAAGCTGTAGCACAACATGGCA
The DNA here is from genome assembly GCF_040937935.1 of Hyperolius riggenbachi. Lineage (NCBI taxonomy): Eukaryota > Metazoa > Chordata > Amphibia > Anura > Hyperoliidae > Hyperolius > Hyperolius riggenbachi. Next base: position 122,245,721 of record NC_090649.1, on the reverse strand, counting down.
AGCAAGAATGAGGTGTGGCAATAGGTGGGTCAGACAGTTGCAAACATGTAACCAGACCAGCAGATGCATGACCCTTAAATAGCATAATTAGGCAGCATGTCCCCCAGATAACATAGTTAGGCAGTATGTCAGCACAAATAACATAAGCACCTTGCCCCAAAATAATGCAGGCAATGAGTCTCTGAAAATGACACAAGCAGCATGTCTCCAAATTAATACAGGTAGCATTTACCCCAAATAATTTAGGCATAACTTCCCTTAAAATTAGACAGGTAGAATTGTTCTACATAACTGTAACACAACTTACAACAACTGTATGCAAGTAGCAACTGTAACACACACTATGCAAGTAGCAACTGTAACACATGCTATGCAAGTAGCAAAACACATGGTATAACAGCGATAAATGTGTTATCTAGGTAATACATTTTTTTTTTTTTTAAATTAACGCAACGATTGCTACGTAACTGACGTAAGCAGCATTAAAATTACGCCGCCCGCGCACTGAAAATTTACTGAAGTTCCATGAATCAAACCCCTGGTGCTTCGGAGCCCAGCAACGGTTCTTCTTGCTCAATACTTTTCATTTCTTCCTGTACACATTTTGATTAGTTGCTCCAGAGAACGTTATGTGTAATTCTGAATTCTGCTTTAGGTGACTTAAAATGATGACATGGAATGAAATGTTCCCATTTGCTGCAGCACACACTCGGGTAACTAGAACAATCTAGTAAAATCTCTTATTTCTGCCACCCCTCAGAATAATATTTAAAGATTAACCCATCACAGTACAAATACAGGAGGCTGCCATTATTGGCATTTCTTTTTATGAAACGCTATTGCTCTCTGACCACCATACTCATCTGCTCATGTCACGTGTAGCCAGAGTAATGATGTGAAACAGACATGCAGCCAGTGAAGCCAGTCTTGTCCTGGCCTGGGTGACATTGCCAGTTTTGCCCCCCAAAAAGTATATAATGATAGAGTAGCTCTTTTATTTAAAACCCCAATTTCAGGCTCAAATATTTTATATCTGCACAGGCTCTCAGTGGCAGAGCTTGTAATTATATATAAGTACTTTAATTAGCTACTTTTGAATTAATCTACTTTAAAAATATCTGTACAGGAGCCCAGACCCCTTCCTGCACGACAGACTGGCAGTGCTATGGGCTACAATTTTCTCAGACGGGTTCAGACAGTGTCTTCCCTCTGCTGTCTGAACAATGGGAATGATGCAATCAAAGCAGCTGCAGCAACCACACCCACAGAGCCTGAAAGTTGATAGAACTCTGTGCTTGTAGTCAGCCAGTGAAAATTTCAACACAGTATTTTAAGCTGTAGAAGTAGAACCGAAGTCTCCACAATAACTGAGCAGTTATCTATTAGATTATATATTTAGTTTTGCACCTGGAGATGGGATCTCTAATTGCAGACTACCTTATGTGTCTCCCAGCTCACTAATAAATAGAGTAATCCCACTTTTCATTTTACTATTGAGAAGACACTGTAGGCTTTTCCGCTAAGAAATTGGTAGCGTCTACATGCGATCCAATAATATGCTTATAGTACACACCAGTAGCTGGGCACCGGAATCATAATCTGTGTCAAAGATTTTGAGCATTAGGCGCAGTACAAATGTCAAATTACTGTCACCTGCTGAGAATGGGACTCGATACCTTGGCGGATAGTTCAGGGCTGAGTTCTGTAAAGATGCACCACTATCCTAAAGTCTAGCAACATGTCTAATACTATGGAGCTAGTAGCAGGGCCGACATGCGGAGCACAATGGAGTGGCTTCCGCCAGACGTGGTGAGCAGGGGAAAGATGCGCTCAGGGGCTGTGGCATATCTAGAGGGGTGCAGGTAGGGCTCATGCCATGGGCACCACAGCACCATGGGCATCATACCTGCCACTTTGCTGCGCCGCCATGCCTGCCCTTGTGCCTCCCCATCACTCACACTCAGATCAGATGAATTCTGTTATCTGTGGAACATGGCTACTTAATTGTTGTAGAGGGCGCACTTGGCTTTTTAATTATATGATCTTGATGCACCTGGCTATTTAATTTGTTTATCGTGAGGCATCAAGCTTTTTAATTATTTTATCTGGAGGTGTGTGACTACCTAATTGTTTTATCTGGATGTTTATTGACTACTTAATAGGGAGGTTGGGGTAAAAGGAGGGGCACATATTAATTGGCCTTCCTGGGGCCCTGTATGGTCTTAATCCGTATCCAATGCTTTAACCACTTAAGGACCGCAGCATTTTTCTGTGATCAGTGCTGGGTGGGCTCTTCAGCCCCCAGCACAGATCAGCTTTCAGGCAGGGCGATCACACTCCCCCCTTTTTTTCCCCCTAGGGGGATGTCCTGCTGGGGGGGGTCTGATCGCCGCCGGCTTGCTGTGTGTAGCGGGGGGGGGGTCCTCAAAGCTCCCCTCCGCAGCGCTATTATGCCCTCCCTCTCCTTCCCTCCCTCCCCTCCTCACTATGGGTAGTACAGGACAGCGATCCGTCCTGTACCGCCTCAGATAGACTTCAGCCTATCAGATGCCGGCGATCCCCGACCAATCAGAGACCGGGGATCACCGGTCTCCTTTACAGCGCTGCTGTGACAGCAGCGCCGTGCGACATAAATTCCGGGGATTTCTTCCCCGCGTTTTACATTTCGCCTGCGAGCCGCAATCGGAGGCTTGCAGGCTGTTCATGGAGCCCCCGCCGTGAACTGACAGGAAACATGGAAATCCACATGCGACCAGCCGCTGCCTATCGGCGTTGGCTGATCGTTAAGTGGTTAAAGGATATCTGAGGTGACATGTGACATGATGAGATTGACAGGTGTATGTACAGTGCCTAGCACACAAATGGATATGCTGTGTTCCTTTGTTTCTTTCTATGCCTGAAAAATTTAGAAATCAGGTATGCAAGTAACAGTTTCTGTCTGGGTCGGAGTATAGCCTAACCTTCACTGATAAGTAATTACAGCCATAAAACACATTCCTGGCAGAAAATGGCTTTTGAGAGCAGGAAAGAGATAGTTCATAGATTTTAGCTCTGGCATACTTAAATTGATGTGTCATTGAGTTGAGACAATGCAACAGTAAAAACTTAAAAACTATATTTAAATATATAATAAAACTGTGGGATAGCTAAAAAAAAGGTAATTTTTAGGAGAAGGAGGATATATACAATTGTTTATCTCATCATTTTCACCTTGGATGTCCTTTAACGAATTAGCTGTAATGGTGAGGGGAAAGGTTTGTGTTAGGAGTGGAGAGGGGGGAGGGAGGTTAGTGTTAGGAGTCAAGAGAGGAAGGTTAGGATTGGAGTAGGAGGTTAGTGTTAGGAGTTAAGAGGGGAAGATTAGTGTTAGAATAGAGTACAGAGAAGGAAAAAGAAGAGATACAGTATTTCCAAAACGTTTGCAATATCAGAGGCAAAAAACACAGGCAACCCTGACACATATACGCGAGAAAGGATGCTGTTTTCAGAGGGGAAGGGGGCTCAGACTGAGGGGAAGGGGATGCAATTTCAGTGGTTGCCATAGGTGCTATATTACCCAGACACGCCCCCTGAGTCAGAGGTCACTCCAGTGTTGGGTGCCGCTAGAGATCGTTTAGGGCGATGTCGGAATTTAAGCCATCGTGTGTACATTGCTTTATTTCTGAATGACACCCTGCAAGATTACTTAAATGCGTTAGAAGAAATGCTTTTTCCTTTTTTAGCTGCAGAGTGCAGATGTTAATGTCTGGTGTAAACGATGCCCACTTAGATGCCAATTTCTGGGATTGGCAGGTCTTCAGGCTGCTGCAGCAGAGAAGAGAAATAATGGGATGGCAGATAATGATCACAGAGGAGAGCTGCTCCCTGCTCCGTTCCTCTGTGTGTGCATTTCAATGCAAGTGAAGTACACAGTCAAACACACAGGCAAATAGCGTGACCTTCACAAGGGGACAACGCAGAGACAACACAATAGAAGCTCACGCGTCTCTTCAGCCGCTAAAGGAAAACAATTCCTCTACAAAGTCAGATGTGTTTGTTTTGAGCCTTAAAATCACTTGACATAATATCATTGTTAGCAAGGTTTAAGCTGTAAAGTTACAATGACAAATGCGTCTTTGTTGTCCTTGCTTTAATCCTACTGAGATGAAAAATGATAAATGGTATTAAAATGGACTAAGCTGGAAGATTAGAACTCAGAATATATAATAATCTATCCATCAAGAGGCACATCAAATGGAATTTCCGCTCTTTGTTAAACAATAAGTTGCCATAATGATGCTCCTGATTGTGGCTATGTAAGGAAGCATTAGTCACAAGGACAAACTCCGCCAGTGTACTGTAGTGTTGGGGGTGGGGAGAGGATCAGCAGTGACCACAAAAGGGAGCAAGACTAGTTCTGCAGTTTGGGAGGAGCAAGAGGTGCTCCACAGTCTAGGTCTCTAGGAGAATGGCCAAGCTGCTCTCAGCAGAAAGGGCCCTGATGCACAAAGGTTGATTAAGAATGAGGTAACTTTCACACAAGTTATTACAAGACACCACATCTTAGGGCTGTGTTTTTTTTTTATGTGTGTAAAGGATCAATGGGATCCATTGCAGAAAGCAGGGCACACTTCCAGAATAATCCCAGGCAGGCAGATGTGTTCGCCCATATAGCCTCTGCCCCAAGCTACGTGTCCTGCCTCTGATCACACAGCCCAGTGGCCGGCAGAAGCATGGAGATCTCCATTGGGATGCAAAAGACCAATGGGAAGCCTCAATAACAAGGAGAATTCTCATTTGTTCATGGTGGACCAATGAAAATTCTCCCTATTGCTTAGGAGAATTGGTCTAATGCAGCCTATGGAGAGCCCCATGCTTCTGCTGACCTCTGGGCTGAATACAGAGGGACGGAGAGGAGGCGACTGGTGGCCGGAAGTGGCAATCGCTTCAGATGGGCAGAAGCTGAGTGGACGGCGCAGAGTGGATGCAAAGTGGATGAAGCGCATCTGCTTAGCGGATGTGCTTACTGTGCCCGATTTAATCCGCTCAAGTGGGAACCGAGCCTAATTGACACTTGAGTCACACTGTTAACATGAGTTCTATCTCGCATTTCAGCCACAATGATAACGCTTTACATAACTCATTGGAGTCGATTCATGAAAGGCCAGTAACACTGACATGCGCACATAGCGCAACTTGCATTATGTATACACCATGGATGTTGTCAGTCACTATAACATGTGATAGAACAAATAGAGTAACGAGCATTCTACAGTCAGCACATGTGTTGTATATCTAATGCCAGTTGTGCTTTGTGAGCATCGCAGGTTATGTTGCTTTACACTGGTAAAATTTACATGTACCATGTGCACTCATCAGTGTACAGCTCTTTCGTGAAGCAACCCCCTTGTCTGGTGTGGCAGCATGAGCTTATTAGCTGGGTTACTGCACAGCAGCAGCTTAGCAACATCTTAAATGTGTTCAGCACCAAGGAAAGCATCTAAAAAGAAAAAACATCAGCACTGGAGGCCCACACCATACTATATCCCAGGCTCAGGTAAAGCAGTCAGCAGTGGGTAGGTAGAGACCCAAAAAGTGGATTGGACATCTCCCTCAGATTTTTTTTTTAAATCAGCTGCCCCTATGTATGTGCAGAGTTGGGGGGAGAGGTTCAATTGCAATAGAAATGAGCACATCCAAGAGAAAAAGCACTGTGCCCACTGCTTACATGTTCTCTGACAAACCCCTGGCCCATTGGGGATGTTGGGAATTTAAAGGGTTGAAGGTTTATGGACCATCCAATCTGATAATAAAGCAAACAAATAAAAAAACAGTCTGCCCCGGCCAAAGAATACGACCAATCTACCATTCTTCTACCATTTAAAATGGATTCAATAAGACACACGGTATTTCTTCTGTATCTTGAAATAAGTCTTTAGGATTCCTTGTCCTCAGCCCCATATATATCCACCCCCAAGTTGTTAGAAGTCTCCAGTGCTTGTATAGGTGTAATTGGTGAAACAACATCAACTGAGCACCACAGCTTGGAGAGGATTGGGGATGGTCGGAAATGCACATTTCCAGTTCCGCAAAAATTCAGATTTCCGCCGATTTCCCGATTTCTGTTTTTCTGATTTTCGTTTTTTTTCCAATTTCGAGGAGTATTTTATTAACCATTTTTTTGCATCACAGAATGGAAAAATTGACAAAAAAAATTAAAAATAATCGGAAAAAACAAAATCGGAAAAACTGAAAGTCTAAAATTACCGCGGTGATCCATTTTCAGCATTCTCTGATCTGTCTAATGCTTTTGTGTTCTGCGATTGGGCTAAAATTACAGAGTTGCTATAAATGCGATTTTCTGTGGAATTCTGGCTTCCGTTTTCCAACTTACTCCTTAGTAACTCAACACCAGCCACACCCCCTTCTGCTGACAGGCATAGGGTTGTTGGAAGATAGAGCAGTGGGGAACCCTCAGTACTGCAACTGAATAATGGCTCTCACAAAAGGAAGAATGGAAAACCTCTTAAAATAAGAATGAAGGGCTCTATGTAAATAACCTATTAAGATATGTGTGAGATGGAAGTCACACAGAATGTTCATTTCAGTCAACAGCTGAAACTTTAACGTTTGTTCTGGGAAATTATTCAATTTTGCTCCAGTTTCACCTATTAGTGAGGCATTGCACCTCCACACAATTCAAGTTGTTGTGAGTATACCAGTAGGGTATACTCACAGAGTATAATACCAGTAGGGCCAGATTTACATCCTTAAAGCGGACCCAAACCCACAAAATGTTTAATTCAAAATATTTAGTTGCACCACTCTAACACATACAAAAATAAATAAACACTACTTCAAGCCTATGAGCATTTCAGTGCATGCTTTTCACTCTTCTCTTTTCATAACTAGGGTTATACAGGTGGCAGCCATTAGCAATTCCTGCTTTGCTGGACACCTGCTACTCCATCAGTCTGCCGGATTCTGTGCCAGCAATATGAAAGGAAGGGAGGGGTTCCTCCAATACATCCTACCTAGTAAAAGGCAAGTGTCGCTGCGTCCGTCCGTGTGTCAGTGCTTTTTAGCACTGCGCATGTGCAGGGACAGACGCAGAGACAATGCCGAGAGCCGGGGGAGGACGGAGCCAGAAGGGGCCGGCGTGTGTGCGCGCAACATGCATATGCGCGGAGGGCGTGCACATCACGTGCAAGTGGCGGGCGCGCGTGTCACGTGCGTGTGTGGTGGGCGGTGAAGTAAAGACAGACCTAGCCCGTTTTTTAACGAGCTAAGGTCACTAGTGTAAGATATTTTATATTTGTCATCATGCAGCTGAAAAAAGGCTGCTATTTATTATTATAATTTAGAAAATAGATTTTATTTCTGAAATCTTGCATTTTTAGTTTCCAACACACGCCTCAAGCCTCATCAAAGCTGGCAAACTGGGCACACACTTGTCTATATTTGTACAGTTTTGCTGTTTTAGAAAGCACTTAGGCCTTGTTCACATTGCGTTCCGATTACGTTATCTTTCGTGCTGTGTGTTTTTTTACGCATTTTTTTTGCGATTCCTGTGTGTTGGGCGTTTTTGTAAGCCCTTTTTTTGGGCGTTTTGCGATCTCTAAGTGCCCTATGCCTTATTTTTAAAGGGAGAAGGACCTGAAAATCCCGGAAATACTTCACATTTAAATTGACAGGGAAAGAAATGCCCACGAAATCGATGGCAAAAGCGCTTTTTCTAGCGCTTTTCCTATACCTCCCATTATTGCAAAATCGCCCCGAAAATGGTGCATGCAGCGCTTTTCAGATCAGAAAGAGAACGGAACGCCCCTATCTGAACTAGCGCATAGGAAAGCATTGTGTAAGCGTTTTCAGGACGGTTTTGAAAAAATCGCCAGCGCTTCAGAAAATGAAAAAGCGCCTCTAGTGTGAAAGAGCCCTAAGTGAACCGCCTGAGCCTTATCTGCACACATACGAACAAAAAAAGTGAGCGCGCCCCATACTGAAATTTTTTATATTGTATAAATACAGTCCACAATAAATTACAAATGATCAAGTTTCTCACCCCTGCAGCTGCCTCTCCAACAATGGTGCCCCTAGGCATGTGCCTACATTGGCTAATGGAAAATCCATCAATAATTACTGCAGTTTGTATGTCTTTCATTTCTACAAAGATTGGATTGCACATCTTTAATTTCATTCTCTAAAAAAGATTGGCTAAATGTAACTGAGAGTTAACCTGAGGTATGCCACGCAATCTGTTTTTCTTGGAATGATTGCAGCTTGCTGTTTTCCTCTATGCTTGAGCGCCTCCTGGGATCCATGTGGGAAGTTGTAGTGAATACAAAGTGAAATGCACTTCCTGTTTGATATATAGTTATTAAGTGTGAGAGAGAATAACTATGTCTATCAGCTGCTGCTGTTTCTCACATAAAGATTAACCCGCAGAGAGTCAGGAAGTACTGAGGGCTAATCCCAGGATGCTTTCCCCAGCAAGCCTGTGTCAGACTCGCACCTCAGAGTACCAATCAACAGGCGACACATGTGGCAATGCATGATAGCTTTTATCTTGCCTGTAGCCCACTGTGACCAATATGAGAACATTTGACAAGTATTGGTAAAGGCATCTGAGATGGGAACAAGTAAAGTAAGCAGCAAAGAAGGGACATGTATGAATCAAGCTTGGTTATAGTAAATCTGCTGCCCGTTGGATATATAAACTGTAATAGATTACTTTTCCTCAACGATTCCTTTAAAACTGCATGCTTGCGTTTTGGCAGTGTGCTTGCGTTCTTCTTGTAATCGGCTAAAAGTCCTTTAACAGAAAGATGCAAGGTCTCCTGGGATTTGACCTCAAAGAAACGCAATGCAATCACATTGCATTGCGGTTTTGTACGCAATTTTTCAAAGGCAGAGCTCAAAAAGTGATGCAGTCAGCGCAATTGCAATTTTCTAAAATAGCATAACCCCACCGTGTACAGTACATTACGATTTTCATTATTTTTAACAAGGCTTTAGGATTGAAAAATCACATGCAATTATAAAAACGCAGCACATGGCAGCCAGTGTGTATAGGCCCTTAAATTAAAAGAAAAATGCAGGAACCAATTTTTACTGCTGCAGTCTGCTTGCGATCAGATTTTTCCCATCTGCAAATTGCATTACTTCTGCGTTTCTCCTTGTGTTCCTAGTAGCCAGAGAATCACAACACGCAATTGCAGCAGAATCACAAAGTTATAAGGGGATGTTTTCCAGTAGCAGCGTTTTGCGATCAAATTCCACCCGTTTCCAGATTGCAAATCACTAGGTCCTACTAGTCTATTGGAAATTGCATGGGGACGTTTTCATTAGGGCGATGTGACTGTGACACGATCACGATTAGCCAATCGTAAATGCCAGCCCCACTGCTTTTTTTCATGTATTTGCCCTTGTACTGAAAGATGACCCCCGCTGGATTGGGCCATAATCATGGGCGTTGTGGCCCTAGGAATCACAATTGCAATCGCAGCGCAATCAGAATTTCTAGTAGAAAAACAGCTCTTATAAACAAACTAAATCATTTATCTTTTATCTCATTCATTTATCTTTTAGTTGAGGGAACAATTAGTAACATTCATGATGTTTTGTGAATCAGCCCCATGATGGAATTAGGAAAAAAGGGCGCAGGAGCCCTTACAGAAAAAACGGCGCAGTCATAGACAACTATTATAAAAGCCGTGATTTGTGGCAAAGAATGGAAACTCAGGCACATGGCAGCACCCGTTATCGGGTGTCTCAGAGCACCGAAATTTACCCTTGCTGCAAACCATAATGGCTGGGATATGTGGCAAAGAAGTTACATTTCGGTGCCCAGAGGTGCCCGATTAGCATCAGACAAGGTCAATTTTGGTCGCCCGGAGACCCGCTAAGCAATGCCGCAATATGCATTTCTGCAACCCCGAGCGGAAATGTACCTTGTCTGCTGCTAATCGAGTTCCTCTAGGAACCAAAATCTATCTTCTTTACTGCATATTGTGGCTTTGAAGCGGGGAGGGGGTGTTAAAGTTTAGGAGGTGTGAGGAAACGCGGAAAAGCCGCCGCGTGTGCCAAGAGCTAGGCGGCTGACTCCGCGTCCTACGTAGCGGTTTGCACGCGTCTGGCGGTGTGGTGGAACACGGAAAAGCCGCCGCATGTCCTGACAGCAAAGCGGCTGTTTGCATGCAGCAGCATGTGCTTGGTGTGGCTGGGTCTGTTAGTGCACCTAGACAGATGGAGAGCTATGCACGCGCGAGCCTGAATGCAGGACCTTTATACCAGCAGGGGAAGTGTCAGCTGATCAGGAAGGTCAGCTGACTCCTGTAGGACTCATGATTGGCTGAATGGTTCGGGCGGGGCAGCAGAGTCCAGCAACTATATATTCTGCTGCTTGTCAGTTGCTGGTTGTCTGCCATTGCTAACACTTGCGTGAAGGCACTCAGACCTTAGCTAGACCCGACAGTGTGCCAGAACCGGCTGGAGCTGGGAATCCACACTGAGTCAGATTCTTGATAGCTTTATGTACTAATTGTATGGTATTCTTTGCTAGACCAGTTCCAGGGTGCTGAGATCAAGGCCCTCACACCCCAGACTAGGAATACTGTGTATCTTCTGTGTATTCTCTAGACCAGTTCCAGGGTGTTGTGAATATGGACCTCACACCCAAGACTAGGGAACTGTATTACCATTTATGTTATGCTCCAGACTAGTTCCAGGGTGTTGTGAATACGGACCTCACACCCAAGACTAGGGAACTGTATTACCATTTATGTTATGCTTCAGACTAGTTCCAGGGTGTTGGTAATACAGTTCCCTAGTCTTGGGTGTGAGGTCCGTATTCACAACACCCTGGAACTAGTCTGAAGCATAACATAAATGGTAATACAGTTCCCTAGTCTTGGGTGTGAGGTCCGTATTCACAACACCCTGGAACTAGTCTGGAGCATAACATAAATGGTAATACAGTTCCCTAGTCTTGGGTGTGAGGTCCGTATTCACATTTATGTTATGCTCCAGACTAGTTCCAGGGTGTTGTGAATACGGACCTCACACCCAAGACTAGGGAACTGTATTACCATTTATGTTATGCTCCAGACTAGTTCCAGGGTGTTGTGAATACGGACCTCACACCCAAGACTAGGGAACTGTATTACCATTTATGTTATGCTCCAGACTAGTTCCAGGGTGTTGTGAATACGGACCTCACACCCAAGACTAGGGAACTGTGTTACCATTTATGTTATGCTCCAGACTAGTTCCAGGGTGTTGTGAATACGGACCTCACACCCAAGACTAGGGAACTGTATTACCATTTATGTTATGCTCCAGACTAGTTCCAGGGTGTTGTGAATACGGACCTCACACCCAAGACTAGGGAACTGTGTTACCATTTATGTTATGCTCCAGACTAGTTCCAGGGTGTTGTGAATACGGACCTCACACCCAAGACTAGGGAACTGTGTTACCATTTATGTTATGCTCCAGACTAGTTCCAGGGTGTTGTGAATGAGGACCTCACACCCAAGACTAGGGAACTGTATTACCATTTATGTTATGCTCCAGACTAGTTCCAGGGTGTTGTGAATACGGACCTCACACCCAAGACTAGGGAACTGTACTACCATTTATGTTATGCTCCAGACTAGTTCCAGGGTGGTGTGAATACGGACCTCACACCCAAGACTAGGGAACTGTATTACCATTTATGTTATGCTCCAGACTAGTTCCAGGGTGTTGTGAATACGGACCTCACACCCAAGACTAGGGAACTGTGTTACCATTTATGTTATGCTCCAGACTAGTTCCAGGGTGTTGTGAATACACCCAGACTAGGTTGTGTATTACTGTGTTACGTTAGCCCAGTTCAGGGCAAGCCTTACATATTAGCAGCAGGGCTTCCTGCGTCCCAGCCTTGGTCCCTCGCTCAGGGGTCCACAGGCTACAGGAATATCACCCACCGCTCAGGGGTGAATTCCTCGGGAGTATAGGCCGCCAGCTCCGCTGGTGGTCTTTACTCAGAGTTGTTACTGTTGCACCAAACACTTACACTCTCCCTGGTGTCTAGAGGTTAGACATATCTGATTATTGACGATTCCGCAGATCCTCAATAATCGGGTATATCTGTATTCTTGGGGATACTGCAGATCGCCAAGGATCAGATTCTCTCTCTGGTTGCTGACACCGATCGTTACAGGAGGGAGGTAGGGTTAGGCACCACCCAAGGGGGGGGGCTCTTAAGGTGAGTCACCACCAGGAGGGGGTCTTAGGGTTAGGCACCACCTGGGGGGATCTTAGGAAAGACACCACCAGGGGGGGTCCTACAGTTAGGCACCACCAGAAGAGGTTAGGGTTAGGCATCGATAGAAGGAAAGTTTTTGGTGTGAGAGTAGCGTTAGGTTTGGCCATAGTAAAATATCAGTAAACATTACTGTTATTTTACTATGCATATCCGGCAGTAGAATATCGCTAATTGTAATGATAATCTACTAGCGGCAATCCCCTGCACTCTTTTTGCCAGGGGCTTTATTTCCATGTATGCCCCCATGTTGCCACTCTTTGAAGAGCTGTTCTTTCAAGTTCTGTTAACTCTGCAAAAGCTACATGGCTTGTGCATAGTGGCATATTTGAACATTATATTTTAAAAATATAACACTACCATGATCAGTGTTGACACAGAACAGTTGGTTGCGAGGAATGACTGGTCCACAGAGCTGTTGTTGCTTGGAAAAGTGAACAATTATATTCAGAAAATAGCCAGAGAAGCAGGATGAGATGTCACAGACATGAGAGCTGTCCAAATGGTTTGTAAAGAGGCAGCAGACGCATTTAATTAAATTTTGCTGGGCAGACTGCACATGTTGTCATACAATGACAATGAAAATAAGGTCAGAGCCAATAGATGAACCTCTTAAAACGAATGAACAATATTTTAATACAGTCTCTGTTATTTTTTGTATTTGTTTTATTCAAAAAAGATTCCTCTTATTTCACAGTGCCATATTTTTCAACTGTGAGGTACCTTGGATACAATCACATCCATCTCTACAATACTTCACAACACTGATAGCATCCATGCATTCCCCAGTGTGTACAGACCACACCTGTATACCCCTACATGCAATCTCCTCCATGATCCACTGATGGAATCCATGTATTCCTCAGTGACAGTGTACAGACCACACATGTATACTCGCATATCTCATCTCCCCCATGATCCACTGATGGCATCCATGCATTCCTCAATGTGTACAGACCACACATATATACCCGCACATCTCATCTCCCCCATGATCCACTGATGGCATCAATGCATTCCTCAGTGTGTACAGACCACACATGTATATCCGCACATCTCATCTCCCCCATGATCCACTGATGGCATCCATGCATTCCTCAGTGTGTACAGACCACACATGTATATCCGCACATCTCATCTCCCCCATGATCCACTGATGGCATCCATGCATTCCTCAGTGTGTACAGACCACACATGTATATCCATACCCCTACATGCCATCTCCCCCATGATCCACTGCTGGCATCCGTGTACATTCCTAAGTGTGTACAGACCACACATGTACCCCCCTACATGCCATCTCCTCCATGATCCACTGATAGCATCCATGCATTCCTCAGTGTGCACAGACCACACATGTATACCAGCACATCTCATCTCCCCCATGATCCACTGATGGCATCCGTGCATTCCTCAGTGTGTACAGACCGCACATGTACACCCCTGCATGCCATCTCCTCCATGATCCACTGATAGCATCCATGCATTCCTCAGTGTGTACAGACCACACATGTATACCAGCACATCTCATCTCCCCCATGATCCACTGATGGCATCCATGCATTCCTCAGTGTGTACAGACCAGACATGTTTAGCCCTACATGCCATCTCTTCCATTATCCACTGATGGTATCAATGCATTCCTCAGTGTGCACAGACCACACATGTATACCCCCACATCCCATCTCCCCCATGATCCACTGATAGCATCCATGCATTCCTCAGTGTACACAGATAACATATTTATACCCCTATATCCCATCTTCCCCATGATCTAATATTAGCATCCATGCATCTTACAGTGTACAGATCACTCATGTGTACCCCTACATCTTCCCACCATATATTTAGTATTATGTGTAGTACTTTGAACTGTAGTTCTCAGTACTAAACAAAAAGTGTGCAGCAGTAATCTAAATATACCTATACCTGGATGTAACCTCTAAGAAGTTAACCCTTCCGTCTTTGTCTTACCTGATTACTGCACTGAGATATATCAGGCAGTGAGCTGAAGTAGTACCCGGATCTCACATTGCCGAGATCTCAAGGTCAGACACTCCTGCTTCACTCTAAGCAATGGTTAAATGTAGCAATGCTCAATTATTTATTGTTCTCTAGCACCATGTACAGTACAGCAGGTTTGTTTAGCAGCGGTGTGACATATGCACGGGACATATGTTGCTGTATTTTCCAGATAAGGATGATGCATTTAACATTGTTTTTCAATGATAAAGCAGCTGGAAAATAAATAACACAACTATCTCTTGAGCCGCGCTCCAAATGGTGGAAAGCCTAATGTGAATCATTTGTAAAGAAAAAATGCTGGAATAACCGCAGGTACCATACGGTACATTTTGTGCCGCTACTAACAATGTGTCCCCAACACCTGGCTGACTCGGTTCGGGATATGGGATTTTAGATAAAAAGCTTGATGTCCACCATTGAGGTACTACCTCTAATATCCTAATTCTAATACACCCTACACTACCCTACGATTACCTCTTTCAGGGTTGGTGCCACCATATGGGCAAAGGGGGCAATTGCCCCAGCTTCTATAGGGGCCCCCAAGTGTACCCATCAACCCTCTAAATTATGTGGCCGAGACCGCCCCCCTTCCCGTATCATTATGGAGGCAGTTGGGACAGGCCCACACACGTCTGTCTCCTCTGTACTGTTGCTGCTCTGCACTCCCAGCTTCTCAGTTTAAACTCTAGTGCCTGATGAGAGAAACAGGAAGTGCAGTGCAGCGACACTACAGAGGAGACAGACAGGACTTCCAGCGCTTGGAACTCAGAGCAGGTGAGTGTGTCTCCACTGCCTCCCTAACACTGCGCACTGCGGGAAGGCTACTATAGGAGGGGAGGTCGTTAGGGACACATCTGGCTACTATGCTGAGGAGAGGGGATCTTAAGGAGCACATCTAGCTGTTTTAGAATACTGGGTCATGATTATTATTACCTATACTTAGGGGCTGGCTCATTATTTATTTTCCACCTCCAGCGCAATTACGCGTGGGACAGGGCACCGGGCCGCAGATAATCATTGCCTCCTATGGGCGTCCAGTCCACTTTCCTGGCTCCTTCAATGCCGGCAACCCTGTCAATGGGGTCCCAAGGTTACTTTTGCCCCAGGACCCAATTGTAGCTAGAACTGGCCCTGACCTCTTTTCTGACCTTAACCCCTTTCTAACTATCCTCCCTCTCCCTTATAGCCCTAACCTGAATCAATGTAAACTATAACCCATCAAATACCTAAAACTCACTTCGGCATTTCATGTGCATATAATCTACCTCTAAGTACTGTGTATGAAATCACTACCAAAATTACTAACGAATTTATGACACTATAAAAATCAATAATAATAATAATGTATTTATAATGCGTTCCTATTTTACTTCCCTACACAGACGTAATTTAAGATTTACAAACCCTTCCTCACATCAGCCTGTATACAGTGTACATGTTACACCAGCTGTGCCATCCATGCACTCTGCCAGCTTCCCCATGTCTTTCCCTGCAAACCACAACTGTTGCCCATTTTTCTGTGAACACTTAAGTTGGCCACTAACGGTCCAATTTCTAGCGAAAAATCGTTTGAGCGAGGTGATGTAGCTTCTGCATGCTTTTTTGGTAGTTGGAAACAGTCGTAAACAGCTATTTCCCACAATGTAACAGGGTTCAAAGACAGGAAACTGCCAGGAGTACCACGGTCCTCAGAGTTTCTTGTGGGAGGGCTTTCACCACAATATCAGTCATACAGCGCCCCCTCATGGTCTGTTTGTGAAAAGGAATAGATATCTCATGCAAAAGGGGGTATCAGCTACTGATTGGGATGAAGTTCAATTCTTGGTCGGCGTTTCTCTTTAAGGGGTGGTTCATTTTATATATTTGTAATACTGTATGTGGTGTTCGGGTCCCTTTCACCCCTTACGTTGTTTCTAACACTATCCTATCTCCAGAACTAACCCAATACTTTTACATCAACTCTAAGCAAAAATCCAACAATAACCCAGACTTAACCCTTCCTATAACCTAAACCATTAAGAAATACTCCTCAAACTTAACCTTCCCTGTTTTTCCTAACTCCAATTTTAATCAATACTTTCCCACAAGCAGGAAAGTGCTCATTATTATTGACATAGCATCATCATTTTCTGTGGCACTTTACAAAATAAACAAATATAAATGCAGACCTTGGAAGGAAGCGTGAAGCTGAAAATTGCGTACAGAATGGAAGGTGTAGTTTGGGGAGGAGTTATCTGGAAATTAGTGATGTGTGCAGGAGAAAGAGAAGGGAGGTGAATGAGTCCAGCAGCAGGCTACAGTATGAGTGGAGATGCTAATTTGTTAGCTAGCAGCTCATAGAAGAAGGTGTTACAAGAATCAAGGGCCCCAATTCACAAAACCATGGTAAAATGTACATGCGCACTTAGTGAACATAACTGTTACTGGAGTTTATGCAAGCAATGTAAAGGCATTGCGGAAACAGCAACTCGTTATGTATACAACTATTTGCATAATACAAGGTGAACGTTTTGCCCGTAGTACCAGTTGTGCTACTTGTGCAGCCCCATCACAGATGCTGACGTACTTTGCGTGTGCTGTGTGAGCATGTATATTTCACCATAATTTTGTGAGTCAGGGCCAAGGTGTGGTATTATAAGTCAGGGAATGGTGGATGTGAGGTATGTTTTTAAGTTGGAGATGACAAGAAATGGTTAGGGACTTGGGAGGCAATGTGCGGAGTAAATTAAAGAGAAAAGTCAAACACTACCCCCTAAGCTTTCAGACAAAGACGCCGACAGAGATGTGGAAAAATAATGAGCTCTGTTTTATTCATGCTGGCCCATATGTAATTACTGTAACTTTTTCTCCTGAGTTTTCTCCCAGGTGATATTTTCCCACATTATCAGTAAAATGCCTTTTAAACCCACAACAAGCAAGCAATCACTCAAAGGAATGTTGATATTACCTTTTCAACTACTTTTTGGAACTTTTTCACTTGGCAAAGTGCTGCAAAGTATTTTAAGTTGAAAAAAATTATCTCCTAGGAGAAAACTCAGGAGACAAAAGTTAATTTCATATAGGTCATTGAGTTTTAGAAAAACAAGAGGTCAAGAAAGAAGGTGAGGCTGTGATTTGTGATAGGCGGGAGGTCTGGAGTTTTTGTGTATCATTAGTATATAATTGATACTTTAAACCAAATTAATTTATTCATTTCCTAAAGCCATATGCAGATGAAGAAAGGTAGGAGGCCAAGGCACCCCAAATGACACAGCAGGAAGAAAGAAACTGTGGTTCAAATAAAAAAACATGAAATACATTTTTTTTCAGAGACAAAGGAAAACACCCAAGCAGGAGTGTGTCCCTTTAAACCTAAAGATGAGTGATAAGGTGGCCACTAATGATCCAATCTTTTTCATCCAATTTTACCAAATTTACCGTATTTTTCGACATATAAGCCGCTCCGGCATATAAGACGCACCTTGGTTTAGAGGGAAAAAAAGTAAACTAAACCTAGGTGCGTCTACATTGCCGGGGCGTCTTATGGACCTTTTACCCCCTAAAACTGCCTCTAAGCTACTCTATCTACACTACACTAATCCCTGCTGCCCTAACAACTAAACTACACAGCAATACAATACACTACACTACCACAACACATTAATACACTTCACTACACTATGCTACACTACACTACCACAACACTAACACAACACACCACTGCAATACTCTTCACTACACTATACTACACTACAATGCACTGACACAACACACAGCTTCACTACACTACACTGTACTATACTAACACTAAGCTGCACTACAATGACATTAATACTACACCTGTTCCTGCCGCCATGCTCCTCTTCCCCTCGCTTCAGCCGCGATCCTCTTCACCTCCTCAGGCGCAGTTCTCGGATGCCACCTCCGCCGCCAGGTCCTCCTCTCCTGTGAAGGGGAAACGAAAACATTAGTGGCATTGTCCCCCTCTCCTGCCGCGATCCGCTCGACGCTGCCACTCACGGAAAGCCGCCGCCGCCCCCTCCGCCGCTACACGCCGAGCGTCCATCCTCTTGCCCTCCTACTTCCTGTTTACATCACGTGCAGCCGCGTCATGCGTAGCCCGAGCGCAACGCGGCTGGGGCTACGCATGACGCGGCTGCACGTGATGTAAACAGGAAGTAGGAGGGCAAGAGGATGGACGCTCGGCGTGTAGCGGCGGAGGGGGCGGCGGCGGCTTCCCGTGAGTGGCAGCGCCGAGCGGATCGCGGCAGGAGAGGGGGACAATGCCACTAATGTTTTCTTTTCCCCTTCACAGGAGCGGAGGACCTGGCGGCGGAGGTGGCATCCGAGAACTGCGCCTGAGGAGGTGAAGAGGATCGCGGCTGAAGCGAGGGGAAGAGGAGCATGGCGGCAAGATGGGTAAGCGCTTCCCTGCGCACTCTGCAACATTTTTTTGGGTGCATTTGGCATATAAGACGCACCCAATTTTTCCCCCCTGTTTTGGGGAAGAAAAAGTGCGTCTTATATGCCGAAAAATACGGTATGTAGTATAAGGGTAAATTAAGAGAATATATTGAATGGATAATATAGGCAGTTCCCTTATATTACATAGAAATGGCAAGATTGGATGAAAAAGATTGGATCATTAGCGGCCCCCATTAGCCTTTGCATTTAGCTGTTTGGAAACAATTGGCTGCTTTGGTAAGGGTCATTTCCATGGAGTGCTAGAAGCAAAAGCCAGACTGGTGTTGATGAAACAGGAAGGCAGAGGTTATTAGCTATGCGTAATATGTTGGCGCTTTATAAATACAATAAATAAATAAATCCAGCATGGACATGTCATTCCAGCACGCTGGTTAGGATGGACAAACAGTAAAAAGGAGCAATAGCTGGTGCAGGCTGTGGGATATGAGACATTTTTATGTACTGGTGCTATGACAGAACAGCCCTTTTTGAGCGTGGATGAAAAACTGTCAGTAGAAAGACATAAGTGAAAAAGGGAGTGCAGAGATGAAGGCACGAGGCAAGCTGAGGAATGAGCTGGGAGGGAACAGGGACTGAGACACAGGTAGTGAGGTGGCAATAACCTCATTAGCTGTAACATACTACTTTGTGGACTACCGTCTAACAAACTGGCCCCACTCCAGTCGATACTGAACTCAGCTGTTCGTCTCATTCATCTTTCTTCCCGATCTTCCTCTGCTGCTCCTCTCTGTCAAGCTCTTCAATGGCTGCCAATTAACCAGAGGATCCAGTTCAAACTCCTAACCCTAACCTACAAAGCTCTCCACAATCTCTCCCCCCGGTACATATCCTCACTAATCTCCAGATACAAACCCAATCGCAATCTCAGATCTGCACACGATCTTCTGTTGTTCTCCTCTAGAATCACCTCCTCACATTCACGCTTACAAGATTTTGCACACGCTTCACCCCTCCTCTGGAATGCCCTCCCACCACACATTCGTCACTCGCCAACCTTTGTTTCTTTTAAACACTCTCTAAAAACTCACTTATTCCGACAAGCATATGCGCTACCTTAGGCCACTTACCCTTTGTCCTAAGGCCAAATTGCACTCCTACTAGGTATCCTAAAACACATTGCCTGCTACCCCTCCTCTTGTTCCCCCCATTCCCTTTAGATTGTAAGCTTGCAAGGGCAGGGCTCTCTCCCCTCTTTTGTGTCTTGTAAATCACTATACATTTTATTTATCATATTACTTTTATCACTGTCATTACCACTTCTGTATTCTGTATGTTGTATCCTTTTTGTATTTTTTCTCAAATCATGTATCTTGTATATTGATGTACACCAATATCTGTATTATTATGTACCCCATGTTTGTTTCTTACTTTGTACAGCGCCACGGAATAGGTTGGCGCTTTATAAATCAATAATAATAATAATTAGCTGCAAATCACTCTACAATGAGCAGTGAGAAAAAACAGTCCATCACAACAGAGCACTTCATGCCATAATTTACCACAAACCTGTGAGATATAATGGAGAGGAATTTAGATACCTCAGTAGAGGGAAGCCTCTGGATTCTCCTCCACTGCGCAGCTGCAGGACGGCACACGCCTGCGCAATAGCATGAAGCCACTGCTGGGGGCCACTGGGAAAAGCCAAGCCCGTTCAACTCCATGCTATTGTGCAGACACGAGGCCAGCATGGAGGAGGGGGATGGGGAAGACTCTACTTAGGTAAGTACCCATTTGGGGCACTTTTCACTAATGGTACACTTAAAGGACACCTGAATTGAGAGGTATATGGAAGCTGCCATATTGATTTTCTTTTAAGTAATACCAGTTGCCTGGCAGTCCTACTGATCTCTTTGGCTGCAGTAGTACCTGAATCACACACCTGAAACAAGCTAATCTAGCCAGACTTCAGCCAGAGCACCTGATCTGCAAGCGTATTCAGAGTTTCTGGCTGAGGGTTCTTTCACACTGCGCCAGTGCGGTAATTTTAACGCACCCCACCGTAGCCCAATGAAAGTTCATACCGACGAGCTACGGCACGATGCGACAGAAGTGACGTGTTCGCCACATCCCCGACGGAAGGACAGATCTACATTACTGAGTGGTTCTGCAGCGACCTGCGGCAACGTGCGGTGGACCGGAGGTCATGTAAGTCTATGGCGAAGCAAAGAAGGTTAAAATACTCATGCGGTGGCATTGCGGCACGCATGCGTGGACGTGGATTTTTACAATACGCTTCCGTTCACTTCAGTATTTCCAGAACAGGAAGTGAGCGCAAGCAAGAGCCACTTCCTGTTTGGCTATCTGCCAGAAGGGGAACACAGCATATTAACGCATTCATTCCTGAAATACTTTTTTTGGCGGTACAGCATACGCCAGCCAATAGTCTGAAACCAGCCTCAAGGTATTAGAGAAAGAGATCAGCAGAACAGCCAGGCAATGCACATTGTTTAAAGGGAAACAAATATGTCAGCCTCCATATCCCTCTCAGTTCAGGTGTGCTTTAATTCCTAAAAATAGCCACTAAAAGTGCCCTGTGACCTTATCTGCAAACACTGATGTCCTATCCAAGAAGGTCCCACAGTTTGAGAATCAGTATTTGCACAACACATTTATGGGGTATGAAGAGACCTATAACCTTCATAAAAATATGTGTACTTCCAATAAGAAACCCAACTGTATGGCCTCCACATGCACTTGCAAATGTAGGTAACTGAGACCGGTCTTTATTTATATTGTATGAGTAGTTTTGCAAGCCAGCAAACAGAGCTAGGAATTTTAATTTGGGTGCTTGAAAACTACCTCCCCATAAGCACTTTTCTGCAGATTTACTGATAAATGGATGAGCTGCTTGCCAGCACTATATCTAAATGGCCACAAAACACAATTCCACTCTAATTTCTGGAAAAAAAAATACAACCTTTGCCATAAGAAAGCGGTATTTTATGATGCCTTTATGACAAAGTGTTGTAGTTTGCATTTTGTTTCCTATCTCGGAACATAAATGAGTGGAGACAAGATGCTATAGGATGCACTCCTTTCTAGTATGCCAGCTATTCAGCTGCAAATTAGCTGCTCTCTCGCTGCAATACAAGCGTCTCTTACATCGTCTTTGTATCTAGAGCACGGAACGGCTCCTAGTGTAAAACATTCATTAAACTGTTTGAATGAACTGTATTTCTTATTTAGCTACTTCGGCTGAAACAGCAACACACACGGTTTTCTCAGTGCATATAATGCAGCTCGACTACAAACAATTGAGATTGGATGTTGTTTTTTTCTGTTTTAAAGAGAACCTGTGTCCAGATCCTGTGAAGTTATGTATGCCTGTGATCACATTCTACATGTTGCTATTAGTAATGATCAATGAGATGCAAATATTTTCTCTTTGCAGTCACATTTTATGTAAATTAGATGATGCTTGACACTGGACCAATCAGAATAACTTCCTGTCAATCCTGTCAATTTTTATTGGTCCAAGTTCAAGATGCATAACATTTACATGAAATTTGAATGCAAGGAGAAATTATTTGCATCTCATGTTTCTTTCTTGAAAATGTTTTATTGAAACTACTGAGAATAATGACAGTATTGACACATATATGATCAAACATCAAATACAAATTTGAGTATCATTTGATTCTGAACGGGATACTCATATTTCCTTAGTCCAATTTCATATAACCAGCACTACAGCATAAATTGACACAGAAGGACTTAAATTCCAAATTCAACCTTCCTAATTAATACTATCAAAGTATTTTACCATGTAAAAGTTAATTAAAAGAAGAAGAAAAAACAAAGATAAAGTAGAAAAAGTAAAAAAAAAAAAAAAAAAAAGAAATAACGAAAAAAGAAAAGAAAAAGGAAGAAAAGAAGAAAGGAAAACGAGAATAGAAAAAGATCCTCCAAACACTACCCTGCCTCCTAATAGTGTTTACCTAGACCAGGGCTGCCCAATAGGTCGATCGCGATCTACCGGTAGATCGCGACCGCCTCCTTGGTAGATCGCGACCTCTTGGCCGCGTCTCGTTAATGTTTGTTGCGGCCAGCAGCTCGTGTTTAGCTGCTGGCCGCTGGCCAATAAGGATGCATGCAGGGGAGGAGAGAGGCGGCGCGTCCGCTGCGTCATGGCTGGGGGCGGCGGCGGGCAGCCTGTGTAATGTGCGTGTGTAACGTGCCCGGCGCCGCCCCCAGCCATGACGTAGCGGCCGCGCCGCCTCTCTCTTCGCCGCCGCTTCTCTCCTACATCCCATTGGCCTGCCAGAGTCTCTCCTCGCCGCCTCTTCTCCTCTGCCTGCAGGTACATATACCTG
The DNA here is from genome assembly GCF_040937935.1 of Hyperolius riggenbachi. Classification (NCBI taxonomy): domain Eukaryota; kingdom Metazoa; phylum Chordata; class Amphibia; order Anura; family Hyperoliidae; genus Hyperolius; species Hyperolius riggenbachi. The sequence continues at coordinate 122,222,633 of NC_090649.1, read as the reverse complement.
GCTAACCTACACTGGGGGGCCCTATACCTGGCTAACCTACACTGGGGGGCCCTATACCTGGCTAACCTACACTGGGGGGCCCTATACCTGGCTAACCTACACTGGGGGGCCCTATACCTGGCTAACCTACACTGGGGGGCCCTATACCTGGCTAACCTACACTGGGGGGCCCTATACCTGGCTAACCTACACTGGGGGGCCCTATACCTGGCTAACCTACACTGGGGGGACCTATACCTGGCTAACCTACACTGGGGGGCCCTATACCTGGCTAACCTACACTGGGGGGCCCTATACCTGGCTAACCTACACTGGGGGGCCCTATACCTGGCTAACCTACACTGGGGGGGGCCTATACCTGGCTAACCTACACTGGGGGGACCTATACCTGGCTAACCTACACTGGGGGGCCCTATACCTGGCTAACCTACACTGGGGGGCCCTATACCTGGCTAACCTACACTGGGGGGCCCTATACCTGGCTAACCTACACTGGGGGGCCCTATACCTGGCTAACCTACACTGGGGGGCCCTATACCTGGCTAACCTACACTGGGGGCCCCTATACCTGGCTAACCTACACTGGGGGCCCCTATACCTGGCTAACCTACACTGAGGGCCCATATACCTGGCACACCTACACTGAGGGCCCATATACCTGGCAAACCTACACTGAGGGCCCATATACCTGGCAAACCTACACTGAGGGCCCATATACCTGGCAAACCTACACTGAGGGCCCATATACCTGGCAAACCTACACTGAGGGCCCATATACCTGGCAAACCTACACTGAGGGCCCATATACCTGGCTAACCTACACTGAGGGCCCATATACCTGGCTAACCTACACTGAGGGCACGCAACCTATGCTGCAGGCACATATACCTGGCTAACCTACGCGGGGGGGGGGGGGGGCGTGCTTAGCATTTGAGACGTTGGTAGATCTCCTGGCCTCGGCAAATTTAAAAGTAGCTCGCGAGCCGAAAAAGTGTGGGCACCCCTGACCTAGACAATCTGCTCATAGTATCCAATCTCTGTTGACCCTCGTATTACATGGAGGTGGTAACATTGGTCATCATAACTGAAAGTCTGTATCTGGCTTTAGTGTGCATCAGTTTTCGGAACTTCAACCCAGGTTTGAGCTCCACCTCATTCAGTAGCCAATACCCCCATTCCCATGAGGAATCTTTACCTTTTCTCAAATAGATTATCAAGGACATCTGTGTGGCTTTTATTGTGGTGGAACCCCTCCCACAGTGTGATGTCATTGCATGACCACACCCCCAGCAAGCTGTCATGCGTCATCTTGTCATTCCCATAGTGCACTTTACCATCCTCATGTCCATCCCTCACTATTGGGTACATTTATAAAAGTACAAGACTTACGGTAGTAACAATTCTCTCTACATTTGCCAGGAAAAACACAATGATTAAAAATGCAGCAGAGGATTGCAGTTATAAAAGGAAGCCATTAAATTGCATTATTAAATGCCTTCCTGGGGCGATGTGTTGGCAGTAACGGCAGAGATAACACAATGGTAACGGCATGGTGACTGACAGATGGATCAATCAGGTGAGGCTTCCTCACACTGACTTACATTAGTGTCACCGCCCTCAAGATTGCAATAGCTGTACAGGGCAATTCAGCCAGCAATAACACTTATTTCTACTTTATAAATGATGGATATCTTTCCACAGCTATATATTCTGCAGCAGGAGCGGAGCAGTGGGGCGAAGCCTAAAGCCTGGTACACACATCAAATTTTGATTGATCATTTATTGGCCAATTTTACCACGTCCATGTAGCATGAGAGCTAACATACAAAATCTTTTCATTGTATTCAAAGTCTGTAGGCCCTCATACTACATGTGGGTAGTAAAATTGGTCAGTGATTGGCCAATCAAGACTGTATGTGTGTATGAAATCTTACTGTGGCTATGTCACCACTTTTTTATAAATAGTAGTAACAAAAAAAGTTTCTAGCGAATGAGAGCCGAAGGGATGCGATGCAGCTACGCATTACTTCTGCTCCCATTCGCGTCACTTCCGCATCTCCCGATGCGTAAGTGTACAGGAGGAGACAGGACGTGGATGCGGCTGTGCGAGAATCTGCAGCATGCTTCAGATTCTTGGATTGCTCCGCATAACCAGCACACGATGGACACTGTTCCCCTGCCGTTAATTGGTTTCAGTTCTGCCACGGTGCGATGTGGCTATGTAGCCGCATCGCACCCGTGTACTGGAAACGGGCCCTTAGTAATCACTGTGATTGGCTTGCAGTGATGACAGGCTGAGCTGTCATCAGACTGCTGAGTGCAGTGGTGGTACCAGACAGTTGAGTCTTCCAACAGGGGGTGGATTTTAATAGAGCGTGTCCAGAACTGATTACATACAGATCACCACTTTATTGTAACTCTATGAATTGGTCCCTATTTCCCAATGGTCAATGACATGCTAATAATTTTGACTTCTACACATATTTCATTAAAGTTATAAGTGAATTTGATTGGTAAAAATTCCAAGCTGCATACTATTTCCATGAGATTTTTATATAAGCTGCAATAATTTGCATCTCATTGATGTAAAGAAATTTTAATTATCAGAGGAGATATATATTTTTTTTCTAGCATATTTGTTTATTAACAGACATCAAACAAGTGACATCGCTTCAGGCTGCAAACTGAGGGCCCGTCATCGCGTGGGTAAATCTAGTAGGGAAGAATTTGTGCACATATTATTTACACTCACCTAAAGGATCATTAGGAACACCATACTAATACGGTGTTTGACCCCCTTTCGCCTTCATAACTGCCTTAATTCTACGTGGCATTGATTCAACAAGGTGCAGAAAGCATTCTTTAGAAATGTTGGCCCATATTGATAGGATAGCATCTTGCAGTTGATGGAGATTTGTGGGATGCACATCCAGGGCACGAAGCTCCCATTCCATCACATCCCAAAGATGCTCTATCTGGTGACTGTGGGGGCCATTTTAGTACAGTGAACTCATTGTCATTTTCAAGAAAACAATTTGAAATGATTCGAGCTTTGTGACATGGTGCATTATCCTGCTGGAAGTAGCCATCAGAGGATGGGTACATGGTGGTCATGAAGGGATGGGCATGGTCAAAAACAATGCTCAGGTATCCCGTGCCATTTAAAAAAAGCCCAGGTGGCACTTAGGGGCCTAAAGTGTGCCAAGAAAACATCCCCCACACCATTACACAACCACCAGCAGCCTGCACAGTGGTAACAAGGCATGATGGATCCATGTTCTCATTCTGTTTACGCCAAATTCTGTCTATCGAGATTCATCAGACCAGACAATATTTTTCCAGTCTTCAACTGTCCAATTTTGGTGAGCTCGTGCAAATTGTAGCCTCTTTTTCCTATTTGTAGTGGAGATGAGTGGTACCAGGTGGGGTCTTCTGCTGTTGTAGCCCATTCGCCTCAAGGTTGTGCGTGTTGTGGCTTCACAAATGATTTGCTGCATACCTCGGTTGTAATGAGTGGTTATTTCAGTCAACGTTGCTCTTCTATCAGCTTGACTCAGTCAGCCCATTCTCCTCTGACCTCTAGCATCAACAAGGCATTTTCGCCCACAGGACTGCCACATACTGGATGTTTTTCCCTTTTTACACCATTCTTTGTAAACCCTAGAAATGGTTGTGCATTCAAAATCCCAGTAACTGAGCAGATTGTGAAATACTCAGACCGGCCCTTCTGGCACCAACAACCAACAACCATGCCAAGCTCGAAATTGCTTAAATCGCCTTTCTTTCCTATTCTGACATTCAGTTTGGAGTTCAGGAGATTGTCTTGACCAGGATCACACCCCTAAAAGCATTGAAGCAACTGCCATGTGATTGGTTGATTAGATAATTGCATTAATGAGAAATTGAACAGGTGTTCCTAATAATCCTTTAGGTGAGTGTATACTGAAGCTAACGCCCTCCTTTGCTGTACCTGTTTTGAATGCATGTTGTGTATTTTTGTCCATATAATGGAGCTCTGCACATCTTTGCATATAGCTAATTCGGGTACAGCCTCTGAAAGTGCTTCCAATCTCTCCTGCTGTACATATTTGTTTTATTATTTGCCATTAGCACTAAAATAAACATGAAAAAAGTTGTAATCAGAAAAATTATAAATTACATAACTCCTCAAATAGGATTGATGTGAATGGCTGCATGCAATGGTAAAAGAGGAGTACAACTGAAATTAGCAATAATGATTCATTTTTATTGTACTTTAAAAAATCACAACACCCATATACTTACAAAGTCTTTAATGTCAGAGTCAGAAACATTTTTGCTTGGCTAAATAAGGTTGCACCTACAAGGAATTTGACTTGGCTGTTGCTAAACGGACACAGACGCGGACAAAGGTTTGTGCTGCAATGCTAGCAATTTCAGCATTCATTACATTCAGCTTGTACAGGCATTAGATGGTGTGACAGGAGGGGCAAGGACACTTTGAGGAGGTAAAGGGTCAACGTACGTTTCACACTTTATTTTGATGAAGCACACAAGTGTGAAATGCAGTTTGACCCTTTACCTCCTCAAGGTGTACCAGAATTGATATGTGACAGGATGAGATAAACATAGGTTAATGTAGTACTAGTTATACTACCGTAAGAAATTGTCTGAAGTCCTTTTCTGTTTTCCTATGCAGGAAGAGGTAAAAAAAAAAAAAAAAAAAGAGCACTTATCTAAGAAAATCGTCTTGTCAAACAGTTTGTGGAATTCTGGCTAGTTTCCTGCAAAGTTAATAGAAGACAAACCCTCTTATCTGCCTGAAACAGAACTGTTGAAAACATTTTAGAGCTGACATTTTCAAGGGGTCGTTATTTCTGTTTGTTTTGCAAAAGATTTTACATCAGACTTTTATGGCTGCTGTTAGGAATGCAATCTTAAAAAATGCAACCGTTTAACTGAAAATAAAAATATGAAGCTCTGTTCTATGTTACTAATGTTCTACTTACTATTAGTAAAACGCATCTGATTAATTATCTCATAAGTTTATTCTCACTTAAGGTTTGCCGTTAGTTTCAGATTTTGTGAGTTTTTTTATGATCTAAGTGGAGTAAAAATGAAGTATTACGGCTAAATTCAAGTGAGCTCAGCTTTTAGCATTGTATGATTACAAATATATGCTTCAGTAGTTTTGTGCGTGGGCAGTAACTCCACCTGGTAATTTTTATGTGGGAAGAAATTAAACACTTTAGAAGAAAGTGACACTTTAATGTTGCAGTGAACAGGTCTCTAACTGTACAAGAGCAAAGTCCCCAGACATGCTGATTGATAACCAGGCAATTTTGTTCTCCTTTTTTGGGCAATCAAAGCTTGCTGCTGCCAGTTACACTAAGTACACTGGTCAACTTAAACTCGATTTTTCGTGATGGATTTGACAGTTTGCCAGTGATCAGCATACACACATGCTTGTTCAGTTCTCTGCCCAGAAAAAAAAAAAATCTTTAATATTAAGGGGTCAATTCACAAAATTCATTAGCACACAGCAATCTTATCAACGCTTACGCAAGGAACGTAATATACAAATAGCGCAATTTGCGTTACCCATGTAATGTTACAGGCGTGTTGATAGTAACACGTGCGTAACCTAAGTAATATGAGTAGCGCTATTTGCGCAACGTGGGTTACGTACCTGGGGCTTGATTCACTAAACTGTGATAAGACAAATATCACACCTTATCAAATATATCACACGTTATCAAAGTTAACACGCCTTTCCAGAGTAGCATAGCCAGCGCTACGAACTTATGCCTGCTAAATGGCAATGGCACTCGTCCTGCCCTGAGCCCCTGCGGGTTCGTAGCGCTCAATATGCTACTCTGATAAGGCGGTTAACTTTGATAACTAAGACCCCGGCTTTTAACTTAGCTGTAGGGATAACAGTGGTGCCTGGATGAGTGAATCTGTGAATGCATTTGTTTGAACATTTGCATGCGAGAGTGCGAAGGGTTAATAGATTTTTGCTGTTTTCTGGCCACACCCCCTTCAGCACCTCCCTTTCCTTAATAACTTATTTAATGTCCTAACTAGAGGTGATGTGCCTGGATATATGTGTTTTTTTCTTGTAACTGACCCCTGTGTGGCTAGCGTTTTGTGCCTGGCGTTTTAACTTTGATAACGTGTGATAACTTTTCATAACCTGTGATAACTTTTCATAACCTGTGATAACTTTTCATAAGGAGTGATATCTTTTCATAACCTGTGATAACTTTTCATAAGGTGTGATATCTTTTCATAAGGTGTGATATCTTTTCATAAGGTGCGATATCTTTTCATAAGGTGTGATATCTTTTCATAAGGTGTGATATCTTTTCATAAGGTGTGATATCTTTTCATAAGGTGTGATCTCTTTTCATAAGGTGTGATATTTGAGTTATCACGGTTTAGCAAATCAAGCCCCTTGTGTAATTATTGGCAAAATTGTTGTGCGCTGCCTATGCACATCAACGTAACCGACAATAGTGAATCGGACACGGACCTCAAAAGTCCTCTATGTAGAGCAGTGGCGTTCCTACCTAAGGGCGCAGGGGGGCGGGGCGCACCGGGTACCAGTCAGCCAGGGGGGTGTCGCCACGACCCCCCTACACCTGACTAAGGAGGGGAAGAGCAGCGCTAGAAGGAGGGGTGACAGCAGGGATAGCGGCGGGGAGGGGGAAATATCCCCCCCTCCCTCACCTGGGTCCCCTCCTTCTGCCTCTCTTCTCCCCCCAAAAATGCGGGCAGCGGGCCGGTGGCAGTGGGCAGCGAGCAGGCGAGCGCGGAGTATACTCACGTTACTTCCGCGTATCAGCCTGGACCGCTGCGTCACCGTCACGTGCCTCTTCTGCGCCTCCAATCATTGGAGGCGCAGTAGAGGCACGTGACGGCGACGCAGCGTTCCAGGCTGATACGCGGAAGTAACGTGAGTATACTCCGCGCTCGCCTGCTCGCTGCCCACTGCCACCGGCCCGCTGCCCGCATTTTTGGGGGAGAAGAGAGGCAGAAGGAGGGGACCCAGGTGAGGGAGGGGGGGATATTTCCCCCTCCCCGCCGCTATCCCTGCTGTCACCCCTCCTTCTAGCTACACGGGGGGGGGGGGACTATACTACCTAAACTGGGGGCCACTATACTAGCTGGCAGCTGGGGGCCACTATACTGGAGGCAGCTAAACGGGGGGGGGGGGGCACAGGGCACTATACTAGCTACACTGGGGGCATCTATGGGGGCCACTATATTACCTATACTGGGGGGGGGCACCATACCAGCTACAATGGAGGCAACTATACTATCTAAACTGTGGGCCACTATACTAGCTATACTGGGGCAACTATGGGGGCCACTATACTAGCTATACTGGAGGGCAGCTCTACGGGGGCCACTATACAAACTACACTGGGGGCAGCAACACTACCTACATTGGGGGCAGCAGCTATGCTGCCTATCCTGGGGGCAACTATACTAGCTATATTGGGGCAACTATACTACCTTCACTGGGGGCAACTAGCTACCTATACTGGGGGCAACTGCTAGCTACCTATACTGGGGGCAGTGGCGGCACGGGGAGGGGGTGTGCTTTGGGTGCTGAAGCACCCCTTAAAATTCTCCAAGCACCCCCCAGCGTGAACTGACTTTCGGCATCTAATAGACGCCGTATCAGTTCACCGCAGCGGCAGAGCAGGGCTATAGTAAAATGTCCGAAGCCCTGCTCTGGAGACTTTGGGAGTTGCTGGCTGCAGAGGATCGTGGGAGCTGCGCACTGGACGGAGGCCGGAACAGGAGCTCTGCTGCAGATGAGTAAATGTTTTTTTTTTCTTTTTAATTTATATTAGCAGCCAGGGGTAGCATTTATGTTCTGGCCAGGTCTGCTACACGATTGAAGTGTTTTCTGGACAGGTCTGCCACACGATTGCATGTATTTTCTGGGCAAATCTGCCGACATGATTGAACGTATTCTCTGGGCAAATCTGCCGACATGATTGCATGTATTTTCTGGGCAAATCTGCCGACATGATTGAACGTATTCTCTGGGCAAATCTGCAGACATGATTGAACGTATTCTCTGGGCAAATCTGCAGACATGATTGAACGCATTCTCTGGGCAAATATGCAGACATGATTGAACGTATTCTCTGGGCAAATCTGCCGACATGATGGAACGTATTCTCTGGGCAAATCTGCCGACATGATTGAACGTATTCTCTGGGCAAATCTGCCGACATGATTGAACGTATTCTCTGGGCAAATCTGCCGACATGATTGCATGCATTTTATGGGCAAATCTGCCGACATGATTGCATGTATTTTCTGGGCAAATCTGCCGACATGATTGCATGTATTTTCTGGGCAAATCTGCAGACATGATTGAACGTATTCTCTGGGAAAATCTGCCGACATGATTGAACGTATTCTCTGGGAAAATCTGCCGACATGATTGAACGTATTCTCTGGGAAAATCTGCCGACATGATTGAACGTATTCTCTGGGCAAATCTGCCGACATGATTGAACGTATTCTCTGGGCAAATCTGCCGACATGATTGCATGTATTTTATGGGCAAATCTGCCGACATGATTGCATGTATTTTCTGGGCAAATCTGCCGACATGATTGAACGTATTCTCTGGGCAAATCTGCAGACATGATTGAACGTATTCTCTGGGCAAATCTGCAGACATGATTGAACGTATTCTCTGGGCAAATCTGCACACATTACGTGTATTTTCACCCGGGTTCACGTCAAATTACAGTTAGCTCCGCCCTCATCCGATCATGGCCACGCCCATTTCTTTGCCATAGCGCCACCCATTTTTTGGCCCTTCACCTTTTTTTGGGGGGGGGGGGGGTGTCTTATAATACCCAGCACCGGGTGTCAAATGCCCTAGGTACGCCACTGATGTAGAGGACTTTGCATGAGTTTTATACCCATTTGGCACCACTTGGCTGTTTACCTCCTGAATTCTACTAAAAAAACTTGTTTTATAGCTGCTTATTATTACTCTTTATTTATAAAGTGCCATTCTATTATGCAGTGCTGTAAAATACATTTGTCAGGAGTGCTGATTACAAAAGTAAAATAAACAATCACAAATAAATGATACAGGACGTGAAAGTGAAACCATCTCCACCAGGCTTACATTTTATGTTACATAGTTACATAGTTACATAGTTATTTTGGTTGAAAAAAGACATACGTCCATCGAGTTCAACCAGTATAAAGTACAACACCAGCCTGCTCCCTCACATATCCCTGTTGATCCAGAGGAAGGCGAAAAAACCCTTACAAGGCATGGTCCAATTAGCCCCTAAAGCAGGGGTCTCAAACTCAATTTACCCGGGGGCCGCAGGAGGCAAAGTCAGGATGAGGCTGGGCCGCATAAGGGAGTTCACGTGTCCCCGCCCAAATCGCCCCGGGGGGCAATCCGCCGGCATTTCCTGGAAGGGGCAGAGCTTTCAGCTTCAGCTCTGCCCCTCCTGACATCAATCGCGGCGGATCGCCGCCTCTGCCCGCCCCTCTCACTCTTCCTTCACAGAGAGGGGCGGGGGAGAGGCGGCGATCCATTCAGCGATTGACGTCAGGAGGGGGCAGAGCTACAGCTGGAAGCTCTGCCCCTCAGCGCAGTCGTGGATGTTTGCCCGGGGGGATTTGGGAGCTCTGCAGCCCTTGTTTAGCGGCGGGGATGCGGCGGATTACTTGGGAGCACTGAAGCGAACTATAAGGTAAATGGGCAAATATAGTTCGCTTCCGTGTCGCTTTTGCCGGCAGGCAGGGCCGGTTTAAGCAACAATGGGGCCCTAGAGCAAAATCAAAATAAACCTGCCCCCCCCCCCCCCCCCCCCCCCCCCACCCAGATACCCTGGAACAAAAATCATCGGCATTAAGGGACCTTTTTTGCAGCTGGTATAGTCAGGGTGTGAAGCCCCAATCGGTCGGAGCTCCACATTCTGGCTACCCCAGCCTGCATGGGGGACAGGGGGTTAAAAAGTTTCAGGAGGGGGGAGCCCACATAATTTTTTTTTTTAAATTCCCACACTCTAAACATAAAAAAATATATAAAAAATGGGGGAATAGGAAAAAATGCCAGGAATCTTCATACAGCCATATTGCGGCTGTATAGCGATCCCTGGCCAAAGCGCTGCGGCTGCGTATGGACCCCCTGGAAACCCTGTCTGGAAATGTATTGCTCTTTCTTTTGATACATGTAAAATTACACTACCGTTAGGTTTGCTACTAAAAGTGACATTTACCGCATTTAAAAATATACTATTTTCCTTCGAAACTTTAAAATTGATTTTCTCAAAAACTATAAGGTCTTTTTGAAAAATTGTTTTTTCCTCTTATTCCTAATGATCTCCTTAACATATCCTGCAAATTTAGAGTTTCTAGCATTTAAGGTGGATTTGCTATTAACCATTAAAATCGGCAGGTTTTTAAATGTGTATTTTTTTTCCTTTGCAACTTTAAAATCGATTTTCTCAAAAACTATAAGGCCGATTTGAAAATTTTTTTTTTCCTCTTGTAGCCACTGGAGGCCCCTACAAGCTCTGGGGCCCTGGGGCCACAAAATATTGTATCGCGGGCCGCAAATGGCCCGCGGGCCGCGAGTTTGAGACCCCTGCCCTAAAGGGAAAAATTCCTTCCCGACTCCAGATGGCAATCAGATAAAATCCCTGGATCAACATCATTAGGCATTACCTAGCAATTGTAGCCATGGATGTCTTTCAACGCAAGGAAAGCATCTAAGCCCCCTTTAAATGCAGGTATAGAGTTTGCCATAACGACTTCCTGTGGCAATGCATTCCACATCTTAATCACTCTAACTGTAAAGAACCCTTTCCTAAATAAATGGCTAAAACGTTTTTCCTCCATGCGCAGATCATGTCCTCTAGTCCTTTGAGAAGGCCTAGGGACAAAAAGCTCATCCGCCAAGCTATTATATTGCCCTCTGATGTATTTATACATGTTAATTAGATCCCCTCTAAGGCGTCTTTTCTCTAGACTAAATAAACCCAGTTTATCTAACCTTTCTCGATAAGTGAGACCTTCCATCCCACGCATCAATTTTGTTGCTCGTCTCTGCACCTGCTCTAAAACTGCAATATCTTTTTTGTAATGTGGTGCCCAGAACTGAATTCCATATTCCAGATGTGGCCTTACTAGAGAGTTAAACAGGGGCAATATTATGCTAGCATCTCGAGTTTTTATTTCCCTTTTAATGCATCCCAAAATTTTGTTAGCTTTAGCTGCAGCTGCTTGGCATTGAGTACGATTATTTAACTTGTTGTCAATGAGTACTCCTAAGTCCTTCTCCAAGTTTGATGTCCCCAACTGTATCCCATTTATTTTGTATGGTGCTCGACCATTAGTACGTCCAAAATGCATGACCTTACATTTGTCAACATTGAATTTTATCTGCCATGTATGTGCCCATATAGCCATCCTATCCAGATCCTGTTGCAATATGACACTATCTTCCTGAGAGTTGATGATTCTGCACAATTTTGTATCATCTGCAAAAATAGCAACATTGCTCACTACTGCATCTACTAGGTCATTAATAAATAAATTGAAGAGCACTGGACCCAGTACAGACCCCTGTGGGACCCCACTGCTAACAGTCTCCCATTTTGAGTACGATCCATTGACCACAACTCTTTGTTTTCTGTCCATTAGCCAGTTCCCTATCCATGCACACAAACTCTTCCCCAGTCCTTGCATCCTCAACTTTTGCACCAGACTTTTGTGGGGAACAGTGTTGAAGGCCTTTGCAAAGTCCAAGTATATCACATCTACAGCATTCCCAATATCCATATTAGCATTCACTACCTCATAAAAGCTGAGCATGTTAGTCAAACAGGACCTGTCTTTAGTAAACCCATGTTGATGCTGAGAAATAAGATTATTTTCTACTATGAAGTCATGTATAGTATCTCTTAGTAACCCCTCAAATAGTTTGCATACAACTGATGTTAAACTTACAGGTCTATAATTTCCTGGATCAGATTTTTTGCCCTTCTTAAATAATGGGAAAACGTGGGCTGTACGCCAATCCACTGGGACTCTGCCAGTTGCAAGAGAGTCACAAAAGATAAGATAAAGGGGTTTTTCTATAACTGAACTTAATTCCCTTAGGACCCGAGGATGCATGCCATCCGGGCCAGGTGCCTTGTCTATTTAATTTATTTAGTCTTGCCTTCACTTCTTCCTGCGTTAAGTATTTAATATTACAGTTAGAAGATTGAGACTCTTCCGCCTCTGTAGTTTGCAACAGTGCTGTTTCTTTTGTGAAGACAGAAGCAAAGAAAGCATTTAATAACTCTGCCTTACCTTGGTCATCCACCATTGAGTTCCCATCCTCATCCTTTAGGAGTCCTATACAGTCAACCTTTCTTTTTTTAGAGTTAATGTACTTGTAAAACTTTTTTGGGTTAGATTTGATATCCTTAGCGATTTGTTTTTCAGCTTCAATCTTTGCCTGCCTAATTTCTTTTTTACAATTTTTATTGCACTCCTTATAATTGCTTAGTGCAGCCTCGGTCCCCTCCTGTTTTAAGACCTTATAGGCATTCTTTTTCCTCTTCATTTTATCTTTAACCTTTCTATTCATCCATAGAGGCCTTTTTTTATTCCTAGACATTTTGTTTCCATATGGGATATACATACTACAGTATTGATTGAGTATAAGTTTAACCACTTCCCGACCGCCCACTACACAGGGGCGGCGGGGAAGTGGAGCCCTGCAGGACGGCCTCACCCACAGAGGCGGCCGTCCATTTAAGGGCATGGGCGGAGCGATCGCGTCATCCGTGACGCGATCCTCCGCCGGCGCCTGTCACCGCTCGCTCGCCGCAACATCCCGCCGGCTATACGGAAGCGCCGGCGGGATGTTAACCCCGCGATCGCCGCATACAAAGTGTATAATACACTTTGTAATGTTTACAAAGTGTATTATACAGGCTGCCTCCTGCCCTGGTGGTCCCAGTGTCCGAGGGACCACCAGGGCAGGCTGCAGCCACCCTAGTCTGCACCCAAGCACACTGATTTCTCCCCCCCCTGCCCCAGATCGCCCACAGCACCCATCAGACCCCCCCCCTGCCCACCCCCCAGACCCCTGTTTGCACCCAATCACCCCCCTAATCACCCATCAATCACTCCCTGTCACTATCTGTCAACGCTATTTTTTTTTTATCCCCCCCCCCCTGCTCCCTGCCCCCTCCTGATCACCCCCCACCCCTCAGATTCTCCACAGACCCCCCCCCCAGACCACCCCCCCCTGTTTACTGTATGCATCTATTACCCTGATCACCTGTCAATCACCTGTCAATCACCCGTCAATCACCCGTCAATCACCCGTCAATCACCCGTCAATCACCCCCTGTCACTGCCACCCATCAATCAGCCCCTAACCTGCCCCTTGCGGGCAATCTGATCACCCCCCCCACACCAATAGATCGCCCACAGATCCGACATCAGATCACCTCCCAAATCCATTGTTTACATCTATTCTCTCCTCTAAACACCCACTAATTACCCATCAATCACCCATCAATCACCCCCTATCACCACCTGTCACTGTTACCTATCAGATCAGACCCTAATCTGCCCCTTGCGGGCACCCAATCACCTGCCTACACGCTCAGATTGCCCTCAGACCCCCCCTTATCAATTCGCCAGTGCATTAATTACATCTGTTCTTCCCTGTAATAACCCACTGATCACCTGTCAATCACCTGCCAATCACCTATCACCCATCAATCACCCCCTGTCACTGCCACCCATCAATCAGCCCCTAACCTGCCCCTTGCGGGCAATCTGATCACCCACCCACACCATTAGATCGCCCGCAAACCCGCCGTCAGATTACCTCCCAAATGTATCGTTTACATCTGTTATCTTCTCTAAACACCCACTAATTACCCATCAATCACCCATCAATCACCCCCTATCACCACCTGTCACTTTTACCTATCAGATCAGACCCTAATCTGCCCCTTGCGGGCACCCAATCACCCGCCCACACGCTCAGATTGCCCTCTGACCCCCCCCCCTTATCAATTCGCCAGTGCATTAATTACATCTGTCCTTCCCTGTAATAACCCACTGATCACCTGTCAATCACCTGCCAATCACCTATCACCCATCAATCACCCCCTGTCACTGCCACCCAACAATCAGCCCCTAACCTGCCCCTTGCGGGCAAACTGATCACCCACCCACACCAATAGATCGCCCGCAGATCCGACATCAGATCACCACCCAAGCGCAGTGTTTCCATCTATTCTCTCCTCTAAACACCCACTAATTACCCATCAATCACCCATCAATCACCCCCTATCACCACCTGTCACTGTTACCCATCAGATCAGACCCTAATCTGCCCCTTGCGGGCACCCAATCGACAAAAAAATAAAAACTTCTATGAACTCACCATACTCCTAACGGAATACCTTGGGGTGTCTTCTTTCTAAAATGGGGTCATTAGTGGGGTTCCTATACTGCCCTGGCATTTTAGGGGCCCTAAACCGCGAGGAGTAGTCTTGAAACAAAAATGACCTGTGAAATCCTAAAGGTACTCATTGGACTTTATGCCCCTTAGTGCAGTTAGGGTGCAAAAAAGTGCCACACATGTGGTATCGCCGTACTCGGGAGAAGTAGTACAATGTGTTTTGAGGTGTATTTTTACACATACCCATGCTGGGTGGGAGAAATACCTCTGTAAATGACAATCTTTTGATTTTTTTACACACAATTGTCCATTTACAGAGGTATTTCTCCCACCCAGCATGGGTATGTGTAAAAATACACCTCAAAACACATTGTACTGCTTCTCCCGAGTATGGCGATACCACATGTGTGGCACTTTTTTGCACCCTAACTGCGCTAAAGGGCCCAAAGTCCAATGAGTACCTTTAGGATTTCACAGGTCATTTTGAGAAATTTCGTTTCAAGACTACTCCTCACGGTTTAGGGCCCCTAAAATGCCAGGGCAGTATAGGAACCCCACAAATGACCCCATTTTAGAAAGAAGACACCCCAAGGTATTCCGTTAGGAGTATGGTGAGTTCATAGAAGTTTTTATTTTTTGTCAAAAGTTAGCGGAAATTGATTTTAATTGTGTTTTTTCACAAAGTGTCATTTTCCGCTAACTTGTGACAAAAAATAAAATCTTCTATGAACTCGCCATACTACTAACGGAATACCTTGGGGTGTCTTCTTTCTAAAATGGGGTCATTTGTGGGGTTCCTATACTGCCCTGGCATTTTAGGGGCCCTAAACCGTGAGGAGTAGTCTTGAAACGAAATTTCTCAAAATGACCTGTGAAATCTTAAAGGTACTCATTGGACTTTGGGCCCTTTAGCGCAGTTAGGGTGCAAAAAAGTGCCACACATGTGGTATCGCCGTACTCAGGAGAAGTAGTATAATGTGTTTTGTGGTGTATTTTTACACATACCCATGCTGAGTGGGAGAAATATCTCTGTAAATGGACAATTGTGTGTAAAAAAAATTAACAAATTGTCATTTACAGAGATATTTCTCCCACCCAGCATGGGTATGTGTAAAAATACACCCCAAAACACATTATACTACTTCTCCTGAGTATGGCAATACCACATGTGTGGCACTTTTTTGCAGCCTAACTGCGCTAAGGGGTCCAAAGTCCAATGAGCACCTTTAGGCTTTACAGGGGTGCTTACAATTTAGCACCCCCCAAAATGTCAGGACAGTAAACACACCCCACAAATGATCCCATTTTGGAAAGTAGACCCTTCAAGGTATTCAGAGAGGGGCATGGTGAGTCCGTGGCAGATTTCATTTTTTTTTTTGTCGCAAGTTAGAAGAAATGGAAACTTTTTTTTTTTTTTTTTTTCTCACAAAGTGTCATTTTCCGCTTACTTGTGACAAAAAATAATATCTTCTATGAACTCACTATGCCTCTCAGTGAATACTTTGGGATGTCTTCTTTCCAAAATGGGGTCATTTGGGGGGTATTTATACTATCCTGGAATTCTAGCCCCTCATGAAACATGACAGGGGGTCAGAAAAGTCAGAGATGCTTGAAAATGGGAAAATTCACTTTTTGCACCATAGTTTGTAAACGCTATAACTTTTACCCAAACCAATAAATATACACTGAATGGGTTTTTTTTTTATCAAAAACATGTTTGTCCACATTTTTCGCGCTGCATGTATACAGAAATTTTACTTTATTTGAAAAATGTCAGCACAGAAAGTTAAAAAAATCATTTTTTTGCCAAAATTCATGTCTTTTTTGATGAATATAATAAAAAGTAAAAATCGCAGGAGCAATCAAATAGCCCCAAAAGAAAGCTTTATTAGTGACAAGAAAAGGAGCCAAAATTCATTTAGGTGGTAGGTTGTATGAGCGAGCAATAAACCGTGAAAGCTGCAGTGGTCTGAATGGAAAAAAAGTGGCCGGTCCTTAAGGGGTAGAAAGCCCTAGGTCCTCAAGTGGTTAAAAGCTTGCCATTTCCCTTCAGTGTCTTCCCCTTGTAGTACATTATCCCAGTTCACCAAACTTAGTGCCTGCCTAATTTGAGTGAACTTTGCTTTTCTAAAATTCATAGTTTTAGTGGTCCCGCTGCCCCGTGGCCTATCAGTCACCAGATCAAACGTTATCATGTTGTGATCACTATTTCCCAAATGTTCTTGAACCTGCACATTTGATACATTATCTGGTCTATTAGAAATGATCAGATCCAGTAACGCATTCCCCCTAGTTGGTTCAGTTACCATTTGAGTCAAGTAATTGTCCTGTAGTGCTGCCAGAAATCTGCTACTTTTACCAGAATGGGTAGCCTCAATACTCCAGTCAATGTCTGGAAAGTTGAAGTCGCCCATAATTATGACCTCATTTTTACCTGCAGCTTTTTCAATCTGCTGTAGTAATCACAGTTCTGCAGCTTCATTAATAAGAGGTGGCCTGTAGCATACCCCAATAAGCAATTGGCAACTTTTATTTCCACCATGAATATTTACCCAAACGGACTCCACATCTTCGCAATCTTCCTCCATCTCATCGTTGAGGACAGCTGTAAGAGAATTCTTAACAAAGAGACAAACCCCTCCACCTTTTTTCCCTGTTCTATCCCTCCTAAACACATTGTATCCTTTTAAATTAGCTATCCAGTCATGGCTTTCATCCATCCATGTCTCGGTTATTCCCACAATGTCATAGCCTTTGTCATTCAGAATGAACTCTAGTTCGTCTATTTTATTTGCAAGGCTCCGAGCATTGGTTACCATGCACTTTATATTTTTACCACCACATTTACCAATTTTGTTTACATGAAATGGGCTACTTGAATTTTTACCAACCTCCTTAATCTTTACACTGTCCCCACCCCCCTCTCCACCCTCCATAATGATAGGTTCCCACTGTCTTTTTACCTCATCTTGTCTACGTATTGAGACTTTATCCTCCCGCCTCCCCCCAGATCCTAGTTTAAAATCTCCTCCAACCGTTTAGCCATCTTCTCCCCCAATGCAGCTGCACCCTCCCCATTAAGGTGCAGTCCATCCCTGCTGTAGAACCTGTAGCCGACTGCAAAGTCTGCCCAGTTCTCCAGGAACCCAAACCCTTCCTTCCTACACCAATTTCTCAGCCACTTATTTAACTCCCTAAGCTCCCTCTGTCTCTCAGATGTAGCACGTGGCACTGGCAGTATTTCAGAAAACACCACCTTGGAGGTCCTTGCTTTAAGTTTATCTCCAAGTACCTGAAAATCATTTTTGAGGACCTTCCATCTCCCACTAACTTTGTAATTGGTGCCAATGTGTACCATGACAGCCGGGTCTTCCCCAGCCCCACCCAGTAATCTGTCAATTCTTTCCGCTACATGCCGAACCCGAGCACCCGGGAGGCAACAGACTGTACGGCATTCGCGGTTTCTTCGACAGATTACCCTATCTGTGCGCCTAATAATTGAATCCCCTACCACCAGTACCTGTCTAGCCTTAGCTGCACTCCTATTTCCTTTCTCGTTACAGCAGTCTGCCCCTTGGTTGCTAAGGAGCACATCCTGCTGCAGCATTGCTACTCCTGAATCATCCTCCCCAATATTACGCAAACAAGCATACTTATAAGGCCCGGTTCACATTAGCGGTGGCCATCCGGAATCGCCGTGCCGGAGCCGGACCGCTTGCAGAACGGACGGAACGGACGCACGGCATAGCAATGAAAGCCTATGCGTCCGTTCACATGCGTCCGTTCTGCCGGACCGGAGCCGGACCGGATCCGGGCCGGATCCGGACTCCGGCGTCCGTTCCAACATGCGCTATTTTTTGGTCCGGCTCCTCCGGCAGCCGTATCCGGGGCGGAGCCGGACTGCACCATCCGGCCAATACAAAGCAATGAGAGCCGGAGAGCGCACAACACACTGGCTACAAAAACCGGACGTTCTACCCCACTTCCTATGCATTTTGGATGGGGACCACATGGGCCCAGCGTTCAAAGAGTGGGGCAGCAGCGATTTCATGCTGGAGCTCTTTTTGGCAGCAACATGTCTGATATGTCTGACAAGGAGGCGAACAACAGGAAGGAGAGAATTCCCAGGTTTACGAGTAAAAAATGCCTGGATCCATGGTCCCAACTGCAGTCTCTGTATCCACGGATGGTCTCCACACGTCCACTTGTCTCCAACAATGACCCCAGACCCTTCTGCTGACCTCCCAGACCCCAGGTATTTACAGGATGTGTATCTCCTTAAGAAACCGGATCCGGACCGCAACCGTGTTCACACCGCACGGAAACCGGATGCAAACGGACCGGATCCGGACCGGATCCGGATAGGAACCGTACGGATCAGGTCCGGTCCGGATACGGTGCGGTCCGGACATCCGGTGCGGTTTTTACTAAACCGCAAGTGTGAACGGGGCCTTAGTGAGGGACAACTCGGGACTAGCCTCCCTGCCACTTTTTCCCCTACCCCTTCTAACTGTGACCCAACTAGCGGCTGCCTCTGCTTCTTGGTCCGGCTGTACTCCACCCTCCTCATCTTCAACGGTTCCATCCAGTGTCTGGATCGTGAGATCCAAGCTCTTCTCCATGTTGTGTATGCTTCTCAGTGTTGCGAGATGCTTATTTAGCTCTGCGACTTCCGCCTCTAACTGAGCAACACGCACACACCCAGGGCAACAGTAAACACCCTCAACCCGCTGATCAAGGCATGCATACATGTTGCAGGATGTACACTGTACAGCATAGTCCAACATGATGACTTTTGTGTGGGGAAAAATTATTTAAAGTAAACTGTGGCGGTAAAAGATGAAGCGGGAGATTGAGTGTAGCTGGGGAGGAGGAAAGGGAGAGTAAGTAAAGTTGGGGAGTGTGGGGAGTTAGGGGAGGAGAAGGGGGGGAGGGGGCGGGAGGGGGGAGGAAGGGAGGAGGAGGGGCGGGAGGGGTGGAGGAGTGGAGGTGGAGTGAGTGAAGTTGGGGTGGAGTCCTCAAAATTTAAAGACTACACCACAACGTGCCTAGCACATTCTAACCAATGCAAAAACCGCAATATTGATTGAAGGTTGTTTTTTTTTTTTTTTTTTTTTAGTCCTTACCTACTTCCTCTCACCACTCTCTTTGTGCCTGTGTTGTAACGCCTGTTTTTAACGCCTATGCCACTTGTGTCGCAGCCACTTAGTGAGCAAGCCACAGACTGAGCAAGCTCAGTACTGAGTCCTGAAGCAGACCAAATACCTCTTGTTGCAGCTAGTCCCTCCCCCTGGCTAATTGCCTGCTGCAAAACAAACTAGAGGGAAAAGAAAAAAAAATTGTACTTTTAAAAACTGACACTTGCTGCTTAATATCAGATGAACCACAAAAGACAATCCACCAGATATTGCAGCAGCAAAAAACAATATACAAACAGCAATGTAATATAATTAGTGCTCACAATTCCCAGCAGTGAAGTGAAGCAGCCCTCCACCAAGATTAGAGCTCCACCAAGATGTTGTCCTTTTCCATTTCCATTTAAGGCCTCTTTCACACTAGGGTGTTTTCATTGCATTGTGTTACCCTATTTTACCGCAGGGTGACCAGGCATGGTCGGAAGAGGCGATTTCCGATTCCGCGGTAATTCCGCCTACCGTGATAACGAAATTACGCTACCGCTACATTCCCATTGTATTCCACATTCCGACGTTACAATTTCCGTAAATCTAAAAGGATTTCCGTAAATTTCCGAGCTATTACTCACAGGCTCATTTGAAACATCGTTTTCGTTTCTGCACTGTAAGATGATCATCAATACTGTTGATGATTACAGTCTATTGTCAATAAAGTTGATTTGTATTCTTTAAATTTGGCTAAAAAAGTAAAAAACACACTTTCGTAAATTCCCGCCTTTGTTTGCAGAAATCTGTTTATTTTGTAATATGCGGACTGATTGGGCGGCGCCCAGGCGGAAGTTCGCAGATGTCACTTCCAGGAGTCCCTGAGTACACGAGGATGGCGAGAGTGAACAGTGTAGTGACCAGGAGCGACGTCAGCAGAAGAACACTATTGGACAGTATATTTCCGTTTAAATTACACTTTCCAGAAATGTATGCGGTTTTCCGCATATTTGTACGGTAAACCGTAAAATCCGTATGTGGAAAACGTTATTTTAGCGCAGTAACCTTCCACTGTTCATGATTGGTCAACTAATTCCGATTCCGAATTGACGGTATTCCACATATTCCGATTACCGTTTTGTAATTTCCGCGGTACGATGCGGAAACCCCAATTCCGCTGGAATTTGGGAAAATTAGCTTCCTCGGACTGCTGAGTTACAGAGTCTCCTCAGACTGCTGAGTTACAGCGACTCCTCCGACTGCTGAGTTACAGTGACCCTCTGACTGCTGAGTTACAGCGACTCCTCGGACTGCTGAGTTACAGCGACTCCTCGGGCTGCTGAGTTACAGCGACTCCTCGGGCTGCTGAGTTACAGCGACTCCTCGGACTGCTGAGTTACAGCGACTCCTCAGACTGCTGAGTTACAGCGACCCTCTGACTGCTGAGTTACAGCGACTCCTCGGACTGCTGAGTTACAGCGACTCCTCAGACTGCTGAGTTTCAGCGACTCCTCAGACTGCTGAGTTACAGCGACTTCTCAGACTGCGGAGTTACAGTGACTCCTCGGACTACTGAGTTACAGTGACTCCTCGGACTGCTGAGTTACAGTGAATCCTCGGACTGCTGAGTTACAGTGACTCCTTAGACTGCTGAGTTACACTGACTCCTCGGACTGCTGAGTTACAGTGACCCTCTGACTGCTGAGTTACAGCGACTCCTCAGACTGCTGAGATACAGCGTCTCCTCAGACTGCTGAGTTACAGTGAATCCTCGGACTGCTGAGTTACAGCGACTCCTCGGACTGCTGAGTTACAGCGACTCCTCAGACTGCTGAGTTACAGCGACTTCTCAGACTGCTGAGTTACAGTGACTCCTCAGACTGCTGAGTTACAGTGACTCCTTAGACTGCTGAGTTACAGTGACTCCTCGGACTGCTGAGTTACAGTGACTCTTCAGACTGCTGAGTTACAGTGACTCCTTAGACTGCTGAGTTACAGTGACTCCTCGGACTGCTGAGTTACAGTGACTCTTCAGACTGCTGAGTTACAGTGACTCCTCGGACTGCTGAGTTACAGTGGTTGCCTGGGCTGCTTAGTTACAGTGGCTTCTCGTACTGATGACCAATAGCGACTGCCTAGATTGCCGAGTTGGAGTGGCTCATAGTAATAATGAATAATAGTGAATATTATAATGAATGAACACTATAGCCACAATATGCTGTGGAAGGAAGGCTGTATTGTGTAGGACTATTTTTCCACTACAAAGCATAGCTTGAAAAAGATTCAAAAAGGCAAAAAACAAAACAAGATGGATGTGTATCCTTTAAGTTATAGCCCTCTCTCAGTGGGAACTGCATTGCCTCATTCGTTTAGCTACTGGGTCCCTTGGAACTGTTTGTTATAAATTTTAAACTAGGAATTTTGTGACATTTAAGCAAACCTACCAGCACATTTTTGGATGTGGGAGGAAATTGCTGCAGTCAAAAGAAACATACAACCCCATGCAAATAGTGTCTTCCACAGGAATTGAAGCTAGGAGTCTAGAGCTGTTCGTACCGGTATTCCTCAAAATTGTTAACTGTTCCTTACAATCAGGGATATGTCCTGCTTTACTGAAGGAAACAATAATCAGGCCTCTCCTCAAAAAACCCTCCCTTGATCCAGATGCAATGACCAACTACAGACCTGTCTCTAGCCTCCCCTTTCTGGGCAAGCTAATTGAAAAAGCTGTTTACCTCCAGCTAGAAGCCAAAATCCTACAAAACAACAGTTATGACCCATTCCAGTCTGGCTTCAGGAAACACCACAGCACTGAAACTGCCCTCATCCAAATATGCAACCACCTGCTCATGGCAAGAGACAGAGGAGAGTGCTCGATCCTCATACTGCTAGACCTTTCTGCAGCCTTTGATACAGTTGACCATGACATCTTGATAAACAGGCTACAGGAATACTGCGCCATTGATGGCATAGTTCTTCAGTGGTTCCAATCCTTCTTGAGTGGCAGAACCCACAAAGTGACTATAGGGCCCTTCCTGTCCACCCCTGTATCACTTAAAGGGACTCCGAGCAGTGCAGAAACTATGGAAAGATGCATATCATTTTAAAGCTCTCTTTCTCCTCTTTCCAATGATATATAAACCGCCGCCCTACGCCTTTTAGTTTTCGCTATTTTTGCAATTGAAATTGATGCAGCCGCGATTTCGATCGCGAAAATAGAGAAAATCTAAAGGCGTAGGGCGACGATTTAGGTATCGTCAGAAAGAGGAGAAAGAGAGCTTTAAAATGATATCCATCTTTCCATAGTTACTTGTTTGTCGTGTAGGTGGAACTCCGCTCACAACTCCGTCCACCAAAAGTGCAGGAAAAACGGGCTGCTCGAACCCCAAGTCCAGTACAGTAGAGAGTAGATTCCGATTGAATAAAGCAAGTTTGTTCCTACCGACTTTGTGCGGAATCTACTCTCTACTTTCCATAGATACATTGTATTACACAGGGCGACTTTTTTCTCAAAGTCAGCAGCTCCATTCAGCAGAAGTCTTCATCCATAGTCTCTGTACTGCTCGGAGTCCCTTTAAGTATGGGGTGCCCCAGGGCTCAATCCTCTCTCCCCTGCTTTTCACGCTTTACATGTTACCGCTTGGAAAACTAATCCAAAAACATGGCCTGACATACCACTGCTATGCAGACGACACCCAACTATATCTTTCCTTCAAGCCTGGTGTGACAGACCCAACTCTAACTATAAACGCCTGCTTACGTGAACTACAGCAATGGATGAATGACAACTGGCTGAAACTAAATGCAGACAAAAGTGAAGTCCTTCTGATTGGAGGGCAGAGCATGATAACAAAACAACTTAACTTGCAGTCTTCACCACTGGGAATAGGAGGCACGGATCTACGCAGCTCTGATCATGTGCGTAGCCTGGGAGTTCTAATTGATGGGGATTCAAACTTCAGAACTCAAATCTCTGCTGGGGTGAAATCATCCCATTTTCACCTGAAGAACTTTGCAAAAATCAAGCACCTCATCCCCCCAGAAGATCTGCCAACCTTAGTCCATGCCTTCATCACATCCCGACTGGACTACTGTAATGCTCTCTACACTGGCCTTCCAAAAAAGGTCTTGTACCGCCTACAGCTGATACAGAATACTGCTGCCAGACTGCTAACCAACCAACCCCATCACTGCCACATAACGCCAGTCCTGCACTCCCTTCACTGGCTACCTATAGTATGGAGGGTCCTATTCAAGATTGGCCTACTGACATTTAAATCCCTGAATAATCTAGGCCCTGGATACATGAAAGATATGTTGCAGCTACGTAGCAATCCCCGCATTCTCAGATCCACAGGTTCTAATAATCTAGTCATACCCAGAGTTCACTTGGAAACTTTTGGTCCCAGAGCCATCTGTCATGCTGCCCCTACGTTTTGGAACTCCTTACCTCAACAGATCAGGACAGCTCCATCCCTGGACGTGTTTAAATCCAGACTGAAAACCCACCTGTTCAATTTGGCATTTGCAGAAATATAACTTTTGTTGTGTGAATACTTCATCCTACTACCAATTACTGACTCAGAGAGCCTAAGCGCTTTGAGTCCTATGGGAGAAAAGCGCCATAGAAATGTTATTGTAATGTATTGTATTGTATAGAGGAACAAGGCTAGTCTGCTACCCATTTACCCACTGTGCTGCCCATACCCTGGCTTTAGGTCAGTAAGGGCTAAAGCCGTCCCTATGCATTCATTTGTACATGCCAGTTGGAGTTATTCATTCTTGTTTCTGCTGATCAGTCTCAGCTGGAGAATTGCTGCTTAATCTAGCTGCTTTTGTGCACGTCGGGGAGAGCGTCCGGTTGTGCGAGATACACAGAATTCCCTGACAAAGCAGTTACCACAGAAACCAAGTATTCTCTCTCCCAGCGTACAATGAAGACTCGCAGGCACAGACGGCGTCACGTAGGAGATATTTCCAGATGCAAACAACAAGAGGAGATGTGGATAGTCAGACTGTGCCTGGTCTGCTCAGCTCACACTCTACAGTCAGGAAGGCATCATTGTTTACATCAGTTTCACCAATACCTCAATTGGAAACAGCAGGTGATCTAGAACTGCATAGTGTTCAGAAAACAAAGCATGCAATCATAAACAGTGGCATAGTGGTTAGCACTGTCCCCTTGCAGTGCTGGGTGCCCGATTTGAATCCCAGCCACGGCACTATCTGCATGGATATTGTATGTTCTCAATGTGTCTGCACGGGCTTCCTCCGGGCAGAGCCGGGACTAGGTCCTTCAGCACCCAAGGCTTAGACAGCAAAGTGCGCCCCTCCATCCCTTCCACCCCAGCCATCACACACTGATTGCTATTACACTAAGAGGTGCCCCAGAGCCCCCAACCTCCCCAACACCTTAATCTCTAGTTATCTGGCTTGCAGTCACTGCCATGTATCCCCTTTTCTTATTTCTTTCTGCTTCAAACACAATTGGGAATGACAGCTGAATGAGTTGTGCGCCCCCTCCTACACTGCGCCCTGAGGCTGGAGCCTCTCCAGCCTCTGCCTCGGCCCGGCCCTGCCTCCGGGCACTCATGTTTCCTCCCACATTCCAAAAATATACAGGTATGTTAATTGGCTTCCGCCTAAAAAACGAATTGGCCCTAGAATAGATTTATGCACTACACGATATATAGGCATATAACTGTGGTAGGGATGAGTTTGTGAGCCCCTCTGAGGGACAGCTAAGTGACAAGACAATATACTCTGTACAGCGCTGCAGAAGATGTTGGCATTTTATAAATACTAAATAATAATAATAACCATTGAGTACAGATCCACTGAGGCACCTATATCAGCATACCAACAAGATATGCATGTAAAGTTTATTCAAAATAGGTTAAAAAATGTAACTCAAGAGCAACATTTCAAGATTTCAAAAGTATAATTTGTAAGGATTATGCAGCCAACACTTGATCCTGCTAGTCCATTGTCATTGCAGGTCTCCTTATGCCCTTCACAGCACAGATCAAATAGATTTGTGATGGACATTTTTAGCTCAAAGTGTTTGATGGTGTCATTTTTCAGGATTCTTGCCAATGCCGTTTACTGTATGTCTCTGATAAAATTACTAAATCCAGTAGATTGTTTGGAAGCATGTATAGTGCCAGTGTCAGCAAGGTGCAATACTCTTTATGACAGTGGTAAATGAATCTTCTGTCTTGCTAAGTCCCTTTCTTTAATGTAAAGCTCCCTTAAACAGCATCTTTTCTCTTCCATTTGTTGCTCCCCATTTGCAGCAACCATTTTCAATTTGAAGGCTTCTCTTCCATATTCAGGAAACTCCTTTTACATGTCCAGCCCCCCCCCCCTTTTCCCAGGCAGCAGCCACCCAAGACCCAGGCCTTTGTGGCATTTCCAGAAATCCGGACTTGTTACTCCGTTGTGTGCCGCTCATCATCCCTGCACCCTCTTCATAGTAACAGAAAGCATCACTAGCCTTCAGGCTAGAGACTCATCTATACAGTATTGGGTCCCTGAATTGGAGCCCGAGGCAGGGCCGGACTTACAATAAGGCACTGTAGGCACGTGCTTACAGGCGCCTGATAATGGAGGGGCGGCTCCCTCCCCTCTCCAGCGCCTCCCTCC
The DNA here is from genome assembly GCF_040937935.1 of Hyperolius riggenbachi. Classification (NCBI taxonomy): domain Eukaryota; kingdom Metazoa; phylum Chordata; class Amphibia; order Anura; family Hyperoliidae; genus Hyperolius; species Hyperolius riggenbachi. The sequence continues at coordinate 122,196,410 of NC_090649.1, read as the reverse complement.
TTCCCTATGCAGAGTCCTGAGCAGAGCGTAAATGAGAGGTTACTCACTCTGCTCTCAGTATTCTACTGATGAGATCTCCCTTCAAACAACAACTATCCTATTAGTTGGGAGTCACCTCTGACTACCTAATACTAAGGGGCACCTGTGGCTGCCTATGCTGCACAGGGAAAGTAGGGAAGAGAAGCCAGCTGGGCCAGCCAGCACACTGGCAGTGCAGTGCGGTTGGCACTGCGGTTCGGGAGAGGTTTGTAGGTACATGGAGGGTGCCAGAACATCTGTGCCTATAGGCTCCTGTAATGTAAATCCGGGCCTGGCCCAAGGGATCCCTGTGGGTAACTGTGATTGAATGTGTGTATCTAGCTTAAAGGTGCCCATACACTCGTCAGATTGGCAGCAGATAGATAAGAAATTCATCTGATGATCTATCTGATGCGTTTTTAGAACATTTTTTACCAGGATAGAATTCCAATAGATTTCAGTTTGAAATCTATTGAAATTCGATCTGATGGCATTTTTTTGCCATCAGATTTCCATTAAGGCCAATGCAAACTGATAAGCAATCTCATCAGATCGACCTAAATTTTCCACCCTGCCAGTTCGATGGAAATCCATCGAAATCGGCCATCGATCGGTCGATTGGCCAACCGATTTGCAATCGATCGATCGATCGGGATCGATCAGTCGGCCAGAAAATCGGCTGAGTGTATGGGCCCCTTAAGGCTCATTGAGATCTCATGCTGCTCTATGGTTGCTGCAATCTGGTTCTAATTAATGTATTGCTGTAATGCTGGTGGACATGTCTGGTAGTGTTTGGTTACTTTTTAGATGGATTTCAATGTTTTAGCTTGAAATCATGTTTGTATGAATTTTTCTTTACATAAAAAAAGAAAAATGTGCTAAAATTTAGCAGTGCACATGATTTTAGGGATCTTCCTTTTTTCGTTTCTTACTTCCCTAGAACAATTGAAGCAAAAACTTTCTTCAGCGAAGCAAACCTATTTTTCCTCAGCTATCCTCACAGCTCCACAACCCCTAACATGTTTTATCCCTTTGGACTGCCTACCCAGTCCTTTGTGTGATTGTTGCAGGTTTTTGCCTCAAACACCATTGAAGCTAGACAATACGTTTTTCTACAAGGCAATATATGGCAGCTTCCATATCTCTCTCATGTTTAGTTTTCACAGCAGCCCTTTTCCTAATCCTGCAGTGCAACAGATTAGAGAAGGCTAATACAACTGATCCAGTGACTTAAACTCGCTGTATAAAATACATTTATTAATGTGTCTATTGAATAAGGTTCAGCTATGGGTCTTAGGCGTCCTCTGACTTGTAATCTGTCGCTGCCTACTAGCAAAACAACTCAAGTCTTCAAGCCCCATGAGAGAAAACTTTTAGCAACATAGGACACGGGTATAAAACTCAACCACATAAAACGCTAAAACCTTAAACACAGGTTATGTTTCCAAATTGTGCATTAAAATTTAACATCTCCATAAGCCCCTTCACTGTATGATGTGCTTTAGCTATGTAGATGTCTAATACAAATCACTGTCACTAATATACTAATACTTCAATTAAAGGAACATTATCAAACCAAGGCCTTGATTTACTAAAGGGTGCTAAGTGTTAGCACACCAGTGAAAAGCACTTAGGACGCGAAAATGCCCGCTTCGCACACACCGCGCAGCGCTAAACTTTGTGCGCGATCTGTAACAGGTTTAGACATGCAAACTACTTAGCACCCTAGTTTGAAAGTCCAAAGCGGTTAGTCGTGCTAACTATGTTAGAACGCCTTTGTGAATCAGGCCCCAAGTGTTCTAAAATGACAATGTACAAATAATGTCTAAGTAGCTGTGGAAACATTTTCCTACTTTTCATATTAAATATCAGGGGCAAAAGCTGTAATTTATTGGGCTTGATTCACAAAGCAGTGATCACTGTTATCACACTGTGAAAAGTGCTTTGCGCGAACATTTTGCGTGAAAACAGTTATCACGCGCAAACGCAAATTTTTCGCAGGTTAACGTTCCACGTTCATGTTCTCATACGCACGAAAATATAAAAATGTGCAAAAATGCGCACAAAGCACGCGATAACAGTTATCACGGCTTTGTGACTCAATCCCATTGTGTGTAGATTTTAGCTCAGTTGGAATGTTTTATTTGCAAAGGTTTGCTTCAATATTACACTGTTCTTTGCATTTCAGACTGCATAAGAAAAGGGGTGTCAGGTTTTACATACAATTACAAACAAGTTACATTTCCTCTGCTTTCTGTGCTGAGTGCTCATTCAGAGAAACAGGCAGCTGCTGAGAGCTTTCCCTCACACACAGGGTTAACAGATGCAGTGTAAGGGAATCCCCTCCACTAATATTCAAACTATGGTTTTAAACTTCCACCCAAATTAAAGGGAACCTAAAGTGAAAAGAATATGGAGGCTGCCACCTTCATTCTTTTATAAACAGTGCCATTTGACTGACTATCATGCTGAGCTTTTTCGGCTGTTTTGAGTCACACACCTGCAACATGCAGCCAGCGGAGTCAGGCCAGAGTCAAAGCCTCTGATCTGCATGCTCATTCTGGGACGGTGACTTAGGCTGGTTTCACAGTGGGACGTTACAGGCGCACGTTAGAGCAGCCTGTAACGCACCCCACCGCACAGCAATGAAAAATCAATGGACTGTCCACAGTGCCCACGTTGCGTTACAGTGTAACGCTGCGCCATAAGACAACATACTGCATGCAGTACTTTATAAGCGGCAGAGCCGCGTTAGACTGTTTGCACATGATCAGTAACGTTGGGGAGGAGCGGAGAGCGGCCAGGCACATGGCTAATTAATATTCACTGCACTCAGTGACGTGCAGTGTTTTCTTCCTGGAGCGGCCGCTCTGTGCGGTGATTGGCCGGCGGGACCACGTGATGCCGCATGCGTCCAAGAGTACGCATCACGGCATCACGGACGCCAGAGTGAGCTGCACAACGCGGCTCACTCTGACGTCCAAAGCAGGGAGCACCAGGCGTTGCGTTAGGGGCACGTTATGCGACCATAACGTCCCCTAAAACGCAACGTCCTGGTGTGAAACCAGCCTTACAGTATTAAAGGCAAAGCATCAAGGCAGAAATCAGGCAACTGGCATTGTTGATAAGGGAATGAAGATGGCAGTCTCTGTATTTCTCCCACTTCAGGTTCCCATTAACAGGTACCCATAGAAAGCATACCCTACTTTAAATGCAAATGCTAAGGTTGCCTATTATTTTTGTGTATCTCAAATACAATTATATTTCTTTGTTGCTTTGGGTAGTTTTACATTTTTCATACTGAGTGTCAATTTTATCTACATAGCTTTACAGACACCAAGTCACTGACATCAGTCCCCCGAGCAAGTGTTCATGTTATGTTCCCTCTACATTCCAAGAAGCTCTTCCAGGAGATCTGGCGCTGGTTTGGATGGCAGCCTATCAGCCTACCACTGTGTCTTTAGATTTTGGAAAGCAATCAGAATAAACATGAGATATCTGCACCAGCATTATCCCATTCCATCTCTTCCTCCAGCCGTATTGATTGATTTTCTTCCTTTCTCCAGGCAAGCTTTGAATTTCAGATACCACTTACCTACACTCAGCAAATCTGTGAGATCTCTACCCCCATGGAAAGTGATTTCTGAGCTGTATTAGGAACACCAAGTTCTCAGCATGACGGAACATTTCCCCATCAGCTGAATTTAATGGCTGCTTGACAGCTAACATTAACTATCTCCTTCCCAACAATGCCGCAATACCCAGAAGTGTTTCTGAATAACATAGCCTGTAATTTCCTATGTTTGTGCAGAATGTACCGTAAATGGAATATGTTATGAAAATCATTTGTAAATATAATGCGTATCCTATGTGTCAAATACTGGGTTACATGGGCGTAGCAATCACCCCTGCGACCTCTGCCATCACAGGGGGGCCCAGAGGCTTTGGGGGACCCTCCTCCTTCCTCTCCCAAACAGCAAGTGCAGCCAATTACCAAAAAAACCTCACCATTCGCTCACAAAAACTGTCCCTGCCACCTCCTCCCGCCCTGCAGAGAAGCAAGTAGGGGGAGTGTCTGTATTTTTTTTTCCTGCTTCACAGCAGAATCCTCTCTGCTGCCTTTCGCCAGCTTCCAATCATGTGACCCTCATGGGGTTCGAGAACCAAGAGGGCCCCATGCTATCATTTTTGCAAGGGGGCCCTATTAAGTCTATTTACGCCACTGCAGGGTTAGGATGGGCAACTGCAGCCATATTTGTAACAAATACAACAAAATTATGTTATGCTATGGATACTCTTATACAGTAAGAGGAAATTAAACAATCAGCAACTCTAGTTGGCCTAGGGGCGGTAATGGATTAAATCTGGACTAGAGGACACTTATGTTGGGTCTCCCCTTCCTTGTGCAATAGTGCTTCTCCCACAGCCTCTCCCTTTCATGTACAGCTCCCTTGATCAACAGATTCATTTTTTCATGTGTTGCTCCCCATTTTCAGCTTTCTCTTTCATATGTAGCAGCCCCTATTTTAGGTCCAGGTACCTCTTTGGGCCAATGCCCAGACCTTTGTGGCCTTTACAGAAATCTGCCTCTGCTTGTCCTGTTACATAGAGGTGATATCAAATATGTTTGGTCTATGTAAAATTTTGGTCACTGCTGTACCACCTGTGAAAAATCTTTGTTTCGAGGAATGAAAACTGGGGATGTAGATCAATGATTAAATTATATAAAACGTCTTGTTCCATCTCCAAACAGAGAGACAGCACAGTAACACTAACCTCCCTATCAATGTTTCCCAAACCTGTCCTAATGTCCCACCAGCAATTGTATGTTTTGGAGGTAACCTCCCAAATGCACTGGTGGTATTATTAATGCACTGGCAAAGTTAAATAATGATGGTCTCAAAACAAAACCTTGTGGTATGCCACTTAAAGTGTTAGGTGAGGGTGTTAACCACTGATGACAACTCTCCTCACTGTATACCAGTTTATTATTCATTTAATATTTAGGTTCATTTAACCAACAGACCTAAAAGCTCATCTTAACCCAATCATAAAAATACATAGAAGGCCTGGTGCTGTCTAGCTCAGCAGTGCTCTGCAATGCTCCCTGCTGCTGTTTTCCATAATGTAGTGGAATATGCGGCCACCCCTCAGTCCTAGGTGCCCGTCTTATCTTAGTGACTATGAGCGTAATGTGGCTAGCTAGTTCTGGCAGTCATATTTCCAATGCCTACCTTCTGACATTACCGTATGGGATCTAGAACTCAGAGAATAGACAACAGTACGACAGTTCTAGCCCAAAGGAGAGGAAGGTTCCTAGGAGAAGGAAGGGGGGGGGGGGAGCCCTCACACCCTCACACCCCTGCACTATGGAAATATATCATGGACCATCTCTACTTAGCACAAGCTATGCTCTGTGTTTTCTTTATATTTGTATTTAATAGGGATTTCATCTCAGGAAATGTATCAAATGCTTTTCAAAATTTCAAAAATACAACATCTGCAACCAATATTTACTTCCCTCTTCATAAAGAGCAAGCAAATGTATTTGACGACTTCTGCCTTTCATATGTCAGCGCTATCACTTATGATTATAATACCATTTCTGCCGAGGCAGAAGAAAAATGTAGTCACTATATATAGTAAATTGGGAAAGGATGGTTGTCAGAGTACATAACACAGGTAGTATTTTTATCTCTAGTATCATTATTGTAGGTGATCTCCGGTATTTCTTTAGGTCAGTGTGCAGCAATATAGACTCAATTATCCCCATCGTTTATCCCTGCAGGCTGCTGTCAGCTGTATTTGTATCATATGCTTACTGTGCTTGCATGCTTACAAAAATACCTGCAAGTCTATAGAGTATGGACCCAGGTACATGCCAGTAAAAGGTATCTGCATTTAATTCTGTATGTAGGTCCTACATTTATTTGTATTGAATGCATTTATCTATGGATTACTTGAATTATCATGAGGGATACAAACATGAGGGAAAGTCACAAATAGGTAGCAGGATGTCCTCTACACCAGAGTTACCCATCCCTTTCCTCAAGGCCAGGAGACATAACTATGATGTGCCGGACCTCCCAGCAAAGATCTCCTGGCCAGGCCCCCAGCCCCCCACTAGTCACACTATATAAGTGCCCTACAGCCCCTCTACATACCCATGACGCTCAATTGGGCAGGGCTAAGGGGGCCCTCTTTTCAGCTCCTCCTCACTCCTCTTCAGTGTAGCCATGCACCCGGCAGCAAATCACCATCTGGCTCACAATGCTTGTCACATGACAGGCAGAGACGTGTGTTGCATGGAATCACACATATTCCCATGTGGGGCAATTAGTGTCTCAGCAGAGCTGATTAACTACCTCTGTGGATCTCCACAAAACATCCACTGTTGGTGGTACTTGAGGAGAGGGTTGGGGAACACTTCTCTACACCTGATGTAGCCTGTGCTCAGGAATTCACTCTGTGCACGTGGTGTTCCTGAGGATGAGTTCATCATCTCCCATCTCCCTACATGGGGCTGCAATTCTTTGCTGGTACAAGAAGTATGGCAATCAAAAGTGATTCAGTATAGAAAGCGCTGCTTAAAAATATGCATGTATTAGGTGTTTGAACAAAACACATGAAGTGTTAATGGCTCTAAAAAACAGCTTGTTAAAAAGAGGCAGTAACTGGTGAGCATAATCGCCTGCCTATAGCAATCACATGGATGCTGGCAGTGTTTTTTAGGTCATGGGTCTATCAGTTCCAGCACGGTGGAGCCTGGGGGATGTCCCACCAACCCCTAGATGTCTAGGGACAACACTTATGCCTCCCAGGAAAGCATGAAGAACTTGATATACTTTCCAGGCTCTGTTAGCAAGCTCCCTCTCACCCACTTCTATCACATGTTGACATGGGGGAGGATTATAGATGTTGGAGGGGATCATTCATGGCTGCACTGTATGTACTGAAGGGCAGCATTAAGGCTGCACTAAATACAGTATACCGAGGGGTCATTATGGCTGCAATAGATACGGTACTTTATAATGGTGAGTATTATTGTTACACTAGATAAACTGATATATATATATATATATTCGTAAGAAAAGCGAGAGGAGAGCGCGGCAAAGAGGTCATCATAGGGGAAAAGCAGCTTGTTGTGCTGTGTGAGAAGTCTGACAATCACTAGGAGGGGGGAGGCAGGAGAGCAGAAGTGTTTCGTTTAACTTGCACAGCAGAAGGGAGGAGGTGGCACTGCTGTCCTGACTGAGGAGGAATGGAGTGGCTGAGGGTGAGCAGTGTGTTTGTCACAGACCCACAACCAGCCAGTGTGCTATTGTGTTCAGCATGTCATGTCAGAACATTAAATGGAGCAGAGTAAATTGTCGGGTGCTGTGTGGTCATTCCAAATGAGGGGGGGGTGGGCATCCTCACAAGTTTGCCTCAGGCAGCAAGAAGTCTAGAACCGGCCCTGATTGGGGCACATTATGACTACGGATGATACATATGGTGGCTGCATACTTTATATGAAAGTCATAATGGTTTTATTATTATAGTTTGCGGTTTTGTTTTTAAAGTTTATTTTCGTCATAAGCTTTTCCCCTTGTTTACCAGCATGAAGGGAGTGTGGCATAGGGCGGAATTTAACTCAAAGATCTATATTTCATTCCTTTTATACTGTGTTTTTATGTGAAAATGAATATTCATGATATGTCTAAAAGGACATTAATTGGTGTTGCAATTTATGCATGAAATGGCACTTTACCTTCAGCACAGTGTTAATATGTAAGGGGACACATGTTCTATTTCTGCTCAGGGCATAAATAAATGCCCATAAATAAATTTGCTCATAAATAAAAGCAGCCCTGTCCTCGTGTGACCCGGGTGAGGGTTGAAAATCACTAGTTGCCACTAGTAGACAAATTAGTAGTGATTAGTAGACACATTCTAAAAAAAATCCAGTCCAGATTTGCTGCATGGCCTATATTCTCCACTAAGAAGGTTAGTAAATAAGCCCCTGTGTTCTACATATGAGTCCATAGAAGCAAAACTAAGGAGAGACATACCTGGCTCATTCCAAAGAAAAATCATATGGCAAAAAAAACTCAACAGATGTGGAATTTCACACTTTCTGAAATGGATGACAGCACAAGATATAATCTGATGAGCCAGTTTACAGGATCTGCATATGCTGTAAATGTCACAGCCGTACCCCGCATGCCAAGCAGCATATAATTACCGCTGACAACTACTGTAATATCATGTAGTGTTCCTATTACTTTATCAGGTTGCCAGTAGCGGCCTGAACTCCCATTCTGCATGCTTTTCCCAGGTTAACAAAAAAGAAACATGGAATAATCTTAAAGAACTAAGATCCTGATGGCGTCGAAAACAGCCTGATGTGTTTCGAGGCTCAAGAGGACCACTCCATCAGAGGCTCTGTCACATATGTATATGTTGCCATAAGAAAATCAAAATAATATATTCAAATCTGAAAAATATGTAAGGGAAAAACATACAGCAACTGTCATATATGAATATATTGATTTTATTATGTTGTGGTAAGGTAAACATAAATACATAAGAGCCTGTGATGAAGTGGCCCTCTTGAGATGCAAAACGCACATCAGGCAATTAATTGCACCACCTATGAATTGCTGTGACTTTACTCTGTTACATATGGTTCTAAGTTTCCCAATTCACCTTTTATCTATTATAGGATTAAAAGTTAGATTTTAACCTACTGCACCTTCTTTGAAACCCCTTAAAGGGGCACTATGGCGAAAATGTTAACATTTAAAATATTTGCAAACATATACAAATAAGAAGTACGTTTTTTTTTCCAGAGTAAAATGAGCCATAAATTATTTGTGAGAGGTTGTGGATTAGTCCATCTCTTCATGGGGGATTCTCAGGGATTTATTTATTTTCAAAAGCACGTAGTGAATAGCAGTTGATCTGTCCAACTGCCAAAAAACTGTGTAGTGAGCAGGAAAGCTGGCCAGCACCATTGGTTAAATCCTTTTTAGGGAATATCTTTATAAAGAATAAAAGCCTTGCTATGAATCCCCTATGAAGAGATGGACTAGTCCAAAACCTGTCGCTTTTGTCAGATTTCTACTACTTACTGTAAGTGACAGCAACATAGGAGAAAAGTAATTTATGGCTCATTTTGCTCTGAAAAAACATACTTCTTATTTGTCTATGTTTGCACATATTTTACATTGTACAATTTTTCGCCATAGTGCCCCTTTAATTATTTGTTTAGTAAATGGTCTTGTGTACTTTTCAGGTGTACCAGGATATGGATGATAAGTTCTTGCACACCAAAGGCTCTTGCACATTACTATTACATATACTATTAGCAGCAGGCAGCACCAACAGTTTAATATGCATAGGCCCGCCCCCCGCTCAGTGATGTACTCCCTGCTGGACAGGAAGTTTGTTACTGGGATTCTGACTGCGTTGCCAAAGACTACTTCCATTGTACCGCGTTGCATTAAGTGTGTAAGTTTCCACAAACTTACATTGCCTTTAGCAGCCTCTTGCGGTAAAATACCCTACTGCAATGCCATAGTGTAAAAGGGACCTTAAAAGTATAATTGCCACAAATTCATTTAAAGAGTAACTATAGTCAAAATAACACAATTAATAAAATTGCTTACGGTATTTGTTTCTAGTATTCATTTAGAAATTATTTTCTCAGTGTTTGCTCATTTTCCCTCCCTGATTTACATTCCACAATGCATCACAGGTGGTAACATCTTTAGTACGGGCAGGTGGTCTCTGCAGAATGTTCATTTACTGAGAGTTCTAAAGCCAGTAGAAAAGATCTCTGGGCTCCAAGAATGAGCCTAGGCTAAGCATCACTGGGAGGGCAGGGCTACATAACAATATACAGCTATAGGAAGTGTTTCTGTAGCTGAAACCAGGAAAATGACCACAAAAGTGGGTATTCTAAAAAATGTACTGCATTCTACTATACTGTATGTTGTTACAGTTCCTATTTAATTAAATGTCCTCAAATTTTGCATTACATGATTTTGAACACATCTGTAAATGCATTAAGAGCTGCAGCGGTCCACCTGCTACTTAAAGAGGTCCTCAAATGCAGCCCATGACATCATCAGCGGGCCCAACGTAGCATTTCAAGCTGTCAGTTACCGATCCAAATATAGCCATGTTTCCAGCAACCCCAAGTAATTATTACTGGAAATCAGCTTCAGCGCAGTGAGCTGCCTGTATATTCTGCCTTAGCCAGGCTACAAGACTATCTGGCTGGAACTGCAAATCTTTTGGCAGGTAACATATTACACATACAGAATAGACAAGACACAGAACATTTATATCGCGCTTTTCACCTGGCGGTCTCAAAGTACTCGAACTGCAGCCACTTTGGGCAAACTCTATAGGCAGTAGCAGTGTTAAGGAGTCTTGCCCAAGGTCTCCTTACTGAATAGATGCTGGCTTACTGAATAGGAAGAGCCGAGATTTGAACCCTGGTCTTCTGTGTCAGAAGCAGGGCCCTTAACCAGAACACTGTAATGCATGTATTTCATTATTATTATTAATAATAATAATAATTGCATTCATAAAGCACCAACATATAACACAGCACTGAATATTTAGCGGCTTGTTTGGAGTTAAAGTGGACCTAAACTTTTGCACAGGAGAGAAGGAAAACACTGAGAAATCCAACTTGTGTCCACACTGCATGTGTTTATAGAGAACAGCCTGATTCTCCTTTCTCAGCAAGTAAGGAGCTAGTGTAATTTGAGCTCCTGGCTGTCTGCGGAGTCTGCAAAGTTGAAAGCTAATATGTAAACACAGGAGTTTAACCCTTCATGTGCTCCCAGCAAACCAGGAAGTAACTACACTGCAGCATCTCTGAAGGAGCTCTATAAGCTGTAACTAGGAAATGTTTTCCTGTAAAGGTTATTATGCAGTTGCTTATCTTATAGTGCAGAGAAGGTTCTGAGTTCAGATCCGCTTTAAGCTTTAGACAATGACTCAGGAAACAGGCCAGAGAAAAAAAATAAAACTACATCCAAACACGTTCATCTTTTGTTGCTGCTCGATAATCCCGGAACACCCAAGACGTGTTGCTCACCCATGGCTGCGAGACCTGCTCAAACCTATCACATTACTTGTGCAAATCACACAGGAGATGTCACCAACCTCAGCACATCATGAAATGATTAATTCCTGGGCAGGATACCCACCCTGCCGATGGAGAGATACGGAGTACATCATAACAACAGATGCAAATAACCATAACAGCATACTAAACTGACTGAGATGATAATGTACACATGGCAAATACATAAGCCGCAATCTGGGAATCTTCTACATATGACACGCAATGCATTTCATTACAGACATTTGACAGAATCCATGTGGTTGTACATCAGTCAGAAGACGAGAAGCCTTGGGAAACACTGCCACACACAAACATAATAACGTTTCTGTATCTCCGATAAAGCCTGTGAAATCCTTAATATCCCATCAATTTAATGCGATGACAGAACACTGAGCTGCAAAGTGCCATTTCTATCCACGTTCTTAATGCAACCTTGTCCAGCCTTATGGAAGAAAACAATTTTCTCCTGAAAAGTAAACTGATTTCAAGCCGTTATAACAGACTGGAAAATGACTTTTGCGTGGGGTCTGACATGCGTTCCATCAAGGCGTCTCATTCATTTTACATTCCTCTTCAGATGCCGCAATTATTTCTCCAGCAGTCGCAGCTCTGTTTTCTGACGCATTGCTAGACGCATTTCTGATGCTATTTACACGCAGTAGACTCTAGCTCAGGGGTCTCAAACTCGCGGCCCGCGGGCCATTTGCGGCCCGCGATACAATATTTTGTGGCCCCAGGGCCCCAGAGCTTGTAGGGGCCCCCAGTGGCTACAAGAGGAAAAAAAAAATTTTCAAATCGGCCTTATAGTTTTTGAGAAAATCGATTTTAAAGTTGCAAAGGAAAAAAATACACATTTAAAAACCCGCCGACTTTAATGGTTAATAGCAAATCCACCTTAAATGCTAGAAACCCTAAATTTGCAGGATATGTTAAGGAGATCATTAGGAATAAGAGGAAAAAACAATTTTTCAAAAAGACCTTATAGTTCTTGAGAAAATCGATTTTAAAGTTTCGAAGGAAAATAGTATACTTTTAAATGCGGTAAATGTCACTTTTAGTAGCAAGCCTAACGGTAGTGTAATTTTACATGTATCAAAAGAAAGAGCAATACATTTCCTGACAGAGTTTCCAGGGGGTCCATACGCAGCCGCAGCGCTTTGGCCAGGGATCGCTATACAGCCGTAATATGGCTGTATGAAGATTCCGGGCATTTTTTCCTATTTTCCCAATTTTTTTTTTATGTTTAGAGTGGGCAGGCAGAGGCGGCGATCCGCCGCGATTGACATCAGGAGGGGCAGAGCTGAAGCTGAAAGCTCTGCCCCTTCCAGGAAATGCCGGCGGATTGCCCCCGGGGCGATTTGGGGGCTCTGCAGCCCTCGTTTTGCGGCGGGGACACGTGAACTCCCTTATGCGGCCCAGCCTCATCCTGACTTTGCCTCCTGCGGCCCCCGGGTAAATTGAGTTTGAGACCCCTGCTCTAGCTGCTCTGAACAATGTAATTATTTTGGGTGACGGCCTATGACGCTGGAGGCCTCCTCTTCAGCAAAGAGAGAAGTACTCTGGCTTGCAAAGAGATGCCTCCTGCATATCTCCTTCTTCATCTTACTATGAAACATTTTGTTCAGCTAAATGTGATTGTGGCTAAGGTATCACCCGAAACACTTACGTCATATATCCTGTGAGGACAAATGTAGCTTTAGAAAAACATCATTCTCCTCCTCATTCATTAGCACACATGCCGTTCACATTATTTGCGTTGCATTGCGCCCAGACACAGGTTTGTTTGTTTTTTAGGTTTCAAAATCTCTTCATTTTGCACAATCAGATAAGAGATTAACCAACAACGGAGAAATATTGTGATAAAGAGAAAGGTTACACACAATTAAGACTCAACATGGGCTGAAAAATAAACAAAAAGGTTATAATCTCAGAATTTATTGCAAATACGATCAAGGTCAATAGACATTTTCAAATACGCATTCAAAAGGTCTTTGTGAGAACAGAGAGAGGCAAACGTGGCAAATATTGAATCGTTTAAGAGACCATAAGCATCAAAATAGCACAAAAATAATATAATGAAGTGATGAAAGCTAGGTCCTCAAACCAGAGACTGCAGGCCCTCTGATGGTAATCCATAGATCCCATGTTTTAGCAAAAATATCAGTTTTATCAGCAACCCTGGCATTAATACGCTCAGATACCATAGTGGAACCTATATTTCTCATAACCGTGGCAAAGGAAATGTGGTGAGAGCACCAGTTAGCAGCAATGTGGGATAAAAGGTGGCATTAGCGATATGCTGGGTCAGTCCATGCTCAGGGTGTTTCACCTCTTCAGGCTTGTACCCAAGGAGCAGGACCTGGGGGGATTTTTAGAGATCGCCCATTGGAAGACCTTTGTAAAAGGGGTGTTTATTTTGGACCACAATCTTGAGACTTTTGGGCAGGTCCAAAATATGTGAGCTATGGTTCCATCCAGTGAGCAACCTCGAAAACCTATTCTGGGATTATTCAAATCTATAAAATGAAGTATCATGGGGGTGAAGTAAATGTACTATAGAGGCTGGATAGTGTAATGGTTAAGGGCTCTGCCTCTGATGTAGGAGACCTGGGTTCAAATCTTGGCTCTTCCTATTCAGTAAGCTAGCACCTACTCAGTAAGGTGTTCTTTGGGCAAGATTCCCTAAAACTGCTACTGCCTAGTGGCTGCCTCGCAAGCGCTTTGAGTCTGACAGGAGAAAAGCGCTATACAAAAAAAATAATTATTATAGATGCTATCTTTAGCAGGGTTTCAAAACAATCCCCCCACTCTTCCCAGTCCATTACCAGACACATTTATTATAAGGAATTGGCAGAGGAGGGCACTTGCATTGAATGAAGCTGTGCTACTCTGTACTCAACTGTGGAGGGGACCTTTAGAGTCTGTACAGGCATTGCTGGGGGCACCTATCCAGTCTCTGAGACTTGCGCATGGGCTGTGTGCACCACTCTGTGTGGCTCTTTTTGTGGACAACTAGAGTATTGTAACATAACAATCTTACAATAATCACCTTTTCCACACACATGAGCACGTGCAATTCTCAGAGACTCAATAGGTGGCCCCAGTATTGCCTGTACAGGTGAGACGCTAAAGGTCCCCTCCACAAGCTTCCTGTACAACAGCGGTGACGTCACCTGTCAACATGACAGGTGCTCCTGTGGTGTCACCGAGCAGCTGACACAGTGCTCTTTAGAAACGGTCAATGAAGGCAGGGGTAAAGAGGCAGTGTACCTCTGAAATATTACAGATTATGCACCCCTCCACAGCATTAGTGCATCCCATGTCGCTGGCGAGAATGCAGGGACAGATTCAGAGTAGAAAGTTGGTTTTTATTTATTATGTGGAATAGTAAAATAATAATAATAAAAAAAAAACATTTGGACCTCGATTCACTAAAGGGTGCTAAGTGTTAGCACCCTAGTGAAGAGGCACTTAGGACCAGAGCCGGATTAAGGCTAAATGGGGCTCTAAGCAAAGTAACTGATTTGGCCCCCCCCCCCCCCCCCCCATCATGTCGTAATAGAATCAGAAGATGCAGCTGCAGAGGCAACATGCCGCACACACCGGGGCAGCCGAGCTACTGGTTGCTATGGGCAACATCCCGCTTTTCTCTGTGGGTGCACAATGCAGGGAATAGCAGCACAATGCAGGGAATAGCAGCGGCAAAATGCAGAGTGAGAGATGAATGGCTGGGACATTTGCACTCAGGGGCTGGGGCACCCCTGTGAAGAGGGCGCCAGATATCACAGCAGCAGCACTTTCCCCCTGCATCTCCAGCCTGGCAATAGCAGAAAGCTCTGGACACCGCCAAACCGAAAGGCGTTCCCTAGACAGAATTACATAACCACCCCCACCACCGAACAACCGATTTCCTCCCAAACTAGACCGCCACCATGCAGTCCCAGTGAATACGATAGTCCAGCAGAGAAGGCAGCCGCAGCGGGGGAGAATGACAGCACCAGATGACTCACATTCACCTATTGCGATCCAAGCAATAGAGGTCCCGTCATCCGGAGCCCATCTGTCTCCTCTAGAGTGCTGCCGCTCTGTTACTACTGCTATTACTACTTCCCCTATAGGCAGTAGCAGTGTTAGAGAGACTTGCCTAAGGTCTCCTACTGAATAGGTGCTGGTTTACTGAACAGGCAGAGCCGAGATTCAAACTCTGGTCTCCTGTGTCAGAGGCAGAGCCCTTAAAGGGACTCCGAGCAGTGCCTGTGGGTATGCCTTTAAACATACCCACAACTAATTAATTACATCCTCACACCTACCAGCATGATGTTTGTAATTATATCCCCCTGGGTTCCTTATATTTCATTGCATTGTGCTGAATGGAGCTGCCGACTTTGGAGAAAAGTCGTCCTGTGTAATACAATGTAACTATGGAAATATGGAAAGATGCATATCATTTTGAAGCTCTCTTTCTCCTCTTTCCAATGATAGATAAACTGCCACCCTACGCCTTTTAGTTTTCGCTATTTTCGCAATCGAAATTGCAGTGGCCGCGATTTTGATCGTGAAAATAGCGAAAACTAAAAGGCATAGGGCGGAGGTTTATATATCATTGGAAAGAGGAGAAAGAGAGCTTTAAAATGATATGCATCTTTCCAAAGTTACTGCACTGCTCAGAGTCCCTTCAACCATTATACCATCCAGCCACTGCTGACAGGATGGCGAGGGCTGTTTTATGTGCTGATGGGGCCCCTTTGACTCTGAATGGGGGCCCCAAGCGACTGCTTTTGTTGCCTAGTATGTAATCCGGCCCTGCTTAGGACGTGAAAACCGCTGCTTCACGCGCTAATATGTGCGCAAGCGTCCGCAAGCGCAAAGTTTAGCGCCGCGCGGTGCGCTGATAACGTTGCACCGGTGCACGTGAAACCAAGCGGACGGTTCAACGTTTGCGCACACCAGTGCGATGTTATCCCCCGTAAAATGGAAGGGTTGTAGCAAGCCATGGAAGTCATTTGTCCTCTGGAGTGGTACAGTGAGAGTGATGTGGCATTTTTCCACGACATGCAATAATCTATATATATAATAGAGTAAGTGCCTCAACCTTCAAGCAAGAAGAAGAAGTAGCGCCCTGCCCCCAGGGCCGGTCCAAGCAAGAAGAAGGGGCTGGTCCAAGCAAGAAGAAGAAGTAGTGTCATATCAAACCAAAGGCAAAGAGGGATAATTTGCATATTCAGTAGCAGTGCATTATGGGTAACCACAAATGTTCACTTATAGCTGAATTATTGCAGATTTGCTTCTGTTTTAAGAAGGAAAATTACACCAAGCTTTGCTTTTTTTAGTAGGAGTGCTTTTTGGTCTCTTTTATCCTCCTATACATTCTTAGTAGTTTGGATCACCCTGAGCTTCTTGGTTACTCTGTTGTACTGGTCCAAGCCCTATTTAATACAGCCTAATCAATCCCTGCTATGTACTGATGAGGACCAAATGTCTGAAATAGGCTGTCATATGTCAGTTTGATATGACTGTGTAAACCGTAAAGCTATAGGCTTGTTTGACTTACCAACGGTGAAAAGGAATAATATGCATATTTAGTAGTGGTGCATTGTGGGTAATCACAAATGTTCACTTATAGCTGAATTATTGCAGATTTTCTTCTGTTTTAAGAAGGCAAATTACACCAAGCTTTGATTTTTTTTAGTAGAAGGTCTTTTTGGTCCCCTTTATCCACCCATCCATATGGCTGTGTAAAATTTAAAGCAATAGGCTTGCTATGCACCAGTGGTTCTGGATGCTTGCTTGGCTTACTAAGGGTGAAAAGGAGTTATTTGCATATTTAGTAGCAGTGCATTGTGGGTGACCACAAATGTTCACTTATAGCTGAATTATTGCATATTTCCTTCTGTTTTAGGAAGGCAAATTACACCAAGCTTTGCTTTTTTTAGTAGGAGGTCTTTTTGGTCCCTTTTATCCCCCTATACATTCCGAGTGGTTTGGGTCACCCTGAGCTGCTTGGTTACTCTGTTGTACTGGTCCAAGCCCTATCTCATACAGTTGTATCAATCCCTACCATGTAGTGATGAAGACCAAAAGTCTGAAACAGGCTGTCTACATGTGGGTTTGATTCGACTGTGTAAAATGTAAAGCTATATGCTTGCTATGCACCAGTGGCTCTGGATGCTTGCTTGGCTTACCAAGGGGGAAAAGGGGTAATTTGCATATTTAGTAGCAGTGCATTGTGGGTAACCACAAATGTTCACTTATAGCTGAATTATTGCAGATTTCCTTCTGTTTAAAAAAGGCAAATTACACCAATACAGTGTGCGGCATTGCAGGAAGTGACGACAGTGGAACGCACGATGAAACACGGAAGAGGTGAGTCATCCCCGCCCGCTGCCTCTTACTAATAGTGGCGGCTGCTACTGTGCTTAAGCAGGAGGGGGAGTGCACATGGGGGACCCAGGTGAGGGGGGGGGGAGTTCCTGCTGAGCTTAAGATGGAGGTAGAGCACACATGGGGGACCCAATTGAGGGGGGTCCAACCCCGCTCCCCGCCGCTGTGCCCAATACCCCCTTCCTGCCCTCTACCCTCTTATGCGGCGTATGCTACGCTGCGGGTCGGCTAGTGACTTGATATCTGTGTACTGTAACCAGCATAAACAAGAAGCCTGTAGCAAAACAATCAATAGTAATGAATTCACTACACTGATCACTCGCTTTCAATGATGCTTTAACGTTATGTGCAATTGCCAGCTGTTTTTCAATTGTGAAGAACAACTCCGGGCAACAAGTAAAATCAATCAGTGTCTGAAATGCAATCCTGCTATCCAGGAAAAATCCTGTCTGCTCGTTTACTGTACTTTTCTATTTGAAGAGAGATTTGTTATAATCCTTTTTGTAGTATTTTCTGTATAAAGTGCACATGTTCAGTTCTAGCTGGAGATTTATTTGATCATAAAAGTTGTCTCTGAAGAAATCCCCATATTATTATTATTATTTAGTATTTATATAGCGCCGATATCTTTTGCAGCGCAGAAGATGTACAGAGTGTATATTGTCTTGTCACTGACTGTCCCTCAGAGGAGCTCACAATCTAATCCCTACCATAGTCATATGTCTATGTATGTATCGTGTAGTGTATGATATAAACCTTGTTTGATAAATACTTATCTTCTTGTTTGATAAATGCTTACCTTTGATAATGAAATGTGTATAGTATCCCAGAGACTTGTATAGTTCTATATTCCCTCCTCATGTCTAGGTAATCTAGGGTTACTCTGTAAGTGTTTAGTTATTATTTACAGGCCTGTGCAGCAATTACTTTTCTTTTCAATCCATGAGGATTGTACCATTTCCACAGTACATTTTTACACTGTGTTATTGAAGCTGGTAAAAGCTTCCATTATGTTCTCTCTGTGTTCATTTAGGTAGTCTGGTGTCCTTTCCAGTTAGACATAGGTGGGGGGGGGGGTCAGTTAGGGTTAGGCATAAGTGAGAGGGGATGGAGGTTACAGTTAGGCATCGTAGGGGGTTGGTTAGGGTTAAGCATTGGTTATCAGTGGGGGCGATCAGTTAGGGTTAGGCATCAATGAGGTGGGATGGCGGTTAGGGTTAGTCATCTTAGTTTAGGGTTAGGCATTGGTGGGTGGGGGTGTTGGTTAAGGTTAGGAATCAGTGGGGGCGATCAGTTAGGGTTAGGCATCGGTGTGAGTGTGTGTGTGGGGGGAATCAGCTAGGGTTAGGCATCTTAGGGAGTTGATTAGGGTCAGAGATCGTGGGGAGGAGGGAATCGGTTAGGGTTAGGCATCCCGGGGTGTTGGTTAGCGTCAGGCATTGGTGGGTGTGGGGGGGGGGGGGGTTGGTTAAGGCTAGTGTCACAGGAGCTCTGGTGGCTGGAACGCGAAATGCCTTCCCAAACGGTTCCAGCGCACAAATAGTGCAAACTGTGGTCGCAGTCAATGCGCAGAAACCGTTGGGGATTGGCCGCAGACAAACAAGAAGGGAGCCTGTGGGTTACGGAAATTACAACTTACACACTATTTCAGGGTATAACTGCCACCACCTGTTACCATGGGACAGAGGAGCCTACTGACTGTCTGAGCCTAGATCTACAAATAAAAACGGTTAAACACTATTCTGTCTAGCTAGAATCAGTACAAGAGTAGCGTCTCTTCAGAGACCTTGGATCAGTTTCTGTGTATGGCTGAATAGAAGGGTAGCTGAATAAACAAAGGACGTTTGAACGTCGTTTATTAATGCACGATAAATAATTAATATATACAGACAATCATTAAAATCAACAATTATTGAGACATTAATAGCGCAGTATGAATAGAAAAAGGGTAAAATACTTAGGTTCGTGGAAAGATATCCGTTCTGGGAAAATCATAAAGTTTGGTTTCAGTAAGGTTCTTCGTTTCAGTCAGAGCAAGATGGTCGAACAAGATGGCCGCTAACCATGTTTCCTCTGGCTAGCAACAGACAGCTCTCATACAGATAGAATTTGGAGGACTGAGGTCCGCCTGCCGGCCATGTGCTTTTGATGAAGCTGGTTTGGGGGTGTGGCAATGCCGGCCCCCTCTGAAATACCCACCAATGATAGTTCATTCCCTCTGAGAGATTTTAGGTTTAAACTTATAAAATGCCGTAACTCACAAACGATACAAGTCATATTTAGGTGGATAACAGATTCATACTTGTCGGAAAATACAGATTAATATGACATCAGACATGGCTAGTGCAGCGGACCCAGTTCTTGAGAAGGGTCATACCTCAATAACCGGATGGGCTATCGCGATGAATTTCATATCAGCTTGATGTCCAGATTTTACCGAATAAGACTATATGAATTTTCTAGCTGTGCGATGTACAGTCGCCATATAATCGACAAGAAACCATACATCACATGCCTTCAGATCTGCCCTGGTCGGTGCCGGACAGTCTGACTTCCTCAGGGCTCCCATGGGGAGCCAGCTTCCTAGCCCTTTTCATGGAGCCATCTGGCTGTGGGGGGAATGAGCTGGTCCCTGCAGGGAATTTTCTAGCTGTGCGATGTACAGTCGCCATATAATCGACAAGAAACCATACATCACATGCCTTCAGATCTGCCCTGGTTGGTGCCGGACAGTCTGACTTCCTCAGGGCTCCCATCGGGAGCCAGCTTCCTAGCCCTTTTCATGGAGCCATCTGGCTGTGGGGGGAATGAGCTGGTCCCTGCAGGGAATCTGGCCACGTGTGACATTCCTGAGGGGAATGCTTGGCTCACAGGGGGACAGAGCTCTGGTTTAAAAAACCCACCAAGAAGTCATTTTCTGATCGCTGCAATGACTGGCAAATCTGACCAAGACATGGGAAAGTCGATGGCGAATCTGCCAGATTCGCCTAGGTTCCTTCCGGTTGTTCCATGACAGCTGGGAGAAAGAGAAACTCCAGGTTGCTACAGGTAGCCCCTACCCAACCAATCCAGATTCTATTGATCTGAATCGCAATCGATGCAGAGAATCGATTGCGATCGCTTTTTCTTCACGGGTGGTTCAAGGACGCGTCTGCGGCCCCACATCCGTCCGTGACAGTTAGGAATCAGTGGGGGTGATCAGTAAGGGTTGGGCATCGGTGTGTGTTTGCATGGGGGGGGGGGGGACGGCTAGGGGTGGCATCGTAGGGGGCTGATTAGGGTCAGAGATCGGTGGGGGGAATCGGTTAGGGTAAGGCATCCTGGGAGGGGCTGGTTAGGGTCAGGCATTGGTGGGAGTCAGTTAAGGTTAGGCATCAGTGGAGGGGATCAGTTACGGTTAGGCATCAGTATGCAGGGGGTCGGTTAGCGTTAAGAATTGGTAGAGGAATGAGAATAGGGTTAGCTTGGCATTAGTCAAATATTGGCAAAATGAAACAATATTTTACTATGTGAATTACCACTGCCCAATAGTAAAATATCAGTAATTGTAGCGGATATTCTATTAGGGGCAATTTCCAGCGCTATTTTCTTGGCGCCCTTTTTGCACGTATGCCAGTCTGCACCATAAATTGTACAATGCACTATGGAAAATGTATCAGTGCTATATACAGTACATTCATACTAGTAATAGGGGAAATGGGGACGATAGCAGTAATTACTCCATGTGACGTGGTATCATTTGGATTAGCCCTTGTATTTGCCATAACCGCAATCACTTGCATTCCAGGCCCTAATATTGCTGTAACTATTAAAGTCACAGCAGCTTACTCCATATTACAGTAAGATACTCCTACACATATGCTAAATACATCTTAAGGACCCTTAGTGTTGAGTTACCAGTATTTTACAGAATTACAAGATTTTCTCAATGTCTTACCAAAGAACCTTTTACATTACACATCGCAAAAACGCAATCACAAACATAACCGTACTGTGTTACACTCTATTCATTGGCCTATATGCAATTATCTTTTTCACCTGAGTTATCTCCTAGGAGATCCTTTTTATCTTCTCTTTAAACCAAATTTTCTGCATTTTACAATTGAAATAGTACCCAAAAGTAGGTGAAAAAGTACCATCAAGTTTATTTAGAGTATTTTCTTGCTTGTTGGTGGCTTAAAAAACATTTTTTGACGAGTTGTGAAAATATCACCTAGGAGAAAACTCAGGAGAAAAAGTGAATTGCATATGGGCCCTTGTGTGTAGGACTTACTATTATGATTACCACAGTTTAGTGAATATACCTCATAGTCCATCCATGGAGTACACCATAATATGGAAGATACTATCCTTAAAGCCTGACCAGTTAGGCTTTAAAGAGACGCAGAGATGAGTCTTCCTGCCTCTTTTTTTACTTACCTGGTGCTTCCTCCAGCCCCATAAGCACGGATGTGTCCCTTGCCGTCCTCCTGCGATCTCCCGTTCAGCCGTCGTCAACTCCCGGTACGCGGCTCAGTCAGACTCAGCCGAGGCCTTCTGCACTCGCGCAGAAGGTCGCGCATGCGCAGAGGGTCCACCGCTGAGCCACTTACCGGGGCTGAACGGGACATGGTAGGAGGACGAAGAGGGACACAGCCATGCTTATGGGGCTGGAGGAAGCCCCGGGTAAGTATAAAAAAGGCAGGAAGACTCATCTCTAAGAGTCTTTAAGGATGCTTCCAGCCTAAAAAAAACTGACCAGTTTTACCACATCTATGTAGTATGAGGCTTTACCTACACAATCTGCTCATAGTATTCAATATCTGTTGACCCTCATAATACATGAAGGTGGTAAAATTGGTCAGTGATTGGCCAATCCTAATTGAAAGTGTGAACCAGGCTTTACCTTTGTAACAAATCCAAATATGGCAGCCTCATCACGCAATACGTCACAAAACTAAGCAGATTATTTTTTGTGTTTGGCGGGCATTCACAGATGTCATTTTTATTGCCAACTGTGCTTCTTATAGCTTGGCCTTTTCAACAAAGGCAATTTGTCAATTTGCCCAGTACAGTGTTAGTCCACTAACTTTGATTGATAAATGTCCCCCCAGGTGACAAGCTGTTACTACCTTTCCTCTACTCAATCATTCTGGTGCAGAATATTCTTTTAAACCTAAGAGCTGCTGAAGTTGCAAAATCAAAGCAATTCACACTTTCACCTGCTTTATTAGCAGTGGTGGAAAAGCCGCTTCGCACTGTAGTAGCACGGAAATAACTGATACCAGCAGCAATGGAAATGCTGTACCTGAGTGCATCTCCTGTGCTGCATCATGAGGGCTGACAGCACAGCTTACATAACCACATACTGAGAAGGTGAACTGCATCATGGGGACTTGCTTTTTCTTGGCTCAGATCTGCTTAGAAACAACATCCTGCACGGCTACACGCAGAAGCTAGGCATTCAGTAGAGATGGATTCAGGGCTGTGGAGTCGCAGTTAAGGAATTGAAGTCGGAGCAATTTTGGGTACCTGAAGTCGGAGGTTCCATAAACTGAGGAGTCCGAGTTGGATGATTTTTGTACCGTCTCCACAGCCCTGGATATATTTGTCCCACATAACATTTGTAAGAAAGAGGAAAAAAAAGATTATTTTAATAATCTTTTGGTTAGTAACGATGCATACAAATATTCTTATTATTCTTCCTAAACAGCTTGTAGGGTGTTCTTCTGCTTCTCCCCACCTGTGCCCTTGAAAGCACACCCACAGTGATGTTTCTTGCTCCCTCTGTCACAAGGTACAAGCTTAGGACTTGGAACAGTGCTATGTAATACCCAGACAGCTCACTGTGACCCAGAACCAATTGAAAAGTATAAAGGTCTAAAAAGAGACCAAAAAGCCCTCTATCAAAATGCAATGCTAAATGTTATATTGCCTTCTTAAAACAGATGGTATGTGGTTTCCCATTATACATCACTGCTAAATATGCAAATCATCTCTTTATGCCCCTGAAAGCAAGGCTGCCCTACCAGAACCACTGGTATATACTTTCCTAGTGGTACTGGGTCACCATGAGCTGTCTGAGAATTACTTAGTACCTATACAGGGGCAACTATATTGGCTACCTATACTGGGGCAACTATACTAGCTGTCTATACTGTGGCAACTATACTGGCTACCTATACTGGGTGCAACTATACCTGGCTACACTATACAGGGGGCACCTATACCTAGCTACTGACCTACCTATACTGAGGGTGAAAATTTCTGGGTACTGCGCGATCATGGGAAGGGGGGGGGTGGCGCATTTTCACAAGTTTGCCTCAGGCAGCAAAAAGTCTAGAGCTGGCCCTGCCTTCAGCCATTCAGTGAGGAGCAGGAATGTAGTAGATAGATAGCAAGTTTCCCTCTTTCCCTGGCAATAAACCAGAATAGAGCCAGGCCAACTGAGATAAGATTAATTACAGCAGAAACATTTATGATTATATTGGAATGCTTGCAATGCAGACTGCATGTAGACTACATAATAAACACAGAGCAGTGGGTAAATCAAATGGAATTTGATTTGATTTTATGGCTGACAATGCCGCTTTAAAGGATACATCCAAGGTGAAATCAAAATCAAAATCCATTTTCTCCAGCCCCTCTCACTGCCATTGTCCTCCGCTGAAGAAGCTGACCTCGCCAGGTCGGCTTCCGGGTCGTCTTCATATGCGCTCCACAGCACGGGTCACGTGGTGTAGCCAACGTCATCGGGTCTCAACTGCGCAGGCGCAGATGACGTCGGCTATACCACATGACCCGTGCCGTAGAGCGTACATGAAGCCGACCTGGCGAGGTTGGCTTCTTCAGCGGAGGACAACGGCAGTGAGAGGAACTGCAGCGAGGGCACAGGACGGATGCCAGGGGCTGGAGGAAGCCCCAGGTAAGTGGATTTTGATTTTATTTCACCTTGGACCTCTCTTTTAAGAAGGCAATATTACATTCAGTATTACTTTTTAATGGAGGGCTTTTCAGCCTCTTTTAAAGGGGTTCTGTGGGGGTTCCTGAGGAGAAAAACTGCCACTTACCTTGGGCTTCTATCAGCCACCTGCAGTGGTAATGTCCCACGCCGTCCTGCTCCCATCTGCCGTTCCCCGCAGCCGGCACCGGGCTATTATTCGGCTGTCACACAGACGAATAATGCGCGTTGCCGTGCCTCCGCTCGCGTCATCTGAGGCTTACTGCGCAGGCGCAGTACAACGGAGCCTTGTACTGCGCTTGCGCAGTAAGCTTCCGATGACGCAGGCGGAAGCGAGCGGGTGCGCGGCCACTGTAGCGCAGCCGCAGTTGGATCCCATGCCGCTTAGACCGGGGCCGGCGGCGGAGAATAGCAGATGGGAGGAGGACGGCGTGGGACATTACCGCTGCACGGGGCTGATAGAAGCCCAAGGTAAGGGTCTGTTTTTCTTCTCAGGAACCCCCACAGAACCCCTTTAAGGTTCTTGCATACTACATGCGATTCCGACCTGATTTTATATGCAACTTCAATTTTTAATCAATTGCAATTTTTAATTGGTCCTGCATGCTGCGTTTTTTAAGAGTTTTTCTTTCTGTGTTGACAGCATCCAGGGAAAATCGGAATCATAAATCGCAAATCGGAATCTCAAATCGGACTTATGATTTGCAGTGTGAAAGAGGCCTTTAGCCCTTTATACTTTCCTAGTGGTTCTGGGTCTCCATGAGCTATCTGAGTATTACTTAGTTTTAAAAAAAAAAGCAACATTGTACTTTGCAGTGCTTTGTGTACAGATCTTTCCAGTTCCTTTTAGCCTGCTACATAAAATCTCCAGTGGTTCAGAGTCTCCATAATTTAACTGGGCACTCTGTATCGTTTTTTTTAATGGCAGATTGTGGCCAATGCAGCAGCTTCTGCTTCTATACACTAGACTTGTGAATTATGAAGGTACAATATGTCTGCTCTGCTGCATAACAATGTTTATTATCTTGGTGCTAAATAAATACATAATAAACATTTTTTAAATAATTTTGTCCTCCAGCTCTAGACCGACTATGACGCAGGCCTTTCTATCTAGCTGTAAAAGCCACGGTTTTTACCGTTAATTATTGTTACAGAGCCTATCATTATCTGGATATTGCTAACGATGTTAGTAAAACAGACATTTTGTACTCCAGCACATTCTAATTGCATGCTTAGAAAACATAAATTATAAATCACTCCCTTTAACTGGGTTTTGTTAGATACTCGGTCTCTGTTTTTACACAGTTATTTCATTACATACATAAGAATGCTTTTATGGTCATTTCTATTTGGATGTCTGGTACTGTATAAGTAACTTGCTTTCTTCTTTTTGTTCTAAAAGTCCGATAAACACAGATCTGTGCTAGACGTACACACATTTTTAAAATTATTCAAATTATCCCAGTTCTAAAACTGATATTAAGCTAAAACTATGCTTCTTTGTAACCATGGCAACAATACTCTGTTCTGAGTACAGATTACTCTTAGACATTACCTAGCTACAAAAGAGTAAATAGCTGCACAGCGCAGGAGCATGTGTTACTCATTTTGAACACCCAGACTACTCCCTTCACTGAATGCAAGTTCTGACTCTCCAATCTAGCAGGTGCTGTTAGAATGTGAATGAGTGAGTTGTATGTGCTCATAAAAACAAAAGTATGTCAACTGCTAAACTGTAGTTGCAGTGCTAGGCACAAAGAGTTAATCATTCAGAGGAATGAGGTGGACTGTGATTGGTGATCTGCTCTCTGCTGGGGAAGGAACTCCTGCTCTACTGGCAACAAGGAACTACGGGATCCAGCCAGCCTATGCATTATATTTAATGCAAAATAGACCGACCTGCAATCACAAAACATTGCACATTTCTTGTTAATGCAAATTTACTAATAGATGCATTGAAAATGTGAGGTTGAACTAAAGGTTTGAGAAAGGTGTTAATGCAATACTAGACTCTTCCACGATGATGACGTGCCCTCTCAGAAGAGACCTAACCACTAGCTAAATCTAACCACTAGCTGACAGTTAAAAACATAGTATGAACCTGAGGCTGCTAGCCATAAATGGTCTACACATTTTCTAAAGGAAAGGATTGGCAATGCTCAGTCAGGCTGCAACTGAAATGAAACCAACAGAGGTGTGCACCGCCCCCCCCCCCCCCAGGGACTTAAATTACACACCTTCAATACAAATCGGAAGCAAAATTATGCAGTAAAGTCCTTGCAGCAGACTGACTGATATGACCAGAAAAAAATATACTGTAGAACTAGAATTTGCATGGCCATTTTCTGTCAGATGAACAATTTTCATGTATTTTTCCATGTTAAAGGAATCATCAGGCAATTTTAATATATATCCAATTTACTTACCTGGGGCTTTCTCCAGCCCCTCGCAGCTAGCTGTCCCACGCTGACAGCTCCATTTGCAGCCGCCGGCCCAGGGTCCCCGCACGGTGCAGAGGACGACCTCGAGGCCGTCCTTACTGCGCCTGCGTGAAGTGCCGCTGTCAATTCAGCCCATGTTGTCCGCGGCGTACTGTGCAGGCGCAGCAGTTCTGGACCTGCGCAGTACGCCACGGACAACGCGGGCTGGATTGACAGCAGCTCTTCATGCAGGCATAGTAAGGACGACCTCGATGTCGTCCTCTGCACTGTGCGGGGACCCCGGGCCGATGGCTGCAAACAGAGCTGTCAGCGTGGGACAGACAGCTGCAAGTGGCTGTAGAAAGCCCCAGATAAGTAAATCGGATATACTGTATATGAAAACTGCCTGATGATTCCTTTAAATATAAGTGGATGATCACAGAAAATGCCCGTGCATGTTATTTTATACTAGTTGGCATGAATCACTGTGGTGTTTTGCAACTGTACAATGTACATAGTCACTGTTCTCTTATGCCTATGGGCTGCCTTAGGTGCAATACACAAATCTCCATGGTCCATTCACAGAGGGCTACGTCATAGGCAAAAGCATACCTTATCTATTCACAGACCACCGCATCAAAGACAGTATTCATAGACAAATCTCTATGGCAACAACAAATGTTCCTGCACCCTTCGTCATCTGTACAAAGTACACACATCCTTTAATATGGCCAGAAATGCCTGCTTACTTATTTCAGGTGCAGAAACAGTGTGTGTATGTGTGAGTCTGTGTAATCACATCTAACGTGTGTGTGTGTGTGTGTGTTTGTGTGTAATCACATCTAACGTGTGTGTGCGTGTTTGTGTGTAATCACATCTAACGTGTGTGTGTGTGTGCGCGTGTGTGTGTAGTGTGTGTTTGTTTATAATCACATCTAACCTGTGTGTGTAATCACATCTAACGTGTGTGTGTGTGTGTATAATCACATCTAACGTGTGTGTGTATGGGTGTGTGTGTGTGTTTATAATCACATCTAACCTGTGTGTGTGTGTGTGTATAATCACATCTAACGTGTGTGTGTGTGTATGCGTGTGTGTGTGTTTATAATCACATCTAACCTGTGTGTGTAATCACATCTAACGTGTGTGTGTGTGTGTGTGTGTGTGTGTGTGTGTGTGTGTAGTGTGTGTGTGTGTGTAGTGTGTGTGTGTGTGTGTGTGTGTAGTGTGTGTGTGTGTGTAATCTCATCTAACGTGTGTGTGTGTGTGTGTGTGTGTGTGTGTGTGTGTGTGTGTGTGTGTGTGTGTGTGTGTGTGTGTGTGTGTGTGTGTGCGTACGTGTAGTGTGTGTGTGTGTGTGTGATACGTGTAGTGTGTGTGTGTGTTTGTTTATAATCAATTGTTATGTATAGAGTGCTTGTTGGTGCCCCATTGTTAGAGATGAGCGTAATGACCTAATTACGATTTTGCGAAATTTCGCGTAATTAGTGTAATTACGATTATGGCCGTAAGTACATAATCGTAATGAAGAAGGATTTCGCGAAATTTCGCGTAAGCGTAATTTTCGCGTAATTTTCGCATTACAGTCGTATCATGCCGTAATTTCGCATTAAACGCTACCGTAATTTCGCGTTAAACCACTGATCCCCTTAATATACCCTGGGAATTTGGTGTTCCTAAACTTTAAGCAGGCTTTGCTATTAACCGTTAAAGTCGGCGGGTTTTAAATGTATACATTTTTACTTTGAAACTTTAACATCGATTTTCTCAAAAACTATAAGGTCTTTTTGAAAAAAAAAATTTTCCTCTTATTCCTCCTGATCTCCTTAATATATTCTCCAAATTTGAGGCTCTTAGCATTTAAGGGGGCTTTGCTATTAACCCTTAAAGTCGGCGGCTTTTTTATATTATACGGAGCGTTACGGTTTAACGCGAAATTACGGTAGCGTTTAATGCGAAATTACGGCATGAACGAAACGCGAAATTTCGCGTTGAAAATTACGCTTACGGTATTTTCAATTACGATTTTAATGGCAATTTCGCTACGCTAATTTCGCATCGTAATCGCAAATTTCGCATGCGTAATTATAGTAATGCGAAATTACGAAAATTTCAGCTCAACTCCATTGTAAATCTTGCATCGAAAATTTGCGTGAAAATGGTCGTGCTATTAGTTAGCACCCTTGTGAATCAAGCCCAAGGTATTTAACTTGCCTGCATACCAATACTAGAATCTGCCCCATCCACATCAGTGTACTTTTCTAAAAACATAATTAAATATCCCATTTTACATAAATATGTAGAACTTGCTATGAGCATCTAGTGCTGTATGATCATGAAATGGTCCAAAACCCATAAAAATGTGTGAGAGTGATGTCATTACATGCAGAACTCCAGCTACCGAGTAAAGAAGCAGTAGGACCGAGGGAGGTACAGTACCTGCAGGCCAAACCGGGTTGCATGCTCATAGATGGCATGAGTTTAAACGGCTATATTTATTGCTTTGCTTGAAGCCCTGTATGGTCTTAATCCAACTCTGGTCAGGACCATGGTCATGACATCACACCGTGGGAGGAGTTTCACCACAAGATCAGCCACACAGATTCCCCTGATGATCTATTTCACAAAAGGTAAAGATTTTCTCTTTTCTTACAAAGCACAGACTTCCCTTTGCTAAAAAACCATTCCAATGCAGCTGAAACCAACACACAATGAAGTGCAGCTTCTGCCTCTGATATTTAACATGAAAAGTAGGAAAATGCTTACACAACTACTTAAAGGAGAACTTCAGCCTAAACAAACATACTGTCATTAAGTTACATTAGTTATGTTAATTAAAATAGAAAAGTAATATAATCTCTTACCCACACTGTTTTAAAAGAACAGGCAAATGTTTGTGATTTCATGGGGGCAGCCATCCTTTTCATGGGAACAGACATCTTTTTGGTTGAAAGGCAGTGACAGAGAGCATGAGACACTGTTCCAACTGTCCTGTAGCCTGCGCTAGGCTTCAAATCTCAAAAAAAAAATTAAAAAAATAAATAAATATTTTTTTTCTCCAAAACAGAAGAAGGAGAGAAACAACATCAGAAATCCCATCATGCTTTGCACAGCATGCCCGGGCAGTTTTCTTCTGTGCAGCTAAAAATGAGGCTTGGGTAAGAAAACCAAAGTTCTGATGCTGTGAAACTGTTAAAGAAACACCAATCCTTTTCAGTGCTGCTGAGTAGATTTTTAGTCTGGAGGTTCACTTTAAACATTATCTGTACATTGTCATTTTAGAACACTTGGATATTGAAAGTTGCCCTTTAAAGAGACATTGAAGCGAAAAAAAATTATGTTATAATGAATTGGTTGTGTAGTAGGGGTAATTAGTAGAACATTGGTAGCAAAAAAATATTCTCATATTTGTCATTCATCATTCTCTAATACTTGCAGTTTACACATTACTCAGCATTCTAAAAGTTTTTGCAGAACAGGCAGTGAACTTTTTGACCTTGATCTGTTTTCGGCAAAAGAAAAACACAATACAGCTGAGGTAACCGAATCAGAAGTCAGAGCTCTCCACCACTTTCAAAGTCACAGAGCTCAATGGCTATTTGCATAGATAACAACTGGAGTTTCTTAACTCTTCCTGTACTGGAAACAAATATTAGACTTATGTCTCTGCTCCTAATGCTTTATTTCTTTTCTCTACTACACAACCAATTCATTATATCATAATTTTTTTTCCGCTTCAGTGTCTCTTTAACTATCTAACAACTGCATCACGCCTATGGGCGTGACCGTGGTGGCAGCCCCAGGACCGCCTAATGCCTATTGGCATCAAGTGTTGGAGCTGCAGTTTAGCAGGGAACGCGTGCACGTATGTGCGATCATTCCCTGCTGGTTCACGGAGCTCCGCTCCGTCATTAGCCTGCTATTCGCGATCACAGCTAGCAGACTGTTTAGAGCCGAAAGGGGAAAGAATTCCCCTGTTTACTTTTGCACAGCCCTGCTTTCTCCTGCAGTGCTGTACAAGGGACACTCGGCTGTCCCTTAGAGCGGCTAGTAATGCATGGCCTCTTATAGGCTGATGCCTGTGAGAGGCGGGGAACAGTGCTGATTGCCATCCTATGGCGGTTTAGGATGGCACAGGGGGGAGGGAGGGAGAGGGAGGGGAAGGGAGGAGCCTCCCTTTTCTCAAAAAACAAAAAGAGACCTCCGGCAGAGTGTCCTAATAAGGACAACAAAAGGAGGCAAGATTCAGTTGTGTACTAAGTTGTAGGGCTGTGCAGCAACCTGACCAAGCTGTACAGCCCTGTATTGTGAAAAAGTGGCCTGGTCACTAGGGGGGTATAAGCCTGTGGTCCTGAAGTGGTTAAACACTGCAGCACTGCAGCAGGCAGTGCACTTGCAAATTGCACTAGTGCAAATGTCACACAGTGATTCACGTTATAGCGCCGGCATCATTAGAATGAAAAAAACACATGCATTCCGAAAATCGAAACACATGCAGTGGAAACGGACCTGATGACGGCCTGATCCAAAGCCAGCTTACAAATGCATTAGAAAAGTTAACCGCTCCAGTAACATCAGACTCCTTTCTTTCTAAGGAAGCTTGACCTTGTAATTGAGGTATGGAACTGCTCAGCACAAATCAGCCAGAGTGTTTTATGGCCATAATGTGCTCTGGTTCCACTGGTGCTTGTTCAATGTTTCATGAGCTGATTTCTGAATCAACATCTCATTGCCCTGGGCTCTCTTGTCCTCTCACTTTATTGAAATGTGTAAATGAGGTGCTCTGTAAGAGCTATGAGACTGTAGATCAGCACTGAGAATTAGGAAATGAATCAGAAGTATGTGTGGCTATGCTTTCAGTACTTTAGTATATTATAATCATTACAAAAATTACCTTTGCAGTTTATTCCCACTTTGCTGTACAGTTTCATAATACCAGAGGCATTCTGGCACAATACATCTTCATATGGGAGCATTGTACTAGGTTGGTAATTGCTTTAAGTACAGAAGATAGTTCTACTGAACACAGCAGTATAATATTATAGGGCTGCATTGCTGTGTCTGTGATTAGTCTCCCTGAATAGTGGATGCATTGGACTTGATGGATTGGAAAGTGGAGAATTAATAAATATGAGCTCAATGAATTAGGAAATGAATGATATGGGCTCGGTGAACTGGGGCGTGGATAGTACGGGCCTGATGAGTTGTTTAGTGCATTGTATGGGCTCATTAAAGTGAGAAGTGAATTAGATGGGTTTAGTATGAAGTGGATGATTTGGGTGGCATAGACTTGAACCAAGAAGCTAAAAATGGGATTAAATGCCGTAAACTAAAATTTAAAGTGTACCTGAGCTAAAAGAAAGACAAGCATTTATACTTGCCTGGGGCTTCCTTGCCATCCTCCCATGAAGCTCCATTGTCCCCCATTTAGCTCAGGAAATTCCCCAGTCGTGCTCCAATGCGCATGGGCATTCCTGTGGTTGGGAGTGTTTTGTGCCTGTGCAGTAATAGTCTTAGCAAACTGCACATGCGCTGAAGGCTCCTGGCCAAGCGCAATCATTGGGGGCACATGTGGCCGGGACTGCTCATGCACTGGGGAATTTACCGGAGCTGACTGCTGGACAATGGAGAGGCCCAGGAGGACAGTGAGGGCCTACAGGGGGCTGAAGGAAGCCCCAGGTAAGGATAAATGCTTGTCTTTCTTTTATGTCAGGTACCCTTTACATTTTTATTATTGAGATGATCATGGAGTATAGTCTTTAATAATGAATTTCCAGCATAAGTACATAACTTTACTCATCTCAATTTATTGGAGGGATATGATCAGCTTGTATCCTATATAATAATCCTCCTGTCTCTGCGGCGTCCTCCTGTGTCCATGTCAGCTTGCTGGCATGCATTCTTTAGGCAGCGGTTGTGAAATGGGGATGGGGAGGGGGAGGGGCATGCACACATCATGGGGCTGTAGGCAGCGCACGCCAGTTGCCTAGTGCCCATTATGAAACGGGCTTTGAGACTAGTAAAAATATAAATGGCTTACACAGGAAATTGAGTGCAAAGGTGTCTGCTTTAAAGTCATTAAAGTTAAGGTCAGTAAAAAGGCAGCCCTGAAGACCAGCGCGAAAGATATTTAAAGAGACTCTGTAACAAAATTTTCAGCCTTATTTCTTCTATCCTATAAGTTCCTATACCTGTTCTAATGTGGTCTGTCTTACTGCAGCCTTTCCTAGTTGCACAGTGGCTGTATTATCTCTGTTATCTAATCTAATCTTCTTTCCTTTGCCGGCTTTGTCGGATCTGGCAGGAATGTGCTGCTCTGCTGTGATAGGTAGAAGTTATACACACCCTCTCCACGCCCCCATCCAGGCTCTGTATGAGTCACAGACTGAGATTCTCTCAGCCTATCACATGCTGGTTAGCAGCCATGTTTTTTGTTTGTAAACACTGCCTAAAACTGGCAATTACAAGCCAGGATTGCAGCAGGGAGTGGCAGAAACAGCACAGAGGGGCCCAGGAGAACATGATGAATAGAATGGTATGTTTTTTATTGTAAGAATTTTAGAGTACAGATTCTCTTTAATATGCAAAAGTATACTAAACAATGGATATGTCACAATGGATAAAACAATGAAAAGGTTAAAAATAGCCAAAAATGTAAAACTGACCTTCTACATGAACTGCATAAGACAAATCGCTTACTAGTTATTACATGATATTCATATATACAATTATTTTGGCTATGATGTCACTTTTTAATTGTTTTATTCATCCGGTAGAGCCTACGTTTTTAATCCTGTAGTGTAACCGTGGGT